>NW_027187339.1:200625-359814 GCF_028583685.1 Petaurus breviceps papuanus | reverse complement strand
ATATATACAGGATAAACTGAATGTGTTCTCAGAGGGAAGCCACCAGCATTATGGAGGACTAGAAAAGACTTTAGCTGGTACTTGAAGGAAGTCAGGAGGCAGAAATGAGAAGGGAGAACATTCTAGTCATTGGGAACAACCTGTAAAAATGCTTGGAGCTGAGAGATGTGGTGTCCTCTGTTAGGAAAGTTGAGGATGCCGGTGTGTGTATAGAGGGTGATATAATGTATTGGAAGACTGAAAAGGAAGGAAGAGGCCAGGTTAGGAAGTTCTTTAAGAGGCAAACAGAGGATTCTTTATTTGATCCTGGAGGTAACAGGTAGCCATTGAAATTTTCTGAGTAAGATGGGGTGACTTGATAGGAACTGTGATTAAGGAATATTACTTTGATAGCTGAGTGGAAGATGAACTGAAGTAGGGAGAGACTTAATGCAGGGAAATCAGTCATTTAATAAACATTTTTTTAAGTACCTGCTATGTGCCAGGCCGTATGCTAAGAACTGAGAATACAAAGAAAGACCAAGACAAAGTCAGTCCGTGCTCTCAAGGAGGTCACAGCCTAATGGGGGAGATAACGTGCAAACAAATATGCAAAGCAAGCTATATACAGGATAGACAAAGTGGAAATAATCAATAGAGGGAAGGCACTAGGTTTAGGAAGACTCAGGAAAGGCTTTCTGCAGAAGGTGGAACTTGAAAGAAGCCAGGAAGCAAAGATGAGGAATGAGAGCATTCCAGGCCTTAGGGACAGTAAAAATGTTCAGATTCAGGAAGAGGAGTGTCTAGTTCAAGGAACAGCAAGGAGGACACTGTCTTTGGATTACAAAGTAGATGAAAGGAGAGTGTGTGTGACTGCAAAAGCAGGGATGGGGATGCAGGCAATGAAGGGCTTTGAATACCAGACTGTGCATTTTATATTTGACCTGAAGGCGAGGAGTCACTGGAGTTTGTTGAATAGTAGGGGGGTGACAGTGACGTAGACCTGTGCTTTAGGAAGATCATTTTATCATGATGTACAGTTGGTAGAAATTCTAGGGACCCAGATTTTGGCACAATGTAAAGAGCTTCCTAATTTTTATAGGCACATGGGATTTAAAACTGGAAGGGACCTAGAGGTCACATAATTATTTAGATTAAGATATTGAAACTCCAAGAGGTGAAACAGTAACTTGCTCAGGATCTGTCAGGTACTAAATTCCAAAGCTGGATTGAATCCAGATCTCGTGGCCCCAGATTCATGACTTTATCTGTTGTGGGCTTCCTTGTAAAGTGAATGTCCCATTACTGAAAATGTTGAGGCATAGAGCCAAGATGTCATACAGGGAACTTCTATATTGACTAGTGGATTGGATGTCTGAGCCTCTTTCCATCTCCAACATTCTGTGACTCTATTTTATATATAACTCCAGTATAGACAGAACATGGGGTTTCTAATATAATAGTAAAGGTATAGCATAGCATACTGCTGTGGACAAGTAGGTTGGTAAAATGAATATAGCACCAGGCCTGGAGTCAGGAAGACTCATCTTCTTGAGTTTGAATCTGGCCTCTGACACTTCATAGCTATGTGACCCTGGGTGAGTCATTTAACTCTGCCTCCATTTCCTTATCTGTAAAATGGACTGGTGAAGGAAATAACAAACCACTCCAGTATCTTTGTCAAATCCTGGATCATAAAGAATTGGACATGATTGAAACAACACAATAACGACAAAAAGTATAGGATAATTTGAGAGAAGAATGATAGTTTCTCCTTTTTTGAGAGGAAGGTGAAGCTTGCTGTACATACAGCAGTCATCTCCCTTGTTCCACATCATACTCCTCAGTTTGGCTTTTAAAGCCTTACACGATCTGGGCCCAAACTACCTTTCCAGCCTTATTATATACATTGCTCCCCCTCCTACACTCTACACTCCAGCCAAACTGGCCTTCTGACTGTTTCTTACATGCAATGCTCCATCTCCCACCTCCACTCCTTTGCACTGGGTCTCTTCCATGCCTAGAATGTTATCCCTGCTCACCTCCACTTAATTAGAATCCTTTGTTTCCTTCGAGACTTTTTTCAAGTGCCACTTTCTCCATAGAGGTTTTGCTGATCCCCTCTCCCGTTCCAGTTATGAGTGCTTCCCCCCTCCAAATTACTTTGTGTCTGTTTTGTACGTATTTAAATATGTCCATGTCTCTCCCAATAGATGTAAGAGGACTGTTTGACTTTTTACTTTGTATCTCCAGAACCTGGCATAGTTTAGGACACATAGTAGGCCTTTAATAAATAAATACTGGGGTTTTAGATCATTTTACCTTGGACTGTGAAGGGAGTCAGCAAACTCTTCATGCTTTAAGAATCCTTCATTTCAGTTACATAGGGACTCTGTTTCTTCTGATATGGATTGAGATAGGACCCCTTCTCTAACTGCCTTAGTAGGCAGGTTATTGAGTTTGACTAAAATGATCCATTAACCTGGTGGCCAGCCCTCTGGGCATGGGAGGACAGCAGCCCTTCCTTCAGTTCTTCTGAGGTCTGTGATATTGTCAGTGTGTATAGACATCACAAGTCCAGATTTACTGCAGTCAAAAAAATCCATTATTTGGCAAGGCTGGCCCTGGGACAGTCTTCAATGAGCTTATACACCAAGCCTTTCCACCTCAGTGAAGAGTGTGAGCTGTCAGAACTTAGTCTCTCTGAGTCTGTTGCTGTGAATCCAGAGTTCTACCATGTCATAATGAGGGCTTTAGTAGTATGTTATTATTTTCATCTGAGCCTGTAATTTAACGAGTGTAAAGAATTCCTAGTGAGGGAAGATGTGCAGATCAGCATATGGTCTTAGAGAATTGCCTGGTTACACTGAAAAGCTGTAACTTACCCCAAGATCACACAACCAATAAGTGTTAGAGTTAGGACTTGAATTCATATTGAGGCCAGCAACATGTGCACTACTCCGAGCAGCAACCTCTCATATATACTATTGTTTACCATTACAGCATCAGTTTACACATAAGTATCCCAGATTTATTCTAGGATATCAAACTTGCCTTCAACACATCTCTGCTGATGATTACTTCCTCAAAAGGGTCATTTCTGCTCTATTTGCAGGATTGAATCAGATGAGATAACGTATACAGGACATTTTCCAACTCTGAAGTGCTAGCTGTTTTTATTATTATCCATGGGTACTATAAGAGCAAAGTGTTGAGATACTGGTTTTGCACATCAGTGCTTGCCATGGAACGGTTTCTGCTCGTCCTTATAACCGTTCTACTTTCAGCCGTGTTTCATACTCCGTTTCCTTTCCTGGTTTGGTAATAATGGACCGGAAGGGAGTTGGAAGTTCAGAAGTGTCAGAGATTTTAGGCAGTAGTTATTTTTTCTCTAATACCTTTCAAAATTTGGCCTCCTTTCCACTTCTCATTAATCTCCACCCCTGTTGATGGTGACTTCAGTGCTTCTTGATAATCCCATTGATATTTTTAGACCCTAAAAATGTAAGTAAGCGAATGCTATTCTTCCATTTTTACCCCCACGAAATAGCGACTTTGATTTCTTAAGAGGAGCACCACCAAACTGGGAAGAGAAGCTAGATTAGAAGAGACATCCACAGAAAAGGTTCATCCATGCTGGAGATTTCCAGTGTAGGGTCCAAATGGAAGAGGGGTTCCTTAGGGAAGGTGAGGTCCTTAAATGTTCCTGTCTGCAGTTGTTATGCCAGTTGCCCCAAGCTCCAACACATTTCCAAGCCTCCCAAGTGAGATCTATAATCATTCAAAAGCATCTACACCAGAAACAGCCTTTTGTTCTGACTGATATACAATTGGTTGCTGCGGAGCTGATATACGGTATATTAAACTTGGAGATTTACTGATATTATTGACTCAGAGAGGCTTTATTGCTCCTGTAAGAGCCAGGACAACAAACTGAGTCCAATATTGAATTAAAGGAAGAGAGCTGAATTGCCTTTAGTAACTGCACAGTGATTTTAATGCCCATATGCTTCTTAAAACAAAGGTCCATCTTTTTAATGTCAGTATTACTCTAATAATGGTGAATGGCTGTGAATCTTTCACAGTTGGTGAGAAATTAATCTAATGGGGTACACAAAGGACAAATGCAGAGGCATGCAGTGGGGGTAAAGAGGCTGCAACATTTTGCTGATGAGAAATTGCACAGAAGTGATGTAAAGGATGTAATCAGAGAGAAGCATGACCGGAAAGGGAAGTGGGCCAGTGACGAGGAGGGGTGAGGAGTAACCAGGGGACAGCCTCTGGGCTTGGATGTTTCTCTGCTATGCCAAGGCCTAGAGGGAGGCCCCCAGGGTATCAGAAGGACCTTGTGGAATACATTGACTGGAAGAGGAACATGTGTTAAAGGCATGCCTACATGACACTTTTACTTTAAATCCATAGAACTGAGTTTTTTTTTTAAAAGACTTCACTTGTTCAGCTTCTTCAGAACTTGCACTATTATTTTTATTTTGTGCTTTTCTCATAACTGAAATATTGGGTTCAGTATTTAGAGTCCCATACAAAGAATTGAATGAAGTAAAGTTACATTAACAAAGTTATAAAGTTTCTCCTCTGAAGCCTGACATATGCTTGTCACATTGTATTTCCCCCTTTTTTTATGTTGGAGATTTATGTTCTACTACCCTTGTCACTGTCTTGTTTAGCACTGGCCAGTAAGTAGCAAGAACTCCCTCTTTTCCACCCCTGCCATTTCTACCAACATGGAAACCAAGGCACAGAGAGACTAAATAATTTACACAGGCAAGCAGGACAGCCTTGACTAGAAAAGCAAGCCCTGCATAATAGAGATTCAGTTTCATTTACCATTCTCTTCTTCTCTCCCACTTTATATATGGGAATGCTTGTTTTATTTGGTGTTCTTCAAGTCCAGAATAAAAAATAATTAAGAGATTAAATGATTTACCTAGCTAGGATCAAAACCTCATCATCCTATACCCAGAATCTGCAGGGCACCTCTTTGGAAGAGTGGAACCCACTAGGAATAGGTGAATTTTGTTTCCTGAATGTTCCTATTGCCAACATCTAGAATCAGTAAAAATAATGGGCCCCAGGAATCCAGAGCTAACCCCCTGACCCTAAATGCTAAATCGTAACTACTGTTAGAGTTTAATCTTTCTTTACCCTTCCTCCCACCTCCTTACCTGTTAGTGGTGATAGGGAAATCTGACTGTATCGACTCTTGAGTAGCCTGCTGAAGTGGTTGGGATGCCTTGCCCAATTTGATTTTTTTACTTCTCCTCCTCAGCCAGCAGCCATGATTCAAGGTACTCAGGGGACAATCCGACCTGCTGCCAATTTCGATGCTATAAAGGATGCAGAAGTTCTCCGAAAGGCCATGAAAGGGTTTGGTAAAGAACAAATGGCATTTTTTTTGTCTTCAATAAATTAAAGTAATAATAATAAACATTTGTATAATGCTTACTATGTTCCAGGCACTGTGCTAAGCCTTTTATAATTATCTCATTTGATTTCCAAAATTATCCTGGGAGGTTTACAGATAGAGAAACTGAGGCAACAGAGGTGAAATGTGAAGCCTAGGGTCACACAATTAGTATAGTGTCTGAGGCAAGATTTGAACTCACTCCAGGTCTGGTGCTTTATCCACTGGGCCATCTAGCTACCCCAAATTAACCTAAAGCTATTTAAGGTAGGATTATGCGTGTATGCCTTAGTTTGGTCTGACTTGTGGGCACTTTCCAAGTACACTATGATACAAATGAGTTCTGGGAAGTCCACAGGGGACTCTGCTTGACATTTTTGTGTGTGATTCTTCCAGGGACTGATGAGCAAGCAATTGTGGATGTTGTTGCCAATCGCTCCAATGATCAAAGACAGAAAATTAAGGCCGCTTTTAAGACCATGTATGGAAAGGTATGTGTTTTTTAAGTTCATTGGGGAAATAGACACAGTATCCCAACAGGCATGTGAGGAAAAATGTTTTATTAGTCTGCATAAAACAGTGCTTTGGTGACCTGAGATTTTAAAGGGAATATGTTTATTTTTCTTGGGAGCTGTGGCCTTGAAAAGGATGCTTCCTCTGACAGTGCATATTGCAGTCCATCCACATCTTCAATATAATTCACATTTGACCATAAATCCTCCATAGAGGATCCATCAAATATGCTGGAGACCTTCTCATCATTCTCTTGATATTTTGCAGATACTAGTGCAGTGCTCAGACCACTTGACTCTTTCCTTGATATATGATACTTTCCTTGATACATCCCCTTTTCTGGTCAAACATCTACTTGATGATGCCATATTATGACCTGTTATGCACATTATCATTGGTAAACTGCTGCAGCTTTTCTCAAGTCAGGTCAACAAGTATTTATCATGCTTACTTTGTGCCATGTACCATGTTACAAAACCCCCCCCATACACTTTCCATCATTCCCTGGGTCCCATGTAATTTTCATTGTCTTGAGATAGTGGGGTCCATGATTTTAAAAACCCTTAGTATCTATCAACAGAAAAGAAAGTCAAAGCAAACATACAAAAGTAAAGAATCAAATCAGACATAAATTCCCTTAGCATTTAACAAAGAAAAACCAAACAAACGAATAAACAACCAACAAATGGAAAGTGTTTGTGTTGGCTTCCCTTCCTAGTCAAACGGAAGTCCTGTCACCATTTGTCTTTTAAATTAAATATGTGTGTGTGTGTATATATATATATATATATATATATATACATATATATATATATATATATATATTTCTAGTCAATGTCCATGCTGCTCTGGTTCTAGTCATCTCACTTTAGTTATAGGGAGAGGGACCAGACCTCTGATTTTTATTGATCTAAGGATTTCCTGGATGAGGAAATCTGCTCTACCAGTGCAAATGGGCATATTTTCTGCAACTGAGTCTGTGAAAGTGTGCCAGGGCACGGAGAGCTGAAGTGCCTTGTCTAGATTTACATGGCCAGTATGTGGCAGAGCAGGTGATGAACCCAGGTCCTGCTGGCTCTGAGACCAGCTCTCTATCCTTAGGACACCGTGCCTCTTAGTCTCACCTTGTTTCACTTTCTATGTCTTCCTATGCAGGATTCAGTTTTCATTTCTTTTAAAGGCTCTTGTAGAACTTGAATATACTCTTTTCTCTAGACGTTTTAAGAGACATGAAAACTACTATCATATTTAGGGACCCTGTTGTTCTTATAACTAAAGTATTACCATAGCCTCCCTACCCACTTGAAAACAACCTAACAAGGTTTCCTGGTCAGCAAATGTCACTGGTTTCTTATTTTAGGGGAGCTGTTTTTCTTTGTCCTAGGGAAAGGTTTCTATCTGCTATTTCCAGTATCTGAAAGGATGAATAGGGATAATATGTGCCCCCCAAAACCCCTCATTTCCTATTGCCTGCCTATCCTATTGAATCTCAATTTGTCAATTTGGAATCCAGGGTCATTCATTAGTTAGCTATTTACCCCTTAACATAGACACACTGATCAAGCTGGATTATCTTTTGTCCTAAGGCTGAGAGCTAAGACCTGATTTCTCTGTCAGCCCTCCTGAAACCCATGCCCATTTCTCTTCCTGAGAATTTCTGTAGCAAATTTATGTAGGCTGTACCACAGTATCTCAAATAGTCTTAGAGTTTAAATGCAAGTCAGTGTTCTTACCCTGAAACCAACTCACTTCATGACTTAATAACATTTCTGTAGCATTTTAGGTTTTTTAAAGCATTTTCCTCACAGCAACCATACAATATAGTGCAATTGTTATTATCCCCATTTTACTGATGAGAAAACAGATGTCTAATGACTCGCTTTATTTGTCAGTGATAATATCATCTCCCAGCCATCCAGGCTTGAAATCTTACTCATCTCTGACTTTTACTGGATCACTGAGTCTATGGTTTTCCTTCCTCAAAATAACTCTCACATCTGTCCCTTCTTTTCCATTCTCCCTGCAACCATAGTATTCCCTAATGCCTAAAGCATCACTATGGGTCCTAACTGACCTTCCATCTCTTCCCACTCTCCCCAGCCCTCCTATCCCCACCAGTCCCCCTATTACTGATTTAAATTTCTTCCTAAAACATTCAGTGGTTTCTATAGACTATTATTAGGGACCTTCCTCACAATCTGTCTCTACCTTTACAGCTGGGTTTCATTTTATTTCTGTAAATCTATTCCAGTAACATAGGTCTGTACATTATTCCTCAGTATAATCCACTTTTACTTATGGAGCTTCCCCCCTTTTAATGCTTTCTACTTTCTTCTTGACTTATTAATCCCTGTTTACCTTCCACCTTAAGTCTCACTCCATAAAGCCTATTTTGATTAATCCTCACTGAACTTTGGTAGTATTTTATTTACTGGATAACTCTTTCAAGAGCTTGTACTTCCACATATTATTTATCTTTTAATATTTTCATGCCCCTCACCCAACCTAGATTTTACGTGCCTTGATGTCAAGAACCATGTCTCAAGCTTAGTTATATCCACAGAACTGAGTACAGTGTCTTGCACATGGCAGATGCTCAAATATTTGTTGTTCGACTGAATTGTTCTCCCACTGTTGCATGTATCAGTCTCTTATGCCTGTATGTATCGTATCTTTGCATGTTCTATTTTAGTGAATAGGCGTATTTCTTAATAATCTTCCATTGTGTTGGATCAATTGCTTAATAAATGCTTATTGATCAACTGAATCAAATACTTATCTGTGAAATGAATTACATTTGTGTTTATATTTATTTTATATTTCTTTTATATAAAATATATTTTATATTTATTTTACATGTGTATGTAAGTGGGTCTTAAATTCAGGTTTTCATAAATTCTGTTATTCAGTAGTTCCCATAAAAACTGATCACATTTTTTAAACCTTGAATTTGTAATTAAACAGGATTTAATCAAAGATCTCAAGTCTGAGTTAAGTGGAAATATGGAAGAACTGATCCTTGCCTTGTTTATGCCACCTACGTATTATGACGCTTGGAGTTTACGGAATGCAATGAAGGTACTATGTAACATCCTGAAAATTTCATCTTAATTCAGGCATCAAACCTCCCTCTATCTTTGTAAATTTAGAAACAGATGTCAGTCAACACTTTCTTACTTTTAGAGAACTTTTTTGATTGAACAAGAAGATATAATTTTTTTGGGTATTTTGGGTTCCGTCCCACCAATAATTTACCTTTCTCATTTTTGTATAGGGAGCAGGGACTCAAGAAAGAGTATTGATTGAGATTTTGTGCACAAGAACAAATCAGGAAATTCGAGATATTGTCAATTGTTACCGATCAGAATTTGGACGAGATATCGAAAAAGATATTCGATCAGATACCTCAGGACACTTTGAACGATTGCTTGTATCCATGTGTCAGGTGAGTAGAAGACTTCAGAGATGTATTGATGGGTGTCTGTGGGAGAAGGCTCTTTGTGTCAGACGGTATCTGACTCTTTAAGCACCCTTTGCTAACTGATGTTCTTTATTCTTTTCATTACCCAGGGTGTTTATCCTCTTTAGCAAGCAGTTCAGTACCCTTAACAATGACACCCTAGCATTTACCTTGTTCATTCAGGCATAACTAGTATCTATGTTTATTGAGATGTGGCTTCATTTGGAACTCAGAAATGATCAGCCCATCTTAAGTTGTGAAGCACTACCTAAATGAAAATTGTTTAGGATAGAGAATGCATTTTTAAAGCCATATAATAGAATCGGGCCTTATACCTCAGTGCAGATACATTGCATTAAGAGACAAGAATTATGTGAATAAAGCTAGAGAATCAAGGAAGTAGGGGATTCACTGTTCTTCTAGCAAAATACAAAACCTCAGAGTTAGAAGAAACCTTTGCAGTCCTTTAATCCAGTACTTCCGTTCCTTTTTCTTGTCCTTATTCCTGGGATGTAATGGCCAAATATTTGAGGCTATAACTTAATTTTTGTTGTGCTGACTGATAGTCACTCCAGGTTGATTGAACAGGACAAGAAGGCCTGGCTGGATTTCAGTAACCTCAGATTTCTTCCTCAAAGAAATGTCTTTAATGTCAGTATTCTTCTAATGATGAGTTTATGGCTGTGAGTTATTACAGTCTCCAAAGAACTGAAATTGAGAACCATTCAGAGGGCAGGGGAGAGATAGATACATGGTAGGCATGAGCAAGATGCAGAGCATTACAAATAAGGAATTTTGAAAAACGGAAAAAGACAGGGGCTGGTTATGTGGAGAAAGTAAGGCATAACTGATGGATAGTCCACGTGTTCCATTAGTATTTTCTTTCTTTTTTTTTCCTTTCTTTCCTTTTTTTGGTGTGGTGGTGTTGTATGTGCTTGAAGATTTACAGAGCACCTTACAAACATTATTTCATGTGAGATTCAGAAACTCCAAGAGGCAGATACTACTCATATTATTTTATAAATGAGGAAATAAGTTCAGAGAGTTTAACTGACTTTTTGGGGGGTCACATAGCTAGTAACTGTTAGACACTGAATTCATACACATCCACTGGCATTTTCTTGCTGTCAAGAGAACTCATGTAAGTCTTCTGGCACATCGATTGGACCTTATGTGAGAAATTAATGGCAAGGATATGGCCAACAGTCACACAAGATAGACAGGCATACCCTTTTTGGCTCCTCGATCGCCATGGGGCCTGTGAAGAAATCTGATGAAGGGTGGCAAAAAAAGAAGCAAGTCCTCAAATTTACCCTGGATTGTACCCATCCCGTGGAAGATGGGATTATGGATGCCGCTAATTTCGAGCAAGAACTAATCAAAGTGAATGGAAAGGCCGGCAACCTTGGGGGCGGAGTTGTGACCATGGAGAGAAGTGAGAGCAAGATCACCGTGACGTCAGAGGTGCCATTTTTTTTCTAAAAGGTATTTGAAGTACCTGACAAAGAAATACTTAAAGAAGAATGATCTTCGCAGTTGGATTCAGGTGGTGGCCAATAGCAAGGAGAGTTACAACCAGAAGGAAGAGGAATATTAAACACTCTTGGGTCTGGAAACGTTTTGTATATGATATTGAATAAAACTTGAACCAAAAAAAAAAAAAGACAGGTATAGGTGGGTTGTAATCATCTCTGTTGGAGGACATCATATAAAAGAGATAACATTTATTGGAGTATTAAATTTGATTTAGTTATCACTTCATTTTAATGCCCTTATGGTGTTATATGAGAATTATGGAGTTATGTAAGAATTATAACCCAAATGTTATGTCTCTAGTAGAATTTTTTTAGAAATGAAAGTTATGCTGGGGAACTTAATGAATTAACTTTTAATATATTTTTCCTTAAATCCAAAAATTACCGTAGTTTAGTATCCTGTGCTGGCTAGATAAATTATAAATTTATGTTAGCTTCAACTGGGCCCCCACTGCAGCAAGGCAATTCTTTTACTCTTCCCTAATTGATTTACTGTTTCATTCCCGACAAAAGTTTATCCAAATCTTCCTTTTTCTCAAGCCTCCCACACCTTCTCCTATCCTCTCTGTCTCAGCTGAAAACCTTGTATCTTACTGTACTGAGAAAATTAAAGCCATTTGACATAAGCCCTTCTTCTCCCCTTCTCTTCTTCCCTTGATAATCCCCACTATTCTTTCTTTCTTTCCCCCAGTTTCTGACATAGAGGACCTTTCTCCTCACCGAGGCTAACTGTTCCACATGTGCCTTTGTCTCTGTCTCTTTCTGGTTCCTTCCCTACAGCGTTTAAACATTCCTATGACTCTTTTGTCCTAAAAAACCTTACTAGACCCTGCTAGCCCCTCAAGCATCACCCTTTATCTCACCTCCTTTTCTCAGTCAAACTCCTTGTTTCCCCTCTGCTCACTCTCTGCCCTTTGCATTTTGTCTTCCATACTTATCAGTCATTGGAAACTCTTCAGTATTATTATTTCTTAATTTGCCAAATCTTATGGTCTTTTCTCCAACCTTATCCCTCTTTACTAATCTGCTTCGTCTGATCCTATTAGCTACCTTTGTTCCTGGATACTCTTTCCTCTTTGAGTTTTTGTGATACTCTTCTTTCCTGGTTTACCTCCTGCATGTCTGACTGCTCATTTTCAGTCTCTTCTTACTGGTGCATGATCCATCTTACATCACCTAACTGTGGATTTTCTCCAAAGCTCTCTTCTAGACTTCTTACTCTTTCCTCTCTACTTTCTTGGTGATCTCATCAAATCCCATGGATTTAGTTGTCCTCTATGTGAATGACTCATATCTACATACCTAGTTCCAGATTCTCCCCAGAGTTTAATCCCATGTCACCAGTTGCCTTTTAGACATTTCAGGCTAGATAACCCAGAGGCATCTCAGGCTCAATACTGTTCAAAGCAAAACTCAATCTTTCTTTCCCCAAACTTTCCTGTTTTTGTCAAAGGTACCACTATCTTCCCAGCTTTGTCACTGTGGCATTTTTCTCAACTCCTCATTCTTCCTCACTCCACATACCCAGTTAGAAGCTAGATCTTGCTGCTTCTTCCTTTGCAACATCTCTCATCTGACCCTTCTTACTACTCACACAGCTACCACCTTATTTTCAACTCCCATCCTCTCCCCCCCAGATTATTGTACTAACCTCCTAATTGGTTTCCTTTCCTCAGGTCTCTCCCCACTCTAGCCCTTCCTTCACACTTCTTTTAAAGCATTTTTACTTGAGTACAGATTGGACTGTTACTCACTTCCTTAGTAAAGTCTAGTGGTTTCTTATTTACTTCTTGGATCAAATATAAACTCCTTTTTAGCCTTTAACACCCTTCACAAACTTACCCCAAACTGTCTTTCTAGCTTTATTGGACATTCATCTCCCTCCTGCACTCTGCAGTCATACCAAAATTGGTTCCTCATACAGGATACTCTAACTCCCCATTCTTTCTTTTGCCCTACTCATCCTACATGCCTGGAAATGCCCTTCCTCCCTGTGTCTTCCTCAAAGAGCCCCTCTTTACTTTTAAGACAATTCAAGTGGCATAATGCCTTTTTTTAAATAGTATTTTATTCTCCCCTCCCCCAGTTAATATGTCAAGAAAATTTTCAGCATTCATTTTTAAAAGATTTTGAGTTCCAAATTTTTTTCCCTCCCTTCTTCCCCTCTTTTGAAAATGGTAGGTGGTGGGTTGGCTAGGTGGCGCAGTGAATAGAGCACTGGCTCTGGAGTTAAGAGGACCTGAGTTCAAATCCGGCCTGAGACACTTAACATTTACTAGCCATGTGACCTTGGGCAAATCACTTAACCTGCCTTCCCCCATCCAAAAAAAAAAAAAAAGGAAACAAAAAAAAAAGAAAATGGTAGGTGGTTTGATATAGTTTATACATGTGTGATCACATAAACTTAATTCCATATTAGTCACAGTTGTGAAAGAAGAAATAGATCAAAAGGAAAAAAATATGAGAAAGAATAAAATAATTGGGAAAAAATGCTTTGATCTGTATTCAGAGTCCATCATATCTTTATCTGGATATGGATAGCATTTCATTCATGAGCCCTTCATACTTGTCTTGGATTATTGTGTAGCTGAGATGAACTGAGTTATTCATAGTGAATCATCACACAATGTTGCTGATACTGTGTGCAATGTTTTCCAAGTTCTGTTCATTTCACTTTGCATCAGTTTGTGTAAGTCTTTCCAGGTTTTTCTGAAATCTGCCTGCTCATCATTTCTTATTGCACAGCAGTATTCCATTACATTATTATAACACGGCTTGTTCCGCTCTTCCCCAATTGATGGGCATCCCCTTAATTTCCAATATTTTGCCACTATTAAAGGGACTGCTATAAATATTTTTGCACATATAGGTTCTTCTCACTTTTGGGGGATCTCTTTGTGATATAGACATATCACATAGTAGTGATATTGCTGGATCAAAGAGTATGCACATTTTGGTTGCCCTTTGGGCATAGTTCCAAATTGCCCTACAGAATGATTGGATCAGTTCACAACTCTATCAACAATGCATCAGTGTACCATTTTTCCCACATCCTCTTCCACATTTATCATTTTCCTTTTTTGTCATAGTAGCCAATCTGATAGGTATGAGGTGGTAGGTCAGAGTTGTTTTAATTTACATTTCTCTAATCAAAAGTGATTTAGAACACTTCTTCATATGCTTTTATAGCTTCATATAGCTTTAATTTCTTCATCTGAAAACTGCCAGTTGATATCCTTTGATGTAAAGTCTTTCTTGATCTCTCCAACTGCTAGTGCCCTGTCTCTAAAACTACCTCATACGTATTATATTTACGTTGGATTTATTTCTTCCATATGCTTGTATATGTACTTGTCTTCCCTTTTTGAACATAAAGTTCTTGAGAATAAGAATTGTTTAATTCTTTGTATTTGTAGCCCATCACCTGCCACATAGTAGTAGCTTAATAAATATTAATTAGTGGATTGTCTTCTTTTAAAATACAATCCTTGGGCTGTTCAGTGGTGCAGCAAATAGAGCACCAGCCCTGGAGTCAGGAGGATCCGAGTTCAAATCCGGCCTCAGACACCTGACACTTACTAGCTGTGTGACCTTGGGCAAGTCACTTAACCCTAATTGCCCTCCAAAAAGCAAAAAAACCCCAAAAAACTACAATCCTTGTATTTCTTCTCTTGCCAGGGTAATCGTGATGAAAATCAGAATGTGAATCATCATATGGCTCAGGAAGATGCTCAGCGTCTTTATCAAGCTGGTGAAGGGAGATTGGGGACAGATGAATCCTCCTTTAACATGGTTCTTGCTACAAGAAGCTTCCCTCAGATAAGAGCTACCATGGAGGCCTATTCCAGAGTATGAGTCTTTTTTTTCTCTTAAGACTTGGGTTATATTTGAGATGTGAAAATATTTTAATCACTCTAACTCTTATTTGCAGATTGCTAATCGAGATTTGTTAAGCAGCATTGGCCGAGAGTTTTCTGGAAATGTAGAAAATGGTTTGAAGACAATCTGTAAGAATTTGTGTTATTGCTTTTTTGTTTGTTTGAGAATCAGGCTTATACTTCTTTGTTGTTCTCATCAGCAGATGGGAATTTATCAGGAGAGCTTTTTTGTAAAGTTCCTGGGCAGAGGTTATGGCCAACCTTGTGTTTTATATATAGGTCTTGTTGAATTGTTGTTGACATTTAATCTTGAAGTCATTGGCTGTATTTGGCCTTGATGGTGGACTTTCTCTCTGACTTGTAGTTTCTGAGGGCTGTAATTTTTAGTGTAAAGGAAGTACTTACTCCTGGGGGGACTACAAGTTCCTAACACACAAGTCTTCATTAAGCCAAGGGCCATTTACTAAATCCACAAGCTGTTTGAGGGCCTTTTTGCTTTTGAAAAATGACTTTAGTTAAAAAACAATTTCTGATGTTCAGGACCTCTCTAGAAGACAGGAATAGAATTTTTCTGCTCAATAGAATGGAATTGAGGGAGGTAATGTTACCAAAAATAACCTCAGTACTCGGAAAAGAGATATCTTTATAAATATCCCTACGTGGCCATAGCTAATGCTCTGCATAGGTGGCACATTCCTTCCACCAAAATGGAAATAGGAGGTAAGTTGTTCTGTCTTCTGAGCAACATTCTCCTTCTTAGAAATATTCTCTCTATTAGCCTCAAGGAGGTCCTTCTATAATAGTTGCTACTGTTGACAAGTATTCTTTTCTAGGAATAGCTCTAATGTTGAGGTTACGTTGATTTTGCTTTATAAAACTGTGGGATACATTGCCTTCATTCCCTTATCTTCCTAGTGCGTTCTGGTTTCAGTTTCCAGAATTACCATTGCCTCATCTGGTAACACTGCAAACACCTGTTTAGGAAAGAAAACTCCTCTTGCCCCTATCTAATCCAAAGAAAGCTTTACTGGATTCACAGTTGAGTCCTTGGTTTGCCAGTCTGCAAACACACACGCACACTCTCTCACTCTCTCTCACTTTTCTGGCAAGGAGAGAGCCCAGAGCCAATCCTGATTCTGAACCCAGGGCTTCACTCTCTGCTAAGGAGAAAGCCTCAGGTAGCATTGTAAGATGTGGCTCCCTGAGTTCTGAGTAGTGACTCCAAGAGTGGATAGCCCTTTCTTTCTCACCTGAATACGTTGGGAAACCAATTTTTCAAAATGCTTCGAGACCAATCGGGATTTGTTAACGCTCAGTTAACTATTCTCTCTTTTATCTTTTTTTGGAGGGGAGAAGGCAGGGTGATTGGGGTCAAGTGACTTGCCCAAGGTCACACAGTTAGTAAATGTTAAGTGTCTGAGGTCGGATTTGAACTGAGGTCCTCCAGACTCCAGGGCTGGTGCTCTATTCACTGCACCACCTAGCTACCTCAAACTATTCTCTCTTTTAGACCTCAGGGTGTACCTTATACCTAACTCTCCCACATAGAAAGCAGTGTTTTTTATAACTCAGTAGCTTTTAGAACCAGTGTCTCTGTTGCTTTTAAATAACATTACTTGCAGTAGCTACAGATTTCCTGCTTTGAATGAGATATAGAAGTGGAGTCTTTTTTCCAGAACAGTGAAGAACTGGGATATATTTGCCAAAGGGAACTTTCAGAGAAGGAACATAACCTGTGAAATACATGCAGAATGGGGGGTGAATACTGAGTTAAAAAAGAGAGGACATTTCCACAGCCCTTCAGGCCCCATAGAGGAAGTAGCTGGGGTAGGAGTAGGGAAGAAGGATGGAAGATTTCAGGTCAGCCCTTCAAGTCGGACTCCTGTGCATAGCTAACTCTTTGGGCTGTTGTTGCCTGACAGTGCAGTGTGCCTTGAACCGTCCGGCCTTCTTTGCTGAGAGGCTCTACTACTCCATGAAAGGGGCTGGCACAGATGACTCCACCCTCGTGAGGATTGTCGTCACCAGAAGTGAAGTAAGCCTTTCTCTGTCCACCTAGTTATGTCATACCCCATCTTGACGGATTTCGCACTTGGCACCCTTTAGTCAAAAGTATCCAGTTGAGATACTTACAGAGCCAGGTCACGGATAGTTACCAAATAAAACATTGGGAAAATCTCTGTGACTGTTAGCTGGTCACTAGTCAAGGATGTCAGTTCACCTTCCCTGCCCCGAGAGAGTTTTAATCTGTTATGCAGAGAAACAGACCACTGTGATTTTTACATAGAGAATACCGTTGTGGGAAAAATACTTAGGATAGTCACACTTTTTTTTTTGGAGGGCAGTTGGGGTTAAGTGACTTGCCCAAGGTCACACGGCTAGTTTTTATGTTAAGTGTCTGAGGCTGGATTTGAACTCAGGTCCTCCTGACTCCAGGGCTGGTGCTGTTTTCACTGTGCCACCTCGCCACCCCTGGGATAGTCATACTTTTGACTATTTTGAAAGCCTATGGGGGTAGGGGTGCACATTGATTTGTGGATAGGTGGTACAGGGCCATCTCCAGTCATTCTGATCTGTGACTCAACAGTGGACCCAGATGGCACCGGAAGACAAAGTGAGGCTGGTGACTTTGCACAGCCCTCCCTCACTTTAATCCAATTCACTTGCAAGTCATGGCATCACCTTTCTGATGTCAGGGTCCTCTTTGAGAACCAAGGACAAACAACAACAAGGAGAGTTGGGAGATACTGGTGAACAATACTTGTTATTTTGCTAATGTAAAAACTTGTGCAAAAGGTCTGCTTCAGCCAAGTTTTCTAAACCCAAAGGCTTTTAAAGTAAAAATGGAATCCCTTTTTTTGAGGTGCTATTCATAATACCTGTAATCAGTATTTTTAACAAGTCACACTTTCATTTTTAGTACTAGTCATAGAAAGAGAACAAGTATAAAAGTGTCCCTGAGCTTTTTTTAAAATCTGCTTCAGCTGAAATTAGGGCCCTTTCATTAGTCGAGGACAAACACCTTTTATTTATAAGTTTTATCCTCACATCAGATCTTTCAATCTTTTATGCAGATTGATCTTGTGCAAGTGAAACAGACGTTTGCACAGATGTATCAGAAGACACTGGGGACCATGATCAGCAGTGACACCAGTGGAGATTATCGATCCCTGCTCCTGGCCATTGTGGGCCAGTAGAAGGGTCGTTGTTTTTGTTTGTTTTTGAAAAGAAACTGAACGATTCCAGTCTCACTCTCTTGAAGATAGCTATCCTGCATGCAGCAAAATCAACCGTAGCCTAACCAAATGTGTTTTTTATTAAGGACATTGTCAGGGTTAATGCTGTTCTTGCCTTAATTCTAATGTTATTTTTATTCTATACAAAATCAATGTCAAGCCATGATGTGGCAGTGATGGAATTTCACCATTACTGTCTTATTCAAATCAAGATTATGGAGCAAAATAAAAATTATTATAGACTAGCCCTGCATAATCATACCTAGCTATATAAAAGCATCGCTGAAAGTCTTTAAAGCCCATTTGGAGTGCTGCCATCAGTTAAAAGGGACACGTTTATGACTACTTTTTAAAAAATGCAAATATTTTAAACAATGAGAATAGTAATTTTCATCTTATTTTGTGTAAAATGGCCATTTGTTTACAAGAAGCTCACTTTCCACCAACAGAATAAATGACACCTACTAATTCTTTTCAGAACCGGAATTCTAGCACACAGTTAATTACATAGCAAACCTTAAAGTCCCTCGCAGTTTAATCATAACCCGGAAAAGAGAAGAAGTGTGAAAGGAGGCAGAACCATGCCTGTCCCGGGAAGCAGCAGGATGCATGCAGAGTGCCCACCTTCTGTGGGTGGCCGGTCCAGGGGCTCGGGGGAGGAAGTCAGTGAACGCCGCGGTGCCCAGCATCCAGTGGGCAAGGCAAAAACAAAGCAATGGCTAGGCAGGGAGAAATGGGCGTGGTGCCAAGGGGATACAGGAGCGTGCTGTGCAGGACAGCTCTGGGGCCCCGGGAGCGGCAGCGCGGGGCGGCGCCGCATTCGCTAAGTTGGGTGTGAGGTTCAGAAAGGAGCCTGCGCGGAGGCGGTGCCATGGGCGCCCTCGGGCCTGGAGTCTGGGCTCCGCTCCTACTTCCGTCACCTTACTGGGTGACCTTAACTTCTCTGGGGCGCAGTTTTCTCATCTGTAAAATGAGGGGGTTGGGCTGGATGGCCTAAATCTAGGATTTCCACCTCTGGCACTTTGGAGGTCATGCGAAAGGGGATGATTTAATTGATTCAGCACAGCCCCAGGCGTCTGTCTCGCTGATCTGTGGGTACCGAAACTCACGGTGGTGGCCAAAACCCCTCCGCAAGGGGGCGCTCGTTACCTCACAGTTCCCACCCTCACGCGCATGCGCGGAAAGAACCACCGCCCGCTAGGGACTCAGTCTAGCTTCGCGAGAACAACCATCTCTCGCGAGAGCTGCGACTGGTTGCTATAGCAGCAAAGAAACGCTCAGGTTCCAGTTACATCAGGTAAGAGACAGAGGAGGTTCCTTTTTTACCTTCTGTTAGCGTTCCGCCTCGGTTGGCCTTCCACCCGCGATTCCTGACACGCAGAACGCCTCGCGTGATGTCAAGAGAGTCACCTGGCGGCCACCGCTCCCTTCCTTCCCTCCAGCCTCCGCCCTGACCTCCCCAAACCCGCACCTGCCCCGGGCGGCTCCTGAGCCAGTGGGCCCGGGGCCTTCCCCCGCCCCCTTCCTCGGCCCAGTGTTCAGAGGTGGATGAGGGAGAACCCGTAGGGGCGGTGGTGGGGGTGGGGCAGGGCCTGGAGTCAGGCCTGAGTTCAAATTCGGCTTCCGACTTTTACTAGCTGTGGAACCCTGGGCGAGTCACTGACCCACCTCCTCTGTGCCTTCGCTTCTTCATCTGTAAAATGGCAATAATAGCCCCTACCCCCCAGAACTGTGAGGCTCAAATGATATAGTAACTGTGAAGCGCTTAATAGTAAGTGCTATGTAAATGTTAGCTCTCATCTATTATTAATAAGGGGGTAGTGGAGTGAAGGCTCGATTCAGGTTCTGAGACGCTGAGGGTAAGATTGTTGAACCCTGCTGTGCTCTCTGGTAACGTTTGGTGACTGCGAGAGTGAAGGGCCTGGAGGCAGAAGACCAGAGTTCAAATCCAGCCTCAGACACTGTCACTCTGACAAATCGCAGCCTGCCTTATTCTGCCTCAGTTTCTTCAGATGTAAAATGAGTATAATAACAGCACCTACCTCCCCGCTGTGAGGATTGTGAGGATAGGGATGAGATGATATTTACAAAGTGCTTCACAAACCTTAAGGTACTATATAAATAGTCCTCCTCTTTTTCCTCTTACTCCATCATCAGTGCAGGAAACTTCCACATTGAGAGAATGCACTGCACTGTGAAGTCACAAGTCTTGCTTAATACATACATACATGTATGTGTGTGTGCATATGTCTGTGTATATACACACAGATATTTTAAAACTGTGACTCTGTTCTTGGCATTTGGAGGTGGGGTAAAGGGGCTATAAGGTAATATAGAGAATAATGAGTCACAACAGTCCTTGCTCCTACCTTACAATGTAGTAAAGACAAGATTTGTACACCATCAACTCTAACATGGGTTGTTACTGTTCAGCTGTGTCTGTTTCGGGAGTAGTTTGCCATTTTCTTCTCCAGTGGATTAAGGCAAAGAGAAGATAAGTAACTTGCCCAGGGTTACACAGCTATTAAGAGTGTTCGAGGCCAGGTCTGAATTGTCTTCCTTACTTCAGGTCCAGCATTCTATCCACTGAACCATCTAGCTGTCCCTATAAAATGAGTTATCCTTGGGTAATGCTGGAAAAGAGATTTGGATAAAGTGCTTCTGGACTTCAGAAGAAGATATCACAGATCTGTTTGAAGAGGATGAGGAAATACTTTATTATAAAGTATACATATCAGCTGGGACTTGAAAAATAAGCACTATTTCCACAGTTAGAGAAGGGTGAGGAAGAAAGACATTCTAGAAAATAGGATTACCAGAAGAAGCCAGGACACAGAGAAGCATAGATTCTGTATAGTGAACATTTTGACTGGAGTATAGGGTACTAGGAATCGTGAGAGAAAATGCTAGAAAGGGATGTTGTGGCTGAATAGTCAGAGGGCTGTAAATGACATATTAACAAGTTTGAATTTAGTAGGCAATGGAGAACAAACAGTTGTGCTTTTACTTTGGTGTTGGTGAATAGGACAGATGGAATAGAAAACTGGAAGTCAGGTCAGCCACTTGCAAGGATCTAGTGGAGAGGGGACCAGGTTACAGACTAAAGCAGTTGTCTGTGGAAGGCAAAAGAAAAGGAATTAACAGTGAATGAGATCTTGAGCCTGGGTGAGGTGAGTGGGGGAAAAGCAGTTGCCATTAACAGAAACAGATCAACTAGTTCTGTGCTGATTCTGCACAAGTTAGGATTCGTTCTTTCATTCACCAAACATTTATTAAGCATATGCTTTGTGATGCGAGGCCCCTCCCAGGTCCAGTCTGGGGATAAGATACGAACATTTGTAACTCCCAAACATAGTATTATGTCATAAGGACATTCAGGAAGTCTAGAAGAAAGTACTTTTGAGGTCTAAAGTAGAAGGTGATTAAAAAGGCTTTAGGAAAGACGTGTCATTTGATTTCGGCTTTAAAAATGAGTGGAAATGCATCAGGTAAAGAGGAGGAACGACATTGTAGGCATAGAGAATGATCTGAGCAGGGCCACAGAGCACAGAGTAGTTCTCTTCGGAGCATTTGGAAGGAGTAATGTGAGATAAGGCTGAATAGGCAAGGTAGTGTCAGATTATGAAAAGCCTTGAATGCCAGGCAAAGGAACTTGAATTTTACTTGGTAAGTAATAGCCACCAAAGACTTTTTAACAAAGAAGTAGCTTGAACAAATGTATGCATAAGGAAGATTAGGCAGGCAGAGATATGAAGAATGGTTTAGAGGAGGGAACAGAATTGAGGTGGGAGAACCTGTTAGGAGGTTATTAGGTAATGAGAGCTTGTACTAGAGTTGGTGGCAAAGAGAGATAGTACAGAGATGCATTTAACAGAATTAATAATCTATTTGAAATAAGAAGTGATGTAATAAAGATATTCAAAGATAATACTTAGGTTTTTTTTAATAGGAAAAACAAGATCACCGGGTACAGGCTAGATTGCTTTGTGTAGTCCCCACCCCAACATTTCTGCTTAGGTAAAAATGAATATCAAAATTTAAGTAGAAGAATCATGAAAGAGTAGCCGAAGGTTGTATGTGAAAGCAGAAGGACAGTTTTTTTTTATTTGTCTTGTTGGGGGTGAGGGTTTTATGAGCTAAGTCTGCATAGAAGACCCTTAAGTCTTCATTAGCACAAGCTGGTAGAGTCATTTCCTTTCCTGAATCATTACTAGTCTGCCAGAAAAAGTAGGATCGGAGTAGAAGATTGTGAAGCAAGCATGAGTAGAGGTAATTCCAAGTACCCTCGAGACAACATTGGCACAAGGACTGGGTAATATGTAACATGAGTCACTTCATAGCTTCACTGTATGAGGAGACATTTATTCCTTCTCTTTGTAGGAACAACAAAAACACTTTTTGTGTTCAGGTGAATCAGAGTGACTCTGCCCAGCTCCCACTATGGACACCTCAGCTGCAGCTGGCAAGCCTGTACAGATCACTGTGATGGATGGATATGACTTGGTAAAGTTACTTTTGACAATTTCATGTTTCTCATCTGAGCAACTCATATATTCCCATGGCTGATAAATTCTATTAGAAGACAGAGCTACTGGAACCCTTAAGCTCAGGCTCTTATCCTCCTTGCCAGCCACTTCTACATGTGGAACATTCATAGCAGGGTCACTGGGATAGCAAAGGGGAGAAAGTTCATGCCATATGAATAAATGAAAGAAAAAACACTAAGTACAGGCATAACTTGAAGAAATTGTGGGGTCAGTCCAGACCATTGCAATAAAGCAAATATCACCAAAAGTGAGTCACAGATTTTTTGGTTTCCCATTGTATATAAAAGTTATGTTTATGTTATACTATAGTTTATTAAATGTGCAAAGTAGTACTGTATCTTAAAAAATATACATACCTTAATTAAAAATACTTTATTGTTAAAGATTGCTAACCATCATTTGACTCTTCATTGAGTCGTACCCTTTTTGCTGGAGGATCTTGCCTTGATGTTGATGGCTGCTGACTGATTGGGTTGGGGGTTGGCCTCAGCAGCTTCTTAAATAAGAAAGCAATGAAGTTTGCCTCATCCATTGACTCTGCCTTTCACTCTGCCACTTAAAGAGGCCATCTTAGGGTTATTAATTGGCCTAATTTCAACGTTGTTGTATCTTTGGGAATAGGGAAAGCCAAAGAGAGGGGGAAAAAAAGGGGAATGGCCACTTGATGAAGCAATCAGAACACACACATACACCCCACTTACTGATAGTTTGCTGTTATATGGGTGGGGCTCATGTCTCCCCAAAACAATTAAAATAGTAGCACTGATCACTGATCACAGATCACCATAACAAATGTAATAATAATTTTTAAAAATTGAAATATTGCTAGAATTACCAAAATGTGACAGAGACACAGTATAAGCACATGCTGTTGGAACAATGGCACCAATAGACTTGCTGGTTACTACAGACCTTCAATGTGTAAAAAGCACAGTATCTCTGAAGTGCAATAAAAGAATGTATTCCTGTACTTACTATGGGAAAAGCCCTGTGTTTTGAGGATTCATTCAGTGAAAGAAAAGAGAACAAGCATTTATTAGGTACCTACTGTATGCCACGCCCTGTAAGAGCTTTATATAAAGATCATTATCTCATTTGATCTTGGTAACAACCCTGGGAGGAGAGTGCTATTATCACCTCCATTTTACAGTTGGAGAAACGTAGGCAAGTAAAGGTTGAGTGACTTGCCAAGGGTCACACTGCTATTGGGTGATTGAGTCTGAATTTGAACTCATGGCTTCCTGACTCTGGACCTAGTGCTCTATCCTCTGTGTAATTAGCCACATTTCACTAGTGAAAGTGGTAATTGTCCTCAGGTATTTGAAAAGTTGTCTTGTGGGAGGTGAATAGACTTGTTCTGCTTAGCCCTCCGTGGGCAGAACCAGGGGCAGTAGGTGGAACTTGCAAAGAAGCAAATTTAGGCTAGAGATAAAGAAAAACTTCCCACCAATTAGATCTGTCCATGAATGGAATAGGCTGCCATAAGAAAGCGGGCGCCCCCCATCAGTGAAGATCTTCTAGCACAGGTTGATGCCCACTGTCAAGGTTGTTGAGAGCGGTTATTCTTTTTCAGGATGTCTTGGACTAAATAGATGCTGAAATCCTTTCCAAGCCTAAAGTTCTGTGGTTTATTTACTCGTATGTCTGCTTGTTCTGTTCCTTGGCTGCTTGATCAGTTGAAATAATCAGTTGAAATGTTCAGCACATAGAAGAGAAAATGAGCAGGAAAGTCAGAGCTGCCTTCAGGCTCCTGGAAGATTGTCATGTGGGGAAAGAATAGACTTGTTTTAGTGGAACTCGGAGGACAGACAGCCTAGGAAAGATGGGTGGATGAAGGAGGCCAATTTAAGCTTCTCCTCAAGAATCAACTTCTCACAGTGAGAGTTCCCCCAGAGTGGAAGGGCCGCCTTGGGAGGGGGTGGATTCCCCTTTGCTGGAGAGACCTCCAGCTCTGAGCACAGTGTCTGGCACATAGGAAGCACTCAGAAAACGCTCTTCATATTTCACATCCACTGGCAAAATTAGGATGTTGGAGTGAATGACCTCCAACGTTTCTACTAGCTCTAAAATTTATAATCCTATCAAATGAGAGAAAGGAAGTTGTAGTTTCTTTGGATAATAGTTTATATTACCTAATTATTCCCCTAAAAAGGAGCATCATTTCCTCATGTATACCCTTGTGTTTGCTTACCAGTAATGATTCCAAAGCTTTCAGAAGAGCATTGCATTTGCAGTCAGAGGAACTGGGTTCAAATCCTAGCTCTGCTATTTACTACCTATATGACCTTGGTCAAGTCACTTTACCTCTGAGGCCTCAGTTTTTTTCTTCTCTAAATGACGGTCCTAAACCCTTGGATTAGTACTAATACTCCTTTTACACCTCTCCATCTATGATCTTTTAAGATATAACATGAGGGAATAAAAGTGTCACAATCACATATTTTCTTGGTGACTTTTTCTTATGTGCTTACCATGTCATATGAATGCTAAGCACACATACTCATGTGGAGCTGGCAGAAAAGGAAAGATGAGGCAGTGAATTGTCATGCGCTTTTGAGAACTAGGTGCTATTTGAGTGTAATTGTAAAATAAGTATGTTTCTATCCAATAGAAAGGTACTAAGGGGGATACTCCAGTTACCTTTGTTCGTGCAGAATTTAATAATGTGGTCTTGGGAGATTCTTCAAAAATCACTGTGACTCCTGAAGGAACAGCAAAATACAACTTTACCAGCAGTTTTGACTTCGCTTCTGAAGGAACCAATACTTTAGATGACCTTGCCCACAAGCCCGTGTTCCGTAAGTCTTTATGGTTCTAAATATTTTCCTTATGTCTAAATAGAAAGGCAATTTGGCCCATATGTAACAATAATAATATTTTATCTCAGATCTGGCCCATGCCATTTCCAAAGTAGACTACAGTTACCATCTCTCATCTATAGCTCTAGGGCTGCAAGCACTGGAAATCGAGAGTCGTGTTGGGGGACTGGTTTCCCCTACATGCCTAAAACTCCAAGGGTTCTTGGTAGCCATTCAAAAGTTTGTGCTTGTGTGCCCTCCAGCAATATAGAGTAAGTTTCTTTTCTACTTATGCATGGACAGAGCATCATGGCTCAGCATTCTCTCATGGAATCAGGAGCTACATTACACACCTACAGCACAGCCTGATCATAAGGCTGTGCTGGGCCCTGCCCACCAAGTGCGTGGTGATATTACACTTGTTTATCGTGACTATGTTACAGATGGGGATCTGAAGGTAGACATGATTGGGAAAGCCAAACATCCTGCCCTGTTGATCTATGAACAGTTTGTATACATTTGAGCTCTGTCTGTTTCTGGCAGAAGTTAGAACATCCCACTGACTACTGATCTCAAGGACAGTTTGACATCTGATTGATTTTTGTAGGACTCAAGTACAGAACTTTACATCTATGCATATACCCCCTTACTCTACCCAATATTATCCATTGTTTCTTTAACCTTATAATAAGCCAAAGCCTATGGTTTTTTTCCCTTCCCACCAAAATAATTACTAGCTTCTGGGCTTATTGCCCCAAACGCAGGGTGTAGTTTTCCCACCATTGCTTCATTCAATACAGTCTAGTCTCAGAATCAGCATACAGGCTCTCGGAAAATAGAAGGGAGCTCAGAGATGGATGGAATGGCAGAGCCTACCTATGCTGACCTCTCCTGTTGAACAACACTTTCATCAGCATGCCCAACAAGTGGTCATAGAGCTCTTGCTAGAAGACCTCCAGTGAAGTGAGGTCCTCTAACTTCTAGGACAGCTTATTCTACTTTTGGAATTTTTAGGCAGATTTTCCTTACCTTAATCCTAAATTTGCTTCTTTTTTCCCCCTTTTTAGAGGGAGGAAGGAAAGACAGTTGGGGTTAAGTGACTTTTCCAAGGTCACACAGCTAGTTAAATGTCAAGTGTCTGGGGTCAAATTTGAACTCAGGTCCTCCAGACTCCAGGGCCAGTGCTCTATTCATTGTGCCACCTAGCTGCCCTTAAATTTGCTTCTTTATGACTTGCACACTGTGTTGCCAGAGATTGACTCTTTGTTGATAACTTTATTATTGAACTGTTTTCTGCTACCCAGATTTTGATGTGACCATAAGTCCTCTAAATATTTACTTCTGGATCATTTCAGATCTTTTATACACTTAGTTTATAATCAAACTGTCAGACTGAGCCTACCCCCTACTTCCATCCTGGGGGATGGCCAAATTCACTGGGTGTTTTCAAATACGTCTCCCACAAATATACCCTTCCATGTGCTCTATCAAATCTGTATACCTTTTTTTAATAAAAACAAGGTTCAGATGAAAGTTAAAAAAAATTAAAAAGTGGGGCAGCTAGGTGGTACAGTGAATAGAGCACAGGCCCTGGAGTCAAGAGGACCTGAGTTCAAATCCGGCCTCAGACACTTAACACTTACTAGCTGTGTGACCTTGGGCAAGTCACTTAACCCCAATTGCCCTCCAAAAAGCAAAAAAAAAAAAGATTAAAAAGCAAGACTAATAGCAAACTTGCTTCAGCTAATAGTGAATGCAGTGTAGCCATTGTTGAGTCATTCCATGTGGAATCTTTGCCACCAACACCATCAGCCAGTACAGGCACCTGACATAGGTAAGCGGTGCTCTCACACTCTGCAGCCTTTGAACATGAAATCTATAAACTCAGAGTTTAAAAATACTTGTGTGAAAGTCAGAAGTACTCTACTATCTGTTATCTTTCTCAACATAATTCTGTTATGTACAATATGCTCTTATGACTCCCCTCAAAAAACAACAACAAACCTGTGTCTTTGAAAAAATTTAAACAAAATTCAGGAGAGCTATAGCTTGTTTTGTCAAAAGTGTGAGAAGAATATGATAAGTTGTTTTCATAAAAAGTGGCGTGCCATCACTGCATAAAATTTGGAAATCTCTGCTCTGAGAAGGTTGCTCTAAGTGAAAGGTGAATAAAGGATAATTCCTGGAGAGGCCTCATATTGTCCAGTAGGAGCACATGATCAGTGGTTTCCTTTGTCTTAGACACTTCTGGTAATTTTCCTACTGCCCTTGTGTTGCTTAATGGTAGACCTAGAACCTTTTTCATATTTGGTGTTTTTCTATCCTAGTGACTGTGTTTGAAGTTTTACCAAAGGAAAAGAAACAGAAAGAAGAGAAGACTGTTATTCTGGGTCAGGCTGTTGTGGACCTTCTTCCTTTGCTAGAAGGTCAAGTATAAAACTTACCAAAAGCGACATACAATAAGATATATTCATTTTAAATCCATGGAAAAGCAAAATTCAAACATGATACATTTTTGCCTGTAAATATGTTAACCTGGTATTTCCTTTTCTGGGTTTAATCAGTCTTCTTTTGCTTCACAGGAGAATGTACATTTGAAATAATGACCCCACTGCATCCTATAGTTGGCTCACCCTTAGAAAATCTTCGACCAGGAGCTAAAGTAAGTGAGTATTTTTTAAAAATATTTTATTTTTTCCCAATTACATGTAAAAAACATTTTTAACATTTGTTTTTTAAAATTTTGAGTTCCAAATTCTTTCCCTCCTTCTCTCAACACCAGAGGTGGTAAGCAACTTGATATATGTTATACATGTGCAATCATGTAAAACATTTTTCTATGTTAGTCATGATATGAAAGAAGACACAGATCAAACCAAACCATACCAAAGTTGATCATTGTTACTATGTACAGTGTTTTGCTGATTCTTCTCAATTCACTTTGCATCAGTTTGTGTAAGTCTTTCCAGGATTTTCTAAAATCTTCCTGCTCATCATTTCTTAGAGCACAATAGTAGTAAGTAGGGTTTTAATACTTTTAAGTTTACTGTGTAATATTAAACAGCAGTTTGTTTCAATCTTATTTGCTAGTCTTTTTAAATGCAATTTTATTTTGTCTTACAAGAATCTCATTTGATTTGGATTCTTGGAAATGTTGTAGTATGAACATTTTCCAATTGTCTTCCATTATAATGTCAGTGTGGTGGTAGAAGGTGTTCTAGAAAGTTTTTAGGATCTTTCCACCAATGGGTGGGGTATGGTAAAAGCAACATCTGTTTCATTGTAGGTTAGGCTACTTTCTTGTTAATGGGAAGGGAAATCTTTGTGAATTGATTGGTCAAGGAGCTTGGGTCTAGAGTTATTGCCTGGAGAATCAGTTCAGACTCTTTGGAACTGGAGCTCTTCCACTCTGATGGGACCCTGACTGCCAAGCACCCCAGCATAGCTTTGGCTTAGAACAGGAGGCAATGTTTCACTCTACCCTGTTTGCTCTGAGCACTCAACAGGATCTCCTTCAATGAGTTCTGAAGCCTATGGTTTCTCTCACCTTTAATTTTTCCTCCCATTTTTTGGTTGCAAGGAGGTGGGGGAAGGAGAGGAAGACAGGTCAATCCTTCACAGAAATTTTATTGCAACTTGCTATTCAAAAGTCTGTTTACAGGGTTGTTTGTTTTTGTTTTTTTCTGTGCTACCATTTTATGTGTTTCAATAAATTATATTAATGACCATTAAAACATAAATGATAAAAGAATTATGAATGAGAATAGTTGTGAATGTGGAGAGATGCTGTGTGTCAAGATTTTATCTTATTCTGGTTCCCCTGACCACCACAATCCCCTTCTAGTCAGTGGAGTAAGCAAGTTTATGAGTAGCCAGTATAAAATAACAATAGCAGGAAATAAGATTGCAGAGGGGAACCTGGAAGTCACCTACAAACCATCCCGGAGATCAAGGGAGCATAGTTTGTGAACTATATCATATATTAACATAAAAAGCACATTCTGGTATTATGTGCTGAGGCTGGGGAAGGCTTTTAGGCCTTGCTGCCATGGGCTTTTTTGGTCCTGTGGTATGTAAATCTCAGACAAGTTCCAGACCAGCAGAACGCCAGATGCTAGCTCGCTGAGATGATATGGGCTTGTTCACCTGGAAGTTTTACTGATGACTTCGAGATGCCATGATATGTTACTGAACTAACTACAGGATGGCACAGATAAGACTTAGTCATGAGACCTCCTACTCCTGCCCCCGAGCATTCCTCCATCTCCATCAGGTCAAGGTTGCTAAAAGCTCCCAACTCTGCTCCATGCTTGTGGACGTGCCTCTAGGCCTCTCCTGCTCCCCGTCCTCTTCCCCATCACTGCCTGCTCCTTCCTCTTGCCCATGCCCTCTGCCATGGTACCCCCTGCTCTTTCATCACTTGTCTCTGTACTTTCTGTGCTGTTTGCCCCTGTACCATTTGGGCCTTACTAGCATGATTGAAGCCTCACTCTCCACTGCCACTGTGACCTTTCCTGGTGAATACCCAAAGTACACTCAGTAGTATACCTGCCCCCATTTCATTTTTACACAAATTAAATAACAATTCATCTTAAAATATGAGAAGGGGTTTGGAGAACATAGATAAGAGGCTTTCCCTTTTTGGAGTGATTTTTAGCATATCTGATATCATACTTCTGGTTCTACATAGTCAAATTTTTAATCTGATGATTTAGTGATGATTTAATCTGTCTACATGATCTTTGATCATTCCTTCAAAAGTCATTTATTAAGCATCTACTGTATTCAAAACACTGTGTTAGGTTCTGGGATGATACAGAGATCCTTTAAACTCGTTTCTTGTCTTGATGGAACTTGCATCTGGATGCAACTGGTTAGGGTGTGTTGGGGAATTCTCTTGACTAAGAGAAATGAGACTTCTTAGGAGCACTATAACCATAAGCAGGGGTCCAGTGATTGCAGATCAAAGAGAAGCAGAGAAATGCATTAGCATGCAAAGGAAGACATTTCTTGCTGCTAGTAGCTTCCTAGCATACAGATTTAGTTTTTCTATGATTTCTTAGACCCATGTAGAGTATACATCTAATCAGCATTCTGTGGCAGCTTAGGATAAATCAATAAAGCATTTCATAAGAGAGGGAGGGGTAGAGAAAGGGAGACTCAGCAAAAAAGAAAAAGGATTCCTGGCAGAATATTTGTCCTGCAGCTGTTATATGAATGAGAAGATATTCCTTGTTCGAGGGCGGTTAGAAAAAAAAGAAATGACCAAATACTTTTGCTTTGATTATTAAAGAAATTCTTTTTAATAAAATGGAAGGGTTTTTTTTGGGGGCCAGGTAGCACAGTAAGAGCGCTGGCCTTGGAGTTGGGAGACCTGGGATTGGTTCCGGCCTCAGATACTTGGCACCCACACAAAATAACTGGCCATGTAACCTTGAGCAAGTTACTTAACCCCAATTGCTTTAAAAAAAAAATGGAAGGGTTGTGGTAATTTTTTAGAGAAGGCAGCAGTTGTCTCTTATCCAAGGGTAGAAGATAGTTGTTCCAACATTGGAAGAGACCATCTGTTTTACTGTGCATTTGCATAGTTTGTTATGTTTTATTTTTCCTTCAGTAATGATTAGGGACTTTATATTATTTGGCCATTTCAGGCTTGGGGGAGTTAGTCCCTCACAATGTTGAAAAACGATTATGGTTCCTATTTCCCCGTCCCCCCACAGTGTAATATATACAATTTCCTTAGGTTTGTAGGTATAACAAACACATTAAAACGTGCCATCCAAGTTCCATTTTATTGGGCATCTTGTTGATTGTGTAGATAAGCAGTAATGCTGATTATACCAAAGGTAATCTAAATCCTCAGAGAAGTGTAGTAACTCAGCTCTATCCTTCTGATAGAACTGCCCAATGGAGGTTTTTCTTACCTATCTTTAGAGTATGTATGGTTTGTTCCCTCCAATCTGAAATGGAAATATCTTTTTAAATTGGATTCCTGGGGGCGGCTAGGTGGCGCAGTGAATAGAGCACTGGCCCTGGATTTGGAGTCAGGAGGACCTGACTTCAAATCCGGCCTCAGACACAACACAAAAAAACTAGCCGTGTGACCTTGGGCAAGTCACTTAACCCCAATTGCCCTATCTTCTTCCCTCCAAAAAAAAAATCAAAATAAAAAAATAAATTTGATTCCAGAATAGATGCTCTCTAGAATGTCTGCATTTACTACTGAAGGAACCATTTTCTATTTTTGAAGCAGTTTGTTTTCAGCATATTGGTTTGGTAGCTAACTTAAAAAAAATATCTGCAAAGTAACAGTCAACATGGAATAGTGGAAAGACCAAGACACTAGAGGGCAAAGTAAGTGGGGTTTTGTCCTGTTTCTGTTGCTAACCTGCTCTGTAACCATGGGCTTCATTGTCCTCATTGTAAAGTGTAAATATTTGTCTTCCTCTCTCATAAGGTGGTTGTGACAGTCCAGTGAGATGACCTGAAAACACTTTGATTGGAAACTATACAAATCTGAAGCATTCTTATGATTCCTTCAATTTTGCCTTCTTTTTCTGCAGTGTTGTCTTGAGGTAACAGTCTCTGTCTCAGAGGCCTTACTGACTACAGCCCAGATCTTGGGTGGGAACCTTTTAAAGGTGACTTTAGAGGCTGCCTACTCTGTGCCAGAACATTTTGTGACTACAGGACCTCAGCAAAATTACATGGTTGGTTTGCAAGTTCCATCAATTGGAGATGTAAGAACATGATGCTATATTCGTTTAGATACAAATGTCTTCGTTTGTATTGTGTCTCAGTGGAGTTATTACTTTATAAGCTCTGGAAAAAATGCCTTCTTCTAATGAAGGGCCTTGGCTCTAGGTTCTCATATGCTGGGCTTATGACTTGGGGAAGCCTGACCTTAAAGATAGGGATCAGGCTCCTCTTCCTCTAGATGGTTATTTCCCTGGATTCCTGGGAAGATCTCTTAAAGCTTAGGCTTTCCTCGTATCTAGATTTTTCCCAGAAGGGATTAACAGAGTCTTTTTAGAAAGGTCCATGCACAAAGTTTATCCAATAGAGGAAAGTGTGAATTTCTGTCACTACAAAAGACATATGCACTCATCAGCCACACTTGAAACATTAAACATAACTCCTCGCTGTGTCATGCTCTCTTTACAAGTCAGTACATAAGACATTAAAGTAGGATATGTTTTGTGGTTCTGCTGGCCAGGCATTTTATTTTCCCTTCAGATTTGCATTGTCAGACTCAGTGAAGCCTCTCACTATCTTCTGGCCCTTCTGACCATCCAGGGCATGGCTTAAACTCCTCATCTTGGTGCTGGACCTTACTTTGTCTTAGAAGGTGATACAGAAATCATCTTTTACTGAGCCACACAGAACCAGATCTCTCAAACTTATTAGGTGACTGCCAATATGGAGAGATCAATTTTGAGACAGCTGTTCAAATACCAGTTATCAGAGAAAGCAGAAGAGCTTTGATGGTCAGTCTCAGGCTCTTCTAGGCAATCACATGTACTTGTTGTGTGCTCTCTGATACTATCACTGCCAGGGGGAGGGGACAGGAGAAGAGAGGGAGGGAAGTCTGAGGAAGAGCTCAGAGTCCCGACACACTCCATAGATGGAAAGGGAGAGAAGGCAAGACTTTTTTGGAAGTTTGTCCACTGCATATGTCAAAAGAAAATTTGTCATTAAAAACAAGTAAAAGGTGCCAAGATGGAAGAGTGAGAAAGGAACCCTCAGAAGCCCTCCCAGATTCCCCTCCAAACAACAATAAAACTGCCTCAGAATTGATCCAGGAGCATGGAAGCAGCTCACCAGCCTGGCAGGTGTCTCACTGGGGTGGGAGGGGAGTGAGGTCCAAGAGCAGCAGCAACAGCAGAGAGCCTGCATCAAGGCTTCAAGCCTGGGCAAGCCACTAGGGAGGCTCCACCCTCCTGTAAACCAGTGACCCCTAGACAAGTAAGCAGTCTGTGCAATGCAGCAAGGTCCCATCCCAGCCACCCCATTCCTAGCACTAGCCACCAGTGAAGCTCAGCCCTAGGGCTAGCCAACAGCGAGACCTCACCCCTGGGGCTTACCAGTAAAGAGACCCCGTTTCCATAGCAACCCAGTAGCAGGGACCCACCCCTGGGGCAGACCAGTAACAGCCCCACACCCAGGGGAGGCCAACAGGGAAGCCTTACCCTGCCAGCACAAGCCAGAAGGGAAGCCTGCCCTCCAGAAAAGCAAGCAGCTAAGCCCTGAAGCCCAGTGAAAGCCAGCTGTAAGACCCAGAACCCCAGCACAAAAAGCATGGGATAGTGCAGGACCAGAGCCCAACTCTCACATAAAAACACCAAGTCACAAGAAAGGGCAAAAAAAGAATGAGCATATCAGACCCTTTTCAGATATATATGATGCAAAAAATTTCTCCTAATTGACAGCTTTCTTTCCCATCTTACTTGCATTGATTTTGTTCATGCAAAAGCTTTTCCATTCCATGTAACTGAAATGGTCTGGCTTTTTTCTCTTTTATTGTTACTGTTTCTGTCCCTGATTTAGTTAAGAGTTTTCCTTAGATCATAACTGAAAGCTTCCTGACTTGGTTCTCTTCTTCTTCTTTTTAGTGGTGTGACCTTTAATATTCAGATTGTGTATCCATTTTCAACTTATTCTGGTGTATTGTATAATATGTTTTTCAAAATCTAACTTCTGCCAAACTGCTTTCCAATTTTCCTGGCAACTCTTATCAAACAGAGAACTCTTCCCCCAACTAATTTATGTTTTTAGGTTTATCAGTCACAGTATTGTTGAGTTCAGTTATTTCTCTTTTCTTTTTTCATTTTTAACCAGCACCAATTGGTAATGAGCACTTTATGGCATAATTTTAGATCTAGAAATGTTGTTATCCCTCACTTCTTACTTTTTTTTCCATTTCCAGTGAGATTCTAGACCTTTTGTTCCTACAAATGAATTTCATTATTTTGTCTAGCTCTAGAAAACTTTCTCTTGTTAATTTGATTAGATAGAATTAAATCAGTCAATTAGCTCAAGTAGTATAATGATTTTTTTATTGAAGTAGCTCAATCACAAAAATTTAATATACCTCTAATTATTTGTGGGTTTTGTCTCCTGTTTACATATGTTTACACCATTAATGTGGTTTTCTCTTTACATATATTTGTTTTTGTTTCCTATAACTATGACAGATAACTGGGGAAATAAGCACCCCCCCCCCTTTGTTTACTCCTGTATTCATTAGAAAAGCTTCTAGCTGAGGCAGCTAGGTGGTGCAGTGAATAGAGCACCAGCCCTTGAGTCAGGAGGACCTGAGTTCAAATGTGACCTCAGACACTTAACACTTACTAGCTGTGTGACCTTGGGCAAGTCACTTAGCTCCAATTGCCCTGCCTCCACCCTTAAAAAAAAGAAACACTTCTAGTGTTTCCCCTGCTGCAAATTAATTTTCTTTTAATAATGTTACTTTTATTAAATATGGAATTTATTTTTTGTAGAAAGACTATCCCATATTCTTCAAAAATGGAACCCTAAAGCTTGGTGGGGAAAAAGAACAAGTACCCAGGCCCAAAAAATGGCCCATTGCCAACATCTTGGCACCAGGAGCTCAATACATTCCTGATTCTTTCATTACTGGTGGTCCTTCCGTTGAGGAAGATGGAGAACTCAACCGTCCAGAGGTGAGAAAGGTTGAATATATAATATCTGCTCAGTTTAAGATGAGCAGAGGGTGACCTGAACTCATATGTCACCTTAAATATTTACAAGTTAACTTCTGTGTGTGTGTCAGTAAGTTCCCTAAATATCTACTTACTCATAGCTGGATCAAAATCACTTAGATATTTGTCCTTTCTATTTACCAACTCCATTAAAAAAATAAAATTTTAAGCTTTGGTGATAGATCATGGATCAAAATCACAGATCCATGATCTATCACCAAAGCTTAAAATTTTCTTTTCTTAATGAAGGAGTTGGTAAATAGAAAGAACAAATATCTAAGTGATTTTGATTATTAAAAAGTAAATTGAATAAATGGAGTCCTATTTTGGACATTTGGGTTCAGTATAGCTTTGGCCTGGTGGTAAATGGGTTCTTTTGCAATTTCTTTTCCCATCATCAGTCTGGTGAAAAATCCATGCTGCAGTCAATGCTGTATATATTTTATATGGGATCACTTATACCATGGAGGACCCTAGATAGGGATGTTGTTTTGTGTTTGGCATGTGGTATTGGCAGTTGTAGACTCAGGCCCCAAATTTGTCATTTTTAGGACAAAGACTTCAGAAACCAAGCAGAAACTTCAAAGAAAAGAATCGTTTGGGACTTGGAAAGTCGCTGTTACCTTGACCCTCCAGCAGTTGCCAGGTAATGTATCTGGCTAAGAGACTGAGTTGTAGGTGAAGTAAATCTTTGACTATATGAAGTTGATTTAGCTCTCAGGGGATCATTAAGTGGCTTTGAGTTTTTTTTCTTCCTGTCTCACAAAGTTCTGGCCTTTTAGGGCAAGACTAAATTGAGAGGGAGGGGTTCAGTCTCAAAGCCTCAAAAAAGTCTCAAAGTCTCAAAAAAAAAAAAAGGTTTTGTTGTTATGTTATGTTATTTATGTTATTATAGGGAAATGTTTGTTGTATTTTGTGTCTCAATAGATGTCTCTAAGTTTTCCAAGACCAACTGTCGTTATTTTTCAGTATCATCTTTGTTTCATCATCATTAGATATATTAGATGTAGACTATCAGAATATTCTTTTGGAACTCACAGTTTATTTTTTTCTGTTTTCTTTTTCTTAATTTAAATTTTTTAATTCTTAATTTAAACACACACACAAAGCATACATATAGCAGAATGCAAAAAGAGGATTTTCTATGAAACCACAATCTATTCCATATTAAATTTTTTAAAGCATATAACAGAACATGTTACTTTCAAAACTGTTCTTTCTGTCCTTTTTTGTCCATTTAAAATTTTTTTTCAATGACCCTTTTTTTTGGTATTGCTATTGCAAACCCTTTCTTTCCCACCACCAATTTTTTTCTTTTTCTTTTCTTTTTTGATTTTTAGAGGGGTGTAAGGCAGGGCAGTTAGGGTTAAAGTGACTTGTCCAAGGTCACATGGCTAGTGTTAACTGTCTGAAGCTGGATTTGAACTCAGGTCCTCCTGACTCCAGAGCCAGTGCTCTATTCACTGCGCCACCTAGCCATCCCCACCACCAATTATTGAGAAAAAGAAAGAATAAAAAAAGTATAACAAAAAGCAAAGTCAAATAAGATGAATCCACGCAGTGACCATGTCCAAAAATGTATGTACATTTTTTTTGGTACAAGGTACAGAAAGAAACATACATTTTTAGACTGCTAGTTGGTACAGTGGACAAAGCCCTGGGCCTGAAGTCAGCAAAACCCGAGTTCAACTCTAGCCTCAGACACTTAAAAGATGTATGAAAATCTTAGGCAAATCACTTAGCCTCTGTTAATAGGAGGATGATAGTAGCACCCACCTCCCAGAATTGTTGTGAGGATCAAGTGAGATAATATTTTCTAAAGTGCCTAGCACAGTTCCTGGCTGCTATGTAAATACTAGCAATCATTCATTCATTCATTCTTTTCCTTGTATCCATCACCTTGCTTGCTATAGGTAACATAAAGAAAAACAACTTTGAAAGAAAGATATTGTTGGAGCTCAAATTAACTTCATGCTAAGAGACAGAAAAAACTTATTGTTGTGATGCTAAATTTTAGTCAGTAACATTTAAAAGACCATGGAGAACAGGAGAGGTATCAGAGGACTGGAGAAGGGCAAATAGTGTTTCAGTTTTCAAAAAAGGGATGAGTTTAGAGACTACAAACTACAAGCCATTGAACTTGACTTCAGTTCCTGGCAAAATTCCAGACTATATATTTTTGATTCACTTTTTTGATTAAAAATCTATTTTATTGGTTAAAAAAAGAGAAAGCCTTGATTATGTACTGATGAGAGTTCTTAAGTCCTTCTAATTTTTTTTCCTTCATGATGATGTCCTTGAGTAAATTGTTTCCCAGGTCTATTCACTTTGCTCTTCATTAATTCATATTACCCAAGATTTTCTAAAATTGTCTGTTTTCTCATTTCTTAGAACAATAATATTCCATTGCCTACATATTTCATAATTTGTTGAACCATTTTTTCCACTTCTCTAAGAGGCAACCTAGGGCTCTCCCTTAGATTCTAAATCTTTGATCTTCCCTTCCCTTTCTCTTTTCTTTCCTTCTCTTTTCTATTCTTTTTTCTTTTCATTCTTTCCCCAGTAGAATCAGAAAGTGTGTGTGGCTTACCGATATTTCCTCCCAAGCATTTCCTCTCAACTCTCTCCACTTCCCTATCCTTGTTTTTCCTGTTGAACTTAGAATATTTCTGTGCCAAACTCTTTGAGTATGTGTATGTTCAGCCCTCTTTTGTCTGTCTTAGATAGCACTTGAGGTTCATCTCATGACTATTATCTCCCCCATCCCTTCCTCCATGCTTGTTGATCTTCTCATATAGCTTATCTTTGAGAAATAGCTAGTTCCCTGTCCTTCTTCCTCCTTCCTTCCTTCCCCAAGGCCAATTTTTAAAAATTGTAACTCCCTCAATACCCTATGAAGACATTAAGGTTCTGATAGTATATTTGTTTCTCCTCATAATGGAATGTTAACTCTACATCATCATCCCTCCCCTTCCAATTGCTTGAATAAATTTACCCTTTTAGATTTCTCTTGACAATTGTGTTTATATTTCAAAGTTTCTACTCAGTTGTTAACTTTTTCATCAGAAAGTCTTAAAAGTCCTCTATTCTATTAAAGGTCAATTTTTCCACTGTAGGATTATACTCAGCTTTGCTCAGCAAATTAATTTTGGCTATAAATCTATGTTTTTTATCTTTTAGAATTTTGTATTCCAAAATATCCTCTTCTCTATAATAGATACTTCTAGGTTTTGTGTAATCCTGACTTGCGTTTCCTTAGTATTTGAATTACTTATTTCTGAATGTTTGCAGTATTTTGTTTTTCTTTGATATAGGACCTCTGGATTATGAGTTGTGACTTTGGGCATATGTTCCCTAGACATATCCCTCACTACAGTTGTATTTTAAGTGTGTGTTCAGTCTGTCTCATGGACACTGTGTACAATGATGGGAGAGCACACCTCAGGTTTATGGGTAGAATATTATAATTACTCTTGCTTTGCCTTCTGCTTAGTAAATATTTTGATTGAGTTAATGAAGTCAGTTGGTTGATTTGTTAAATGGGAAATACACTGATGGGGACTCAGGAGCTACAGTGTAGAAGAACAGCCACCCACCAGAGTTACCCCTAGAATCCTGAGTTAGTTGTAACCCTTCTCCTAAGAACCATTCAACTACCCCCATCCCGACTCATCTGCCAGTGTGAATACAGATTTAATGAGACAACTCAGAAAAAGAGCCTAGAGAGGAATGAATCACTTACTACAGAGGCTTCCCTTTGACCTCACTAAAACTAACTTTACATCTCTATTTTTTGGCTTGTAGTTTTCAGAAACGAATTGCAGATTGCCGTTTCTGGCCAGTGGAGATAACAAGAGTTCCCATAGTTCCTGTGTCCAAAGGGAAATCTACAAAAGTTGATAAGGTGTGTGTTCGAGTTACTAGGCCTACATAAGAAATGCTGTTATATAATATAATAAATATAATATAATATAACGTAATATATTATAATATAATATATATAATGAGTTCATTATTCTATCTCTAATTCTGACACCAGAGGACATTTTGAAAGAGGGCATGTTTGTCTTTTCTGGCATCACAAAAGAATAGGAACTTACTATTTTACCTTTAATAATTTAAATGTATTTATCATCCATATATTTGCCTTCCCTTTGAGTCTATTAATATTTTTTGTCTACAGTCTTATTGGAGTAACATACTTCATAAGTTTGCTATTATTATATAAAATATGACTTCTTTTTATTTTCTTAAATTTGCTTCTTTCAAATGCCAATGAGTTTTTCCTAGTTCTGGTTTACCAGGATTTGATAAATAAGTCTTTGTTCACTTAGTCCAAAATGTTTATGATTTCATAGACCTTAATTTTATCCCATCTCAACAATTCATCTTCCAAGAGTAGAAAATTATGATTTTAAAAATCTTTTTTTCAAGTGACGAGTAAACACTCGTCCTTGATCCATTTCCTTGATCTTCCCAAGTCATATGAGAATTAGAAATTCATTTTCTCTTAAGGCATTTTAAGCTTTGACAGCAAAAAAAATGGGAAGAGAAGCAAGAGGTTTACTAAAGCATTGGAGTACTTCAAGGCTTATTCCTTCATAGTTTTCTCTTCCAAATTTCAACACAGCATTCATCATAGTAAAATCAGTGTGTTTAAGGTACCTCATTGGAAATAGATAGAACTTCTGAGTGAGATGTTTTCATTTTTCTTGAAGCTCTAGTGAAAACTTAGGGATCTTACTGTCCTGTGTAGGGTTTATTCTCTTTCCTTTCATTATGGAGCTGGGATTTAGAACTGAGAGGTCCCTTAGAAATGATCTCCTCTAAAGCTCACTTCAGAGCTAAGGAGGCTGAGGCTCAGACACCTTCAGTGACTTCAGAGTCACACAGCTTGTAAGCAGTAGAACTCTCAGGGGAAACAACATGTGTCCTCTGGTTCTCAGGCCAGTGCAGGAAGCTGTTCCTCTCATCAGAAACACTTGTTTGGTAGTATCTTCCACTCTGCCTTGTCCAAATACATTATTTCCTGTGTTCTTCTAAAAAACACTCAGTAGCTTCCCTTCATCTGCATATTCCTTGTTACCTCATGCTCCTGATCTCCCATCATCTATCCCTTCATACAATAGCAGCATACCTTTTTCTTATACACAAAGACGTTTCAGGATCACATTTCCTATATGCTTGTGCCTAATCTTCCTGATTTCAAATTCTAAAAATGAACCTCTTTGTATCCCCTTCCTTAGAAATTGCATATTTGTTTTTCTGTATTAGAATGGTATAAAATTAGATGGAAAACTCCTCCGTTTTTTTTTTTTTTTCAGAAAGAAAGGCTGTTTTTAAAAGAAATAAAAGCACTGCATAGTTTCCCAAATATAATATACTTCTGGCAACAATAGTCTTAAATGCCATAGAAATTGGAAGAAGGTTAATCTGTGTTGTCTGATCTAACAGATATTGTTTGTAGGAAAAGAATCTCTTCTTCAGTATAACAAGGCTCTCTGCTCTTATTGCTGTGAGTGGGCTCTCCAAAGATCTCCTCCCCGTGACAGCTTCCTGGAAGCCTTCTAGCACTCAGTTTGTGGCCTGTCATCACTAGTCTAATTAAAGATTTGTTATCTCTGGCTCTTGATGAATGGCCAGCCCACTGTCTTTTCCAGTAACATGTGTTTCCTCACTGCAGCATGTAAGTCATCATAGGCAAGATGCTATATCCACCACTTCTTTTTCTGATGCCCTTTGGGTCACTCGCATTTTTGATTCTCCGGAGATAGGTGGTATTCTGTGATTCATAACTAAATACCATCACCAGGGGAATGTTGGTGTTAAAAAGATAAGTAAGCTTGAGATTGTTGAAAGAATTACATAATTTCCAAATGCAGTCCAGCCTGCACTCTTCCCCCCATCTAGTTCTAATCCCAGCTAATAGTCCAGAGACTATCAGCAGCTAGATGGTGCAGTGAATAGAATGCCAGGCCCAGAGTCAGGAAGACCCGAATTCAAATCCAACCCCAGACAACAACAACCCCTAGCTGTGTGACCCTGTGTAAGTCACCTCACCATGTTTGCCTCAGTTTCCTTATCTATAAAATGAGATGGAGAATGAAATGGCAAAGCATTCCAGTATCTGCCAAAAAAAAACCCAGATGGGGTCGTGAAGAGTCAGACAGGACTGAAATGACTGAATAACAGGAGCCTGATAAGTACTGATACACTATCCCAGTGGATGGGTCATCCAGGCATGTGTTATATTCAGTACAATAGGCATTCTTCATTCCACTTGGCTTTTCCTGACTGAATGATCTGTCTGATCTCTTTTGAGGAGGAGTGCTAGTGTTTGGTGCTTTGATGCCATCACCAAGGTCAGTAATGTGTAGGAGCAAAGACTTCACCATCCATGGAAACACCCTTTTCCATTTGGGCTCCGCCTAGGACATGGCCCCAGTCATGGCCAACACCTTAGACATCGATAAATCAGAACATTCAGAAGTGGGGCTTGAGAATGGTGAAGGGCCTAGAGGTTATGTCCTATGAAGATTGGTTGAAAGAACTGAGATGTTTAATTCGGAGAAAAGAAGACATAAGGGGGACACATTGCTTCTCTTCCAGTATTTGGTTGGCTGTCATGTGGAAGAGGGAATAATAGACTTGTTCTGTTTAGCTCCAGAAGGCAGAACCAAGCACAATGGGCCCGAGCTACAGAATATCAAAGTTCAGTTTGAATTAGGATTAGTTCAGTAAGAATTAGAAGTGCCCACAAATGTCCCTAAGTGGACTAGGATGCTTTAGGAGGTAGTGAGTACCCCCTCACTGGAGATCTTTGAACCACTCAATGACCACTTGTCAGGCATGGCTGGACAATTTGGGATCCTTTCCAACTCCAAAATTTTGTGATTCTTTTTTTTTTCTTTTTGGAGGGTAGTTGGACTTAAGTGGCTTGCCCAAGGTCACACAGCTAGTTTTTGTGTTGTGTCTGAGGCTGGATTTGAACTCAGGTCCTCCTGACTCCAGGGCCAGTGCTCTATTCACTGAGGATGAGTTCCCAAATTCTGTGATTCTTTATGCCTTGACTGATAATCATTAAAGGTTTGTGGAGGATGCCTTTCTTGACAACTCTCAGCTCCAGCCCCAGTTTTTTTTTTAAGGCATTCTCCCTTTGGTAATCACCACAGATCAATTAACTTTAATTAGCTTTCATAAAAAGATTTTTACTGCAAAGGTATCACAAGAATTGAAGTTAGGAGGCATTTCCCCCTCAGCACCTAGGGGCACATTCTCCCAGTACCATCTCAGCCCTTAGGGAGTGTGAGCTTAAATTTAAAGCAGTTTACACATAGCATTTATCTCCACCAAGGCAACTTCTAAATATAGCAGGCCAACGAATGGATAAGTCTACATCTCTGCTATTGCTGGGCTAGGTCAAGCAGGGTACTTCAAGGCCTTGGCTACTGCCTTACTCGTGTTTGGCCTCCTGCAAATGCCAGAATGGATTCTATCTCCCAGGTGGGGGAAGAGTTAAAGTCTTAAGTCCTCTTTTCCCACTGAGGACTTAGAGCAGTCCTTGCTGCCTCTCTTTAACATGACCAAAAGTCAAGGGAGTAAGAGACTCATTTAGTTTGATTGATTGGTTAATGCCTTTTGTATGTGCCCAATTCCAGCTCAACAGGCAACCTATAATCTCCTCATGTTGTGGGTTAGCAGACTGGAATCAGTTACAGAGTGTATATGCATGCTCTGAATCCTCACACTTTTCCAAAAGCAGGCTCCCCAACCCTTCCATGTGGACTGACTGGCACCAGAAAGAGCATACTGCATGTATCCTGATGATGGTGTTCCATTTACTGGGCTTCTTTTACACCTTCAAGGGGGTAACCTACCAGCTACTGGGGCAGCATCTTTCACTTTGGGAATTTTTTTTCCAACATTTAGACTAAATTTATCCCTTTGCAGCTTCCAGCTGTGACTATTGGTTCTGCCTTCTGGGACTGAACAGAAAAAGTAATCCTTTTCCTCAGATACTTGAAAATGTCTATCAAGTATTAGAAGGTCTGTCTGCATGACAGATAGAACTATTGAGCAATGAATGGCGATTAATTACAAAAAGGCAAATTCCTCCATGGCCTCGATAGCTTCTTCTTCTTCTTCTTTTTTTTTTTTTTTGCTTTTTGCAGGGCAACTGGGGTTAAGTAACTTGCCTAAAGTCACACAGCTAATAAGTGTGTCAAGTGTCTGAGGCCAGATTAGAACTCAGATCCTCCTGACTCCAGGGCCGGTGCTCTATTCACTGCGCCACCTAGCCACCCCCACCCCACCTCGATAGCTTCTAAACCAAAAGAGATTCAATGACATGGATTCATATGACTAATAGTTTCTCTGGATTTATTCCTCCAGGGGGATGATGATGGACAGGTATTCTTTCATGGGGTGGCATATGTTAACATGGTCCCTCTGTTGTACCCTGGTGTAAAGAGAATTCGGGGAGCTTTCCGTGTTTATCCCTACTTAGATGGTCCAGTGTATGAGAAGGTAAGAAATAACTATATGATCTTTATCATTCATGAAGAAAGTGCTTTGTAAACCTTAAAATGCTAAAGAAATATGAGTTATAATTCTATCAAAATTCTCACCTTGTGTGTGAGAATGCACATTTTAGCAAAGGAGTTTTAGAAGTAGTTTTTACTCTTGGGACATTATTCTGCAGTCATATCATCATTAAGGAATCAGAGGAAACCTTAGCTGTCCTAGATACGATTCTGCTAAGAATCTCTAGAAAGATAGAAGTAGATATTGCTCAAGATGAGAGGGCATGGATGATTTGTGGTTTGCAATGAACATGCTGATATATTGAAGTTGAGGTTATGAGACATTAAAAATTCAGGAATAATATATATTACTTTATCACAAAAAATTATTTGATGCAGTGCAGTTCAATAAGCATTTATGAAATGGTTGCTATATGCCAGGTGCCATGCAAGGCCCTAGGGATGTAATAACAGCGAAAACCAACTAGCCCCTGACCTCAAGGAGCTTTCATTCTATTGAGGGGAAGCAATATGTATACAACATGCAGACAGGTAACTTTTCGACTGGAGAAGTAAGGTTACTATGAAGTTCTAGATCTATTTTTTTTTTGCTATTTTTGGAGGGCAATTGGGGTTAAGTGACTTGCCCAAAGTCACACGGCTAGTAAGTGTGTCAAGTGTCTGAGGCCGGATTTGAACTGAGGTCCTCCTGACTCCAGGGCCAGTAATCTTTTCACTGCACCACCCAGCCACCCCTCTTGATCTGTTTTTAAAGCCAGTTCATCTTACATCTAAAATATCTTTATTTGGGTAGTGCTAGATTGGTCAGCTGAGTGGACTCCAGGGGTGTTGCCTCAAGATAATTAGAAGGAGGTAAAGGAGGTTAAAACCTGGCTGAATTTCCCTCTTTAGACAAGTCAAACACGTAAATGTTGTAAGAACTTCATCAGTAGAATATTGAGTTTATTTTTGTTTGGTCTTTATTTAATAGTAGAATAGAGATTCTAGAAAGTACAATACAGGGGTAGCCACAAGTGGCCCAGAGATCCCTGAGGGCTGGGGCTGACAGGAATGTGTATGAAGGAGCAGGGAATAGGGGCTTGCATATAGAAGATGCTTAATAAATGTGGAGAGAGAGAAAGGTAGGAGTGTGCCTTGGTTTCTTCGTCTGGACCTTTCTGTTTGGTTAGCCCTAACTTGCTTTGCTTGTGACTGGGGCAGAGAGTGTGCTTTGTGCTTGGGGAGATCTGTATTCGTCACTGTCTTTGCTGTTCTGTTCAATTAAATGCCTTTGATTTTTTTAAGTCATGTGACCTTGGGCTGGCTGGTAAAAATAAATGCAGCTCAGACTATGGTTTTGAGTGGGTACTGACCCACATCACTTAGCAGTTCTGGGAAGCCGGTTCCTCATCTGTAGAATGAGGAGCCTCCAAGGCTCTTTCCTACTTTAATCTGTGATCCTGTGGTTCTGTGAACTAGGAAAACAACATGTAAAACAACCCTAGTAATGTAAATAAAAACAACACAAAAAGGCAACCCATCTTGGATAAATGTAAAGATTGATTCTCAGGTTCAGATGTTTGTAGAGGCTGAAATGCGTCAGACAAAGCCAGTTATAATCCTGTGTTGGTTTGCTTAACTGTTTTTTCTCTGTGTTACAAAGGAGGGTTACAGGAGAAGGACATATAAGGATATGATCACTACATAAAAAACCCAAAAGTATTTTTAAAGTGGAAGGTTGCTATTGTTCGAGACTGCCTGAGATCCTTATAGAAACAAGGGAACTGTTTAATAATCAAAGTCATAGTTAGCTTTTTTATTCCCTAATATTGTAATTCACTAAAGGACTAAACTATGTAAAAAATATCATGAGTTTGTCTCTAGTTTGTTTCATTTTCCCTCTGATTCATTCTTTTTTTTTTTTTTCAGACAAAGTGTCTTTTCAGCCTTTTCCGTGATGTTGGTCACCAAAACAAATTAGGAAATGTTTCAGGGATCAATTCCCCACTGGCTAAACCCATCCTCACCAAGACTGTGAAGGAGGAAAAGTCACCTAAAGAGAAAGACACTGTAAGGAAGGTGTGGAGCTTGGAATGTATGCTGTATGGAAGGCTAAGTGTTTAGACATGGTATTTGAGACTAGGGTGTCTCCTAAACTTGTTCCTCATGTGCAGAGTCTCAAGTGTTCAGTACGCTTACTTGAACTGATGGGATCACCCCCGAGGTTGTGGAGAGGAGGCTGATCTTGGGGGTCAGGAGGACCTCCAGCACAGGCTAGCTGTGCAAGACAAATGGTGGCCCACCAGATCTCGAAGGCTCAAGTGACTCTAACAGTGTAAATTATAGACAGGTCACTATTGATCCATATATTCATCCATGAAGTGAATTTTCCCCTTCGGGAATCTTCTATACCTATGAAATCACAGGCCTAGACCCAAAACAAATTAGCTAGCACCACAACAGCAACAAGAGCGATGAGAAAGTCATAGTTGTAGAATTATCTGTGTTGTTGTCCTTGCTGATCCAGGGACACATGAAACTTTGTCTGTTGAATTTTGTGCACTTTCTTTCTTTCTTTCTTTACAGTCATCTAGCATAAAATCCCAGAGCTCAGACAACCCCCTGGAAAGTGAAATTCCTATATACCAGAATCCAGAAGGACAGGTAATGGTGACTCAAAGATGAAGCCACACAGATGCAGAAGTTCCAAGAGTCTTATCCCTGAGCATGAGTCCTGTGGAGTGGGAGTCAGGCAAGAGCTCACAACTTGCTTCACCTACTGAGTTTTGCATAAAAACCTATAAAGAAAGGGCTATCCAAACAGCCCAAGAGTCTATAGGGGTCCCTGGAAGGAAAGAGGGCATTTTGAGGGCAGGATTCTAGTCATACCTCAAAGTCCAACCTTTAAGTGTAAGCCACTATTATATAGGAATCAATTTTTGAGGAAGAATCATAAAGCTTAAACAGAATTGTCTTTAAAAATGTCTTTCCATTAATTTCTTACATTTTAGTTTTGTTTTCATCTGAAATATATTTTGTACTTTGCATAATGAGATCCCAGGTGTTTTTTAAAAAGAAACTATTTTTCTTAAGTCATAAAAATGTTTAGTTTTTCATGTCTTCCCAATGAAATGGGAAATTTAGAAATCAAACCAAATTAGAAGATATGTATAGCATATCTACTATATTCAGGATGCTGTGGGAGATACAAAGAAATATACTTCATGGTTCTCCCCCTCAGCAACTTCACAGTCTAGTAAGAGAGACAAAGGAATAATATATGGTATTCCAAGATAGAAATTATTGATTGCCAAATGAATGGCAGTGATAATAAGTGCTGAAATTTTGGAGAAAAAATATAGCTTTCTGTGGGCTAGAGTATTTGGGGAGTTGCCTGAAGACAGAAGGACTTAATTTGGACCTTGTGGTTTGGGCAGGATTAAGACAAGAAGAAAAGAGGGAAAGCAGCCTGGTCAGTGGAAGGAGCCCTGGATCTGGAGTCATGGTCCCTGCCACTGACTGACCTGTGTGACATTAGGCAAGCGACTGCCTCTCTAGGTTTCATTTTCCTATAAGTGAGTAGAGGGATTGAACTAGATGGCCTTTGAGGCCCCTTCCAGCTGCACAGCTATTATCCCATGATAGAAAGGCTAAGGACCATTTATTCTGCCTCCCCATTTTGTCTTTCCAGCTCGACCTGATGCTGAGCACACAGTAGGTGCTTAATACTGAATCTTGTACTTTAACTTTTCACTACTGCCCAAAATTTTGTTAATAGAATGATTTAGAGAAAAGCAAAAAATGTCTTCACAGCAATACTTGGAAGCAGGGACGTACCTTCTTCTGGAGATTGAACTGGAGAAAGCCTTAGTACCAAAGCGACTGCCAGAAGAGCTTGCATCCCGGTATGTGAAAAGATTGGCTTTGTCTGTGTTGTAAAAATAGTGTAGCGTTATTTACAAGAAAACAGCTTTGACACCAGGGCCTCTGAATCTTGTGTGCTAAGCAGTGAAATGAGAGACGGGAATGGGAAATTCTCTTGATTATGCTTCTGTCTCTTTCCTATATAACAGAAACAGTGCCTAATCTACCAGATGATCTCTGTGTGTCAGTCAGTAAATATTTATTAAGCTCCAGGGATGCAAAGAAAGCCAAAAGCCAGTCCTTGTTTTCAAGGAACTTGCTGTCCAATAGAGGAGACAACTATATACAGACAAATTATAGACAGGATAAATTGGAGATAATAAGCATTAGAATTAAGGGATATTGGGAAAGGCTTCTTGGAGAAGGCGGAATGTTAACAGGGACTTGAAGGAAGCCAGGAGATGGAGATAAGGACGGGAAGCTCCAGGGTGGTAGACATCCAGTGAATATTGCCCAGTCAGAAGATGGAGTGTCTTGTATGAGGAACCCCAAAGAGGCCAATGTCATTGGATCCCAGAGTCCATGGTGTGAGGGGGAAAAAAACTGGGAAGTGATGGTGGAGGGAGGTGTGGAGTACGAGGTTGTAAAGGACTCTGAGTGCCAAACAGAAGATTGTCCATTTGGTCGTAGAGGTGACATGGAACCGCTAGAGTTTACTGAAATGGGGAGGGTTTGACATGATCAGACCTGAGCTGTAGGACAATCAGCTGAATGGCTGAGTGGAGGCTGAGCTGGAGTGAGAGGAGGCACATGAAGACAGTCCAGTCAGCAGGTTATTGCAATAACCCAGCCACAAGATGGTGAGGGCCTGCACCGGAGTGGTAAATGGCTAAAGGAAAATCCTAATTCATATCTTCATGTTATTAGTGAGTATACATGTCTCTGTGGACATAGAGAATGAATATATGTAGATAATAAAATATAGTAAGCCAACAGTATTCATAGTGTAAGTGTAGACTCCCAGATTACAGTAAGATGAATTAGGATTTTCCAATTAAGTATCAGGGACTAGCCCTTCTTTTTTTTTTAAGCATTTGATTTTTTTCCAATTACATTTAAGGATACATTTTCAGTATTCACTTTTGTAAGATTTTTAGTTCCAGACTTTTTCTCCCTTCTCTCCCCTCTCCCCAAGAGAGCAAGCAAACTGACATAGATTATACATGTACAATCATATTAAACATATATTTTTTTATTTTTTAAATCAAATGCTTTATTAACTTCTAGTTTACATCATTCATTTCCACAAGATTTTGAGTTACAAATTTTCTCCCCATTTCTCCTCTACCCACCAGCCCAAAATAGTGATCCCACTGGATATCCCCTCCTCCAATCTGCTCTCTCCCATATCTTCTCCCATACTACCTCTGCCTTTCCAGTAGGGCACGGTGGATCTCTATGCCCCAGTACCTGTATGTTTTATTTCCCAGTTACATGTAAAATATTATTAATTATAGTGTATATATGTATATATATATATATGTTTTTAAACATTTGATTTTAAAACTTTGAATTCCAGATTCATTCCCTTCCTCCCTTGTCACCCACCCTTACTGGGAAGATAAGCAGTTCAGTATAGGTTGTACATTTGTGGCTAATGCAAAACAATAACATAATAGATATATTGTAAAAGACTGACTATATTTCCCTCCCTCCTATCCCACCTCCCACTTGTTCTATTCTCTACTTTGATCCCATCCCTTTTCAAAAGTGAGTGCTTCTAACTTCCCTCCCCCCAAGCCTGCCCTCCCTTCCATCATCCCCCCTCTCATCCCCTTCCACCCCTACTCTCTATAGGGTGAGATACCATATTTAGTGTGTATATCATTCCCACCCTAAGCCAAATTCAGTGAGAATAAGGTTGACCCATTCCCTTTTGCCTTTCTGTTCTTCCCTTCCATTGTAACCATTTTCCCTTGCCTCTTCTATATGAGATAGTTTACCCCATTCTGTCTCTCCCCATCTCCTCTCATTATATTCCTCTCTCACCTCTTAATTTCACTTTTTAAGTATCATCCCTTGCTATTCAATTGGTCCTGTGCCTTCTATCTATGTATACCTGTACACATATATACACACATTCACATATGTATTCATATGCCCATATACCCTCCTATGTAGACATATATATGTATGTATATATATACATATACACACATACACACACACACACACATATATATATATATATATATATAAACACATTTCTGTTCCCTTCAACTATTCTCATACTGAGAAAAGTTTCATAAGTTAAAATTATCATTTTTCCATGTAGGGATGTAAAGTTCAACTTTGATAAGTTCCTTATGATTTCTTTGCCTTGCTTACCTTCTCATGCCTCTCTTGCTTCTTGTATCTGAATTTCAAATTTTCTATTTAACTCTGGTTTTTTCATCAAGAATACTTGAAAATCTGGGGTGGCTAGGTGGTGCAGTGAGTAAAGCACCGGCCCTGGAGTCAGGAGGACCCGAGTGCAGTTCCGGCCTCAGACACTTAACACCCACACAAAAAAAACTAGCCATGTTTTTCCCCTTGCATGTAACCTTGGGCAAGTTACTTAACCCCAATTGCCCTCCAAAAAGGCAAAAAAAAAAAAAAAGAATACTTGAAAGTCCTCTATTCCACTGAATGACCATATTTTCCCCAGAATATGATACTTAGTTTTGCTGGGTAGGTGATTCTTGGTTTTAATCTCAGCTCCTTGGACCTCTGAAATATGATAGTCCAAGCTCTTCGATCCCTCAGTGTAGAAGCTGCCAGATTCTGAGTTATCCTGAATGTGTTTCTACAATATTCAAATTGTTTCTTCCTGGCTGCTTGTAATATTTTCTCCTTGATCTGGGAATTCTGGAACCTAGCTATAATATTTCTAGGAGTTTCCTTCATGGGATCTTTTTCAGGAGGTGATCTGTGGACTCTTTCAACCTCTATTTTGCCCTCTGGTTCTAAAACATCAGGGCGATTTTCCTTGAGAATTTCCTGAAGGATGATTTCTAGGTTCTTTTTTTGATCATGGCTTTCAGGTAGTCCAATGATTTTTAAATTCTCTCTCCTGGATCTATTTTCCAGGTCAGTGGTTTTCCCAATGAGATATTTCACATTGCCTTCTATTTTTTCATTTGTTTGGATCTGTTTAATAGTATCTTGATTTCTCATAAAATCACTAGCTTCCATTTGTTCCAATCTAATTCTGAAGGAATTATTCTCCTCAGTGAGCTTTTGAGATTCTTTTTCTATGTGGCAAATTTGGCTTTTTAAGGCTTTCTTCTCCTCATTGCTTTTTAAACATATTTTTACATTAGTCATATAGTGAAAGAAGAATCAGAACAAAAGGGAAAAACAAAGAGAAATAAAAAACAACAGCAACAAAAAGGTGAAAATAATACACTTTGATCTGCATTAGATCTCCATAGTTATTTCTCTGGATGAATCTTTAGCCCTTCTGAAACCTACTTGCCTCCCAGACAGGCTCTGTGGCTATAATTTGAGAAATATAAAGATAATTATGTGGGTCATAATCTGAACTCTAAAATGTTCCCTAACTTTTTATTCATTATTTTAATTTCTCCTAGACCTTCATTGTTATTTTAAGCTGTTACAAGAGTTGTGTTCTTAGTACTTTCTAAAAATCAGCAATTGTTCCAGAACACTGAGGATGGTAAAATTAGCCTTAAATTCCCCTTGTAAATAGCCATTTTATTCCCTTTGTATCTTGTGAGTAATAAAAACTTCTTTTATATTTTCCTTACTACTTAGAGTAGATAACAATGTGGTAAATTGTGTATGAACATATTTTTCCCACTTAATTTGACCTTTATGGATATCTTTTTTCTTAACTATTTGATTGTTTCAAAATTTCTCTGACACTTAGGGTTAGATATTTGAATAGACAGTCAAATCAAACTTGATCCTTGTTGGGGCAGTGCAGTGCATTGCAAAGGGGCCTGGATTTTGAGTCAGAAGCATCAAATTCATGTCCTGATTCCGCTACTTCTTTCCTTATCTTTAAAACTAGGAAAAAGGTTTTTGAGCCACTGCCTCACAGAGCTAAGGGAGGGATCATATGAGATTTTCTTGGGAAGCTCTTGGAGAGTCAGCAGAAGCTCCCACTTAATGCTTACGGCCTGAGCCATCTGAGCTCTTCTCTGATGCCCCATCACTGCAGGGGCTGAGGGGGACAGATGGTGGCTGAGAAGTGAGCCAACCACTGCTGCCCCATCATGAGGGCTTCTAGGGCAGGCCTCATGAACAGACCCAAAAGCTGTACTCTGATGATGCTTTAGATGCATATCACCAGAACACCACTCACATGTTGGTTAAGTTTTTCAGCCACAACAGTTCCAAAAACCATTTACTAAAGGATGAATCTGCATCAGTGGAGGGTATACAGGTAATGATAAAATCATAAATCCTTAAGACAGCGAGGGGCAATGCGTAGTGGATCAAAAATTGGCCTTGAGGTTCAGGGGCCTGTATTCAAGGCCTGCTGAGACCCTCACGTGGGCAGATGATTTCACCAGTTTCCTCATGCATACGGTGGGAATAATCATGCCTTGTAGCAGCTACAGCTAAGAGAATGTCAAGTGTGGACTTATTCTCTAAAGTGGACATACATGCTGATTGTCACCAGACTCTATCCCCTTCTAAAGTAATGGTCCTGGGACCTTGTCATTCTCTGGCATTATCCCAAGGAAGAATGAGCAGCTAGAGAGTTTTCCTGAGAGACATTATTACTTGCAGTAATTTATCCCCTTTATCCTCTGGAGAAGGGAAGATGAAAGGTCGTGTTCCCTCTAGTTCTCATCCCTGCTTTTATACGAACCCTGCTACTATGTTATAGAACCAGAGAGTGAGGAGCTGGAGGCCCATAGAAGAGTTAACAATAACTTTCATGTGTTTAGATCTTTCAGGTTTGCATTGTTTCATTTGTTCCTGAGAGCAGTCTTATAGAGGGGGTTTCAAGGTCTGGTTATCTCCATTTGGAGTGTGGGAAGTTTAGCAGTACTGCCTCTGTGGAAGTCACCATTTTCAGAGCTCACTCAGGGTCAGCACCTAGCCTAGAGCTTTCCTGACCCTCAGATTCTTTCCACTAATCTAGACTGAGCACCAGGTGTGTATCTGGTCCCTTAAGCCCTGCTCCCGACTTTTCTCAGAAGTTGGACTTTTAAGCTCCCTGGCCCCACTCTCCCACATCTTAGAATCTCCAAGGACAAGACAGCCCTTCCCCCTTCACTCCTGCCCTTGATTTTGTTCCATCTTGTCTCCTTCTCTGGCCCCATCAGCTTCTCTCTTCTCTCTTTTTTCTTCAATAGCTTCGTCTTCACTGATTTCTTCCTCATTTCCTATGAACATGCTTCTGATATCCTTAAAAAACCCTTCCCTTGGTCTCGTGGATGGAACACCAGCCTTGCAGCCAGGGAAACCCGAGTTTGAGTCCTGCCTCAGATGGTTGCTGGCTTTGTGACCTTGGGCAAACCTCTGTTTCTTCTTCATCAGTAAAATGGGGGCAATAACAGTGCCTACATCACAAGTTGTTAAAGATCAGATGAGATAAGCATTTTATAAACCTTAAAGCTTTACACACTTGTCTACTCTTATCTCCTCAAGCTATCATCTTCTTTTTTCCCCATTCACTGATAATTTGTTGTTCAGTCATTTTTAAAAATTCTTTAATTTATTAATTTGTTTCCTTTTAGTTTACAGGATTCAATTCCACAATTTTGAATTTCACATTTTTGTCCCCCTCCCTTCCCTCCCCCCCCCATGGCGGCTTATAATCAAGTATAGGATCTGTAAATACTTTCACATTATACAGTGGTCAGGTTATAAGGATGGATTGTACCAGCTGGAATGAAAAATGGTAAAGAGGACATAAAATCAAATAAGAGAACGAAAAAGATCAGGTATTTTGCTTCCACCTGGATATAAATTTAGTTCTTTCTAGTTCTTTCTCTGGATGCACGTTTTTCTCTCCATCATGCGTCTTTTGGGATTGACTTATATCCCTGCATTGTTGAGAAGAGTCCAGTCTATCAAAGTTGGTCATCACACATACGTTGTGTCTGTAATTGTGTACAAATTTCTCCTGGTTCTACTCTTCTCACTCAGCATCAGTTCTTTTAAGCCTCTCCAGGTAAATATGAAGACTGCCTGCTCCCCGTTTCTTATAGCGCAATAGTATTCCATAACATGCATACACCACAACTTGTTCAGCCATTCCCCAATTGATGGGTACCCCCTTAATTTCCAATTCTTTGCCACAACAAAAAGAGCTGCTATAAACATTTTTGTACATATGGGTCTTTCTCCAATTTCTATGATCTCTTTGGGATATAACCCTAGGAGTGGTATTGCTGGATCAAAGGGTATGAAAGAATTTATAGCCCTTTGGGCATAATTCCAGATTGCTCTCCAGAAAGGCTGGATCAGTTCACAACTCCACCAACAATGCATTAGTGTTCCAGTTTGCCCACATCCTCTCCAGCATTTGTCATTATCCTGTTTTGTCATCTTAGCCAATCTGACTGGTGAGATGTGGTACCTCAGAGTTGTTTTGATTTGCATTTCTCTAATCAATAGTGAATTAGAGCATTTCTTCATGTGCTTATAGATAGCTTTAATTTCTTTCTCTGAAAACTGCCTGTTCATATCCTTTGACCATTTATCAATTGGGGAATGACTTGTATTCTTATAAATTTGACTCAATTCTCTGTATATTTTAGAGATGAGTCAGAGACATAGGTTGTAAAGATTCTTTCCCAATCTCCCACCTCCCTCTTAATCTTGGTTACATTGGCTTTATTTGTACAGGAACTTTTCAATTTCATGTAGTCAAAATTATCCATTTTACATTTTATAATGTTCTCTAATTCCTGTTTCGTCATAAAGTCATTCCCTCTCCACAAGTCTGATAGGTAAATTATTCCTTGTTTTAGCAGACTGCTTACAGTATCAACCTTTATACCTAGATCATGAACCCATTTAGACTTGATTTTGGTATATGGTGTTAGATAATGGTCTATGTCCAGTTTCTGCCATACGATATTCCAGTTTTCCCAGCAGTTTTTGTCAAATAGTGAGTTCTTATCCCAAAAACCAGGGTCTGGGGGTTTATCAAACAATACATTACTGTAGTCGTTGACTTCTGAATCTCGTGTGCCTAATCTATTCCATTGATCCACTCCTCTATTCCTCAGCCAGTACCAAGTAGTTTTGATGACTGCTGCTTTATAGTACAGATTGAAATCTGGTAAGGCTAGTCCACCTTCCCTAGCATTTCTTTTCATTAATTCCCTTGATATTCTGGACCATTTATTCTTCCAGATGAATTTTGTTACTACTTTTTCTAACTCTATAAAGTAGTTTTTTTTGGTAAATTAATTGGTATGGCACTAAATATATAATTTAATTTAGGTAAAATTGTCATTTTTATTATATTAGCTCGACCCAGCCATGAGCAATTGATATTTTTCCAATTAGTTAGGTCTGACTTTATTTGTGTGAAAAGTGTTTTGTAGTTATGATCATACAGGTCCTGGGTTTGTTTTGGCAGGTAGATTCCCAAATATTTTATAATGTCTACAGTAACTTTAAATGGGATTTCTCTTTCTACTTCTTGCTGTTGAATTTCATTGGAAATATATAGGAATGCCGAGGATTTATGTGGGTTTATTTTATATCCTGCAACTTTGCCAAATTTATTTATTGTCTCAAGCAGTTTTTTACCTGATTCTCTAGGATTCTCTAAGTATATCATCATATCATCTGTGAAGAGTGATAGCTTGGTCTCTTCTTTGCCTAACTTGATTCCTTTGATTTCTTTTTCTTCTCTAATTGCTACTGCTAACATTTCTAGTACCAGATTGAATAAGAGGGGTGATAGTGGACACCCTTGTTTCACCCCTGATCTTATGGGAAATGCTTCTGGCTTCTCCCCATTACATATAATACTTGCTGATGGCTTTAAATAGATGCTACCTATTATTTTAAGGAAGGCTCCATTTATTCCTATACTTTCTAATGTTTTTAATAGGAATGGATGTTGTATTTTGTCAAAAGCCTTTTCTGCATCTATTGAGGTGATCATGTGGTTTCTGCTAGTTTTATTGTTGATATGCTCAATTATACTGATGGTTTTCCTAATATTAAACCATCCTTGCATTTCTGGAATAAATCCTACCTGATCAAAGTGTATTATTCTTGGGATAAGTTGCTGTAGTCTTTTGGCTAGTATTTTATTTAGAATTTTTGCATCTATATTCATTAGGGAGATTGGTCTACAATTTTCTTTCTCTGTTTTATCTCTTCCTGATTTAGGTATCAGTACCATATTTGTGTCATAAAAAGAATTTGGTAGGACTCCTTCTTCACTAATTTTCCCAAATAGTTTGTAGAGTATTGGAATCAATTTTTCTTTAAATGTTTGATAGAATTCACTAGTGAATCCATCTGGCCCTGGAGATTTTTTCCTAGGGAGGTGACTGATGGCTTGTTCAATTTCTTTTTCTGAGATGGGATTATTTAAGTAATTTACTTCCTCTTCAGTTAATCTGGGCAACTTGTATGTTTCTAAATATTCATCCATTTCCCTAAGATTGTCAAATTTATGTGCATACAATTGGGAAAAATAATTCCTAATTATTGTTTTGATTTCCTCTTCATTGGAGGTATATTCACCCTTTTCATTTTTGATACTCATAATTTGGTTTTCTTCTTTCTTTTTTTTTTTATCATATTGACTAAGTGTCTATCAATTTTGTTGGTTTTTTCATAAAACCAGCTCTTGGTTTTATTTATTAGTTCAATAGTTTTCTTAATTTCGATTTTATAAATCTCTCCTTTAGTCTTCAATATTTCTAGTTTAGTATTTAAACTAGGGGATTTTGAATTTGTTCTTTTTCTAGGTTTTTTAATTGCATGCCCAATTCATTGAGCTCCCTTTTCTCTAATCACGTATGCACTCAGGGATATAAAACTTCCCCTAAGAACTGCCTTTAATGCATCCCACAGATTTTGGTATGTTGTCTCATTATTATCATTCTCTTGGATGAAATTACTGATTGTTTCTATAATTTCTTGTTTGACCCACTCATTCTTTAGGATTAAATTGTTTAATTTCCAGTTAGTTTTTAGTCTGTCTTTCCCTGGCCCTTTATTGCATATAATTTTTATTGCATCATGATCTGATAACGATGCATTTAATATTTCTGCCTTACTGCATAGAATTGTGAGGTTTTTATGCCCTAGAACATGGTCAATTTTTGAGTATGTGCCGTGAACCGCTGAGAAGAAAGTATATTCCTTTTTATCCCCATTCAGTTTTCTCCAGAGATCTATCATACCTATCCTCTCTAAAATCCTGTTCACCTCCTTAACTTCTTTCTTGTTTATTTTGAGGTTGGATTTATCAAGTTCAGATAGGGGGAGATTAAGGTCTCCCACTAGTATAGTTTTGCTATCTATTTCTTCCTCTAATTCCTTTACCTTCACCTCTAGGAATTTGGGTGCTACACCACTTGGTGCATATATGTTAAGTAGTGATATTGCTTCATTCTCAATGGTGCCTTTTAACAGGATATAGTTTCCTTCCTTATCTCTTTTAATTAGGTCAATTTTTGCATTTGCTCTATCTGAGATAAGGATTGCTACCCTTGCTTTTTTTACTTTAGCTGAGGCATGATATATTTTATTCCAACCTTTTACCTTTACCTTGTGTGTATCCCTCTGTTTCAGATGTGTTTCTTGTAAATAGCATATTGTAGGATTATGATTTCTAATCCATTCTGCTATCCATCTCCGTTTTATAGGAGGGTTCATTCCATTCACATTTACAGTTATGATTGTTATCTGTTTCTTTTCCCTCATCCTATTCCTGCCCCTGTTAATGTTCATATTTTCCCTCCCTTCTCCCTTCCCCCCCTTAATAGTTTTCCTTTTGACCACCGCCTCCCTCAGTGTTCCCTTTTCGGCCCCCCTCCCTTTTCCTCCCCTTTTCCCCTTACTACTTCCCTCCCTACAAACCACTCCCACCCCCCTTTTGTAACCCTTTCCCCCTCCTACTGCACGTAGGATATTGTTATACTTAATGAAGTATGCTATTTTTCCTTCGCATCAAGAATGACAGGAACAGATCTCATGCGAAGCTCCTCTCCCTCCCCTCTTTCCCTCTAAAATGATTCTTTTTGCGTTCCTTCTCTATAGCGTCCTATGCTTAACTGGTTGTTAATCCCTCCTTGTACCAGAACCAATGAGGGAAAAGCTCATATGCTTCCCAACACCCTCCCTTTTTTTCCTCTGCTATACAATTTTTATGCTTCTATGAGTGGCATAATTTACCCTTTTCCACTTCACCCCATCCCTTTGTAGCCCTTAACAAGATTTTTTAAAAGTCGTCATTTTGTGTATTTTATACTCATACCCTGTACTTGTCTCTTACCAGTTTGCTCTTATCAAATAGCAGGGTGTGGGTGTGTGTGTGTGTGTGTGTGTGTGTGTGTGTGTGTGTGTGTTCTCCTTGTTTACCTTTCTAAGTCACTGTTGCTTCTCGTAATTGGAGGTTGAATTTTCCAATGAGTTCTGGCTTTTTTATCAAGAAGGTCTGGAACTCTGTCATATCATTGAATGACCATCTCTTTGCCTGGAAGAATATGTTCAGTCTCGTTGGGTATGTGATCCTTGGTTGTAATCCGAGCTCTTTTGCCTTCCTGAAAATTGTATTCCACTGCCTCCGATCTTTCAGTGTAGAGGCTGACAAATCCTGTGCAATCCTCACTGTGGACCCTCGATATTTGAATTGTTTCTTTCTGGCCGCTTGAAGTATTTTCTCTTTTATCTGGTAGTTCTGGAGTTTGGCCACAACATTTCGAGGATTTTTCAGTTTGGGATCTCTTACAGCAGGTGTCCGGTAGATTCTCTCGATTTCTATTTTCCCCTCAGGTTCTAGTATTTCAGGGCAGTTTTCCTTAACTAGCTCTTGGAGAATGTTGTCCAGGCTCATTTTTTCATCATAATTTTCTGGTAGGCCTATGATTCTCAGATTATGTCTCCTGGATCTGTTTTCCAGGTCAGTTATTTTTTCTTTGAGGTATTTTACCTCTTTTTCTAATTTTTCATTTTTGTTGTTTTGCTTGGCTAATTCTTGGTTCCTCATAGAGTTATTTGTTTCTATTTGTTTAATTCTGGTTTTTAGCAAATCATTTTCCTTGGTTAATTTTTGAAGCTCCTTTTCCATATCATACACTTTTCTTTTTAGAGAGATGTTTTCCTTATAATGTTTTTCGAATTCTGCTATTTTCGTTTTGAGAGAATTATTCATTTTGTCTTCTATCTCTCTCATTTTGCTTTCAAAGTTCCTTTTGATCTCATCTAGGAGAGCCTTCTGTGCTTGGGATCCATTCCCTGTTGAAGTTTCAGCTGTGGGTGTGGAGTCTACATTGTCTCCCTCTGAGGTTGGTTCCTCCCTCTGAGGATAGTAGGACTCCAGAGTCTTTGTCTTTATAGTCTGCTTTCTAACCATTTTGAGGCAGGGTCCTAACCACACCCTTCCTCTAGGATCCCAAGCCTTTACTGTAGAGGGTTTTGCCCTGGGCAATAGTTACTATATTTTCAGGGTCAGAGGGGGGGTTTGGAGCAAGTGGGGTTCACTCTGTCATCCTCGTCTTTGGAGGTCCTGAAAAGGGCTTTTTTTAAAAAAAGTTTTCTGGGCCTATGAAATGGTAGTCCCAGGAGTGTTTGCTGTCCAGTACAGGGGCCCCTGTATTTGCTTCTTACTTTGCTCTTTCCAGTCCCAGCCCTTTGGTGATAGGCCTGGTAGTGGACCTTGTGGTTGGTGGGAGGACTTGCCCTCCGAGTTGATCAGGCCCCTTCCAGGCCTGCGTCTGCCGGCCTCGCCACACCTTCCCGGCCTATGTCCGCCGCCGCACCTTCCCGGCCTGCGTCCCGTTCAGTCATTTTTAGTTGTGTCCAACTCTTCGTGACCCGATTTGGAGTTTTCTTGGCAAAGATCCTGGAATGGTTTTTCCATTTCCTTCTGTAGCTCATCTTGCAGATGAAGAAACCGAGGCAGGCAGTGTTAAGTGACTTGCCCAGGATCACACAGCTCAGAAGTGTCTGAGATTTGAACTCAAGAAGAGTTGTCTTCAAATCCAAGGCTGGATTTGAACTCAAGAAGATGTGTCTTCCTGACTTCAGACCCAGAGCTCTATCCACTGAGCCACGTGGCTACCCATTCACTGATAAACTCCTCTTTAAAAGAGCACACATATTGCCTCTAGCCATTACCATTTCCTTCCTATCACCTCATTCCTTCTTCAACCCCTTGCAGTCTGGCTTCTGACCCTCCCACTCTACTGAAATTGCTTTCTCTTATGGTAAAAGGTGGGCTCTCAATTGACAAAACTGGTGACCTTTTTTCTTTCCTTACCTTCCTTAACCTTTCTGCAGCATTCATCACCCTTTCCCCTCTCTATTGTTTTCTCCCTGAGATTCTGTGACTCTGTTCTCTCCTATTTCTCCACCTACCCTCCTTGGGCTCCTGGGTGTGCTTCAGGGTTCCCTCCCAGGTACTCCTTTGTCTCTGCATTAAGGCTTCTTAACCTGGGGTCTGTCAGCCATGTTTCTTAGTGAATAGATGAGGCCAAAATCTAGATATTCAGCCCAGGTGTCTCCCTTGCACTTGAGTCCCTCATCTCCAACTGTCTGCCAGACATCTCTGTTTCTAGATCTCTCTGGAACCTCATAGTCATCATGTTCAAAATGGAACCCTGATCTTCTCCATCACACATGGCCCAGTTTCTTGCCATCTTCCCAGTGATTCAGCCTGGAAACCTAAGAATCATCTCCGATGTTTTCTTCTACCACATCCTCAGAGCCAGACAGTGACTCAGGTTGATCTCACTTCTACAGAGGCTCTTGAATCCATCCTCTTCTTTCATTCACCTCTGCCTGACTACTACACAAAAAACCACTTGACTTGTTTCCTTGTCTCTCCTCTCTCCAATGGTCCTTCACATAGCTGCCAAAATAATCCTGGGGCCTAGGTCTGGTCTCATCCTGCAGTGACTGCCTGTTGTCTGTGGGAGAAAAGTACAAAATTCCTTAGCCTTCTTCCCTCCGCCTTCATTTATGTTACTTCTCTTCACATCCTTGCCATTCCAGGTGCTTCCTGACGGGGTGTAATGTTAAGGGGCTTTAAGATCTTCCCCACCCATTAATAGGCCTCACTTGGCACCCATTAAGGGAAGCTTGCTTAGGGGAGACTTGCTTGTAGGAAGGTTTTCACACCTTTTGCTAATTTCTAATTAGTTACTGAGTCATGATCGTTGTGGTGCCTTCTGGCTCTGAGAAGTATATATATATATATATATATATATATATATATATATATATACTCTGAGTTTATATTTTGCTTTGGGGGCTTGCTTATGAGAAGGATCTTGTGATTCCCTGGTCAAGATTCTGAGTGGCCCTACGTTCAGAGCTCCCCAACTGCTTAGATGTAAAGGCTCTCTAAATCCAGGGATGTATGTAAAATGTATAGCAATATTGCTTTGATTCAGGCAGAGTCCTGTCTATTGGTCTTTATTTCTCTGCTTGTATTTTCTCTGAAATTCAGAGTGCTGACTTTTCTCCTGAACTGGTGAATATAATTAAAAAAGACTGTTGACCCCTTAAACAGCCATCTTTCCTAGTAAAGCAGATCTAAGAATCTGTGCTAGCAGCTATCCTGGGCATGCCAGTGTGGCTGCCACTGTGCAGGGCAGGCTTTCTCCCTCTGTGGGTCAGTGCAGACTGGCACCTAGTTCTGGAATGACCTCCATCCCATCCTGGGCTCTGCTTTCCAAAATCTGTCTTTTGATGCCATGTCCTCCACAAACCTTCTTGGGGCCTAGCCCAAAACCGTATTGTCTTTCTTGAATTTTCCCAGAGTATCACACCTGGGCTTCTCCTTTGCCATCTTGACCAGGCCATCTTTTATTACACTTCCTTGCACGTATGTTATCTTCCTCTTAGAACATGGGTTGTCCTCCTAGTTTTGAATCCATTTATCCCACACCAGGTACTACTTGTTACCTTGGCCAGGGTAGATGTTTATTCAGTATTTGTTGGATTGAAATGTATTAAGAGCAGAGAGGAGCACTAATGGAGGATTTACTGACTCAGGACTAGGTGCTTTTATGAGGAACTTTAAGATATGACTGGGGTGGGGGGGTTCAAGATGGTGGAGTAGAAACAGGACTTCCTTGGGACTCCAGCTTCCACCTCCTTCAATTCATGTAAAAGGTGACTCTGAAGAAACTTTGGAGCTACAGAACCCACAAAATGACACATAGAAACTAACCTCCCGCTGAGGACAGCCCAGCAGGCCGGCAAGAAGGGGCTAGCACAGCACTCTGGTTGCTGAGCACAGCACTCTGGTTGCTGAGTCCAGCCCTGCCCGAGCCCAAGATTCTAGCCTCAGGGCGGCCTGACCAGCCTCCAGCTGGAGGGACTTCAGATCACCAGCAGCTGTGGTGGTTTCCAGAATTATCCACCCATAGATGCCAAGGACAAAGTGAGAGTTCAGTGCTGTGTGAACTTTGGGACCTGGGAATTCAGAGTGCAATCTGGCCTTTGCCCCCAGGGGGAGAAGCAGCTGAGGCCATCTAGAGGCTGCTTCAGAGCTCCTGGCCTGCAGATTGCAGGGGGACCAAGTGACCAGTCTGAGGGATAATCGCTCTTGCTTTTTAACCTGCTTGGATCGGGATTGCAGTCTAGGGTGGAAGTCCTGGGGTGCATGACCAGTTTGCCAAAGCGTGGGGAGGCTTCAGAAAAGGCACCCAACTAATAGCTCCAGCAGTTGAGAAAAACCCAGCTATTGGGACAAAGCTTCCCACTCTGGTGGCAGAGTTCTACTGTGGCAAAAAGCTCAAAAGTCAAGTAATTGAGTGGCATCATGAGCAAACGAGGGAAGCAAGGAAAGCACAGTAATCCGACTTTTTTGGGGACAAAAAGGATCAAAGCATGGAAAAGGAGAAAGACAGTGAAGTCAGAACGCCTGCACCAAAAGCTTCCAAGAAAAATATGAGCTGGTTAGAGGCCATAGAGAACCTTAAAAAGGATTTTGAAAATCAAATAAGAGAAGTGGAGGAAAAATTGGGAAGAGAAATGAGAACAATGCAAGAAAATTATGAAATGAGAGTTAACAACCTGACTGAAGAAAATAACACTTTAAAAAATAGACTAACTCAGATGGCAAAAGAGGCTCAAAAAAGCAATGAGGAGAAGAATGCCTTAAAAAGCTGAATTTGCCAGATGGAAAAAGAATCTCAAAAGCTCAATGAAGAGAATCATTCCTTCAGAATAAGACTGAAGTAAATGGAAGCTAGTGACTTTATGAGGAATCAAGATACAATTAAACAGATCCAAACAAATGAAAAAATAGAAGGCAATGTGAAATATCTCATTGGGAAAACCACTGACCTGGAAAATAGATCCAGGAGGGAGAATTTAAAAATCATTGGACTACCTGAAAGCCATGATCAAAAAAAGAACCTAGAAATCATCCTTCAGGAAATTCTCAAGGAAAATTGCCCTGATGTTTTAGAACCAGAGGGCAAAATAGAGGTTGAAGGAGTCCACTGATCACCTCCTGAAAAAGATCCCAAAAAGAAAACTCCTAGGAATATTATAGCCAGGTTCTGGAGTTCCCAGATCAAGGAGAAAATATTACAAGCAGCCAGGAAGAAACAATTTGAATATTGTGGAAACACAATCAGGATAACTCAGGACCTGGCAGCTTCTACATTGAGGGATCAAAGGGCTTGGAATATCATATTCCGGAGGTCAAAGGATCTGGGATTAAAACCAAGAATCACCTACCCAGCAAAACTGAGTATCATGTTCCAGGGGAAAATATGGTCATTCAGTGGAATAGAGGACTTTCAAGCATTTTGGATGAAAAAACCAGAGTTGAATAGAAAATTTGACATTCAGATACAAGAAGCATGATAAAATAAACAGGGAAAAATCATAAGGAACTTATCAAAGTTGAACTACTTATATTCCTACATGGAAAAATGATAATTGTAACTTATGAAACTTTTCTCAGTATAAGAATAGTTGAAGGGAATAGAAATGTATATATATGTGTGTATGTATATATATGTGTGTATGTATATGTGTGTATATGTATACATACATATATGTCTATATAGAAGGGTACATGAGCGCATGAATACATATGTGAATGTGTGTATTTATGTTTACAGGTATACATAGACAGATGGCACAGGACCTATTGAATAGGAAGGGATGATACTTAAAAGGTGAAATTAAGAGGTGAGAGAGGAATATAATGAGAGGAGATGGGGAGAGACAGAATGGGTAAATTATTTCATATAGAAGAGGCAAGGGAAAACTGTTACAATGGAGGGGAAGAACAGGAAGGCAAAAGGGAATGGGTCAACCTTATTCTCATTGAATTTGGCTTAGGGAGGGAATGACATACACACTACACAGGGTATCTCACCTTACGGGAGAGTAGGGGGAAAGGGAAGAGAAGGGGTATAATGGAAGGGAGGGCAGGCTGGGGGGAGGGAAGTTGGAAGTACCCATTTTTGAAATGGGACAGGATCAAAGTAGAGAATAGAACAAGTGGGGGGTGGAATAGGATGGAGGGAAATATAGTCAGTCTTTCACAATATATCCACTATGGAAATGTTTTGCATAGCTATACATGTACAACCTATATTGAATTGCTTATCTTCTTAGTGAGGGTGGGTGATAAGGGAGGAAGGGAAAGAATCTGGAATCCAAAGTTTTAAAATCAAATGTTTAAATATATATATATTATTATTATTATTATTAATTATTATTATTTTACATGTAGCTGGGAAATGAGATATACAGGCACTGGGGCATAGAGATCTACCATGCCCTACTGGAAAGTTGAAGTGGGAGTGGAGGAAGATATGGGAGAAAGCAGATTGGAGGAGGGGATATTCAGTGGGAACGCTTTTTTGGGCTGGTGGATAGGGAAAATTGGGGACAAAATTTGTAACTCAAAATCTTGTGGAAATGAATGATGTAAACTAAAAAATAAAAAAAGAGAGAAAAAAGATGTGACTGTGGTTTGGACTTGTCATCAGAATTTATGATACCTGATAGAGGGAGCATTATCAATACCATGTTCTATATACAAAGGGAAAAAGATTCTCCTGCCGTGTTATCCTCCCAAATGTTCAGGAGTAATTTATCAATCCAAATATCACCCTAAAGGGAGCTAGATGGAAGAGCAGCTAATGTGCCAGACCTGGAGTTAGAAAGACCCTGAGTGCGAATGTTTCCTCAGATACTTCTTAGACGTGTGACCTTGGGCAAGTCAGTAAATCAATCAGCCTCAGTTTCTTCATCTGTAAAATTAGAATATTAATAATGAAAATGAAATATTGTTAAAGTGCTCTGCAAACCTTACAATGCTTTATGAGTGCTAGCAATCAGTATTGTTAATGTTGTTATTATTCTTCCAGAGAACCATTTTGCTTTCACTTGAAACTATGAGTTCCCTAGCACAACAGCAACAACAACAAAAAAGTACAGGAAAATATCTGGGAGAATGCCAGACAAACCCATTAAATTGCTTTCCCTGCCTGGCTTAAAATAATACCTTACTTAGAGACATTCCGTGTGGGCCCATACTTGTTAGTATCTGAGTAAGAATGGAAACCATCTTTCCCATTGGGGTAGGAAGAATAGGACCATACAGGAATTCTGTGTGACAAACCTCGAGGATTTCATTATAGAGAGAATATGGCTCTCTTTTCCTCTCCTATTAGGGTCAAGGAAATGATTCCTCCACGACCTGCCCTAATCCGCCGAACAGGAGGAGCTCAGAAGGCAAGTACAAGAAATAAAACGAGACCACTACTGCAGTTATCCCTTTCACATTGGGGTGGGGTAGGGGTGGGGACTAGGGATCCAAAAAGATCTCAACAAACTAAAACCATTCAGTTGATTTCAACCCAAATACTGGGCACAAAGCATTTGCTAGACCTTGAAAATATAAAGACAAATAAGAAACATTTTATTACAGGTATATTTCATGTACATATATAAGCAAGTACAAATAAACACATTTGAAAAAGAAGAGAGCATTAACATCTAAGGACAAGTGGGCAGTCTTGACAGTGAAGGTACCGTGTTTCCCCGATAATAAGACCTATCCCGAAAATAAGCCCTCCCCTTACTGTGTAAGATTCCTCTAAAATAAGCCCTCCCCCGAAAATAAGCCCTATTGAGATTGATACTGTAGTGAAGGTGATCCCCTGCGCTACACACTATATTATGGTACCCTCTGTATACACCGTCCCCCCCCCTCCATGAAACGCACGCCGCGCTCTGAGCTGCATCCAATCAGAGCTGCAGCAGTGAGCGCGTCATCCTGTTCTTCCCCAGTGATTTGCTTATTGAATAAAGGTACATTTTTTTTGTTCACATTTACCTGTTTATTAAAATTGCTGTCAATGTTCATTAAAATAAGCCCTCCCCTGAAAATAAGCCCTCTGGTGTTTTTCTGTCCAAAAAAAAAATTAATAAGACAGTGTCTTATTATCGGGGAAAAACAGTAGTATGTGAGCTTGAATGAAGCTAAGGATTGAGGTGTCATTTGGGAGGGATCATTGTATTACAGGCATGGAGGGATGTATTGTGCAAATACACAGGATTGGTATATGGAGTGTCAAGTCTGAGAAACACTAGCAGTCTAGTTCAGCTGCAATGTAGAATGTACAAAGGGAACATACGGTGTATTAAGGAACATGAATCTAGAAAGCTAGATTAGAGCCAAATGGTAGCAAGGCCTTGAATATTAAGTATAAGAATAGTTATTTTGTCCCAGAGGCAATAGTGGGTCATTGAAGGTTTTCAAACTGGGAAGTGATGTGGCTGTCATGAAACTTTATTTTGGAAACTTTATGGAAACTGTATTGGAGAAGGATCAATCTAATAAAGTTAATTTTCTTTTATTTTTAATAATATTTTTTTTATCAATGAAAGTCCTCTAGTTCACACATCTCTCCTCTCAATCCCATTGAGAAATTAAAAAAAAAAGTTTTAAAACCTCTGTTACAAACATGTATAGTCAAGCAAAACAAATGGCCACATTGACCATGTCCAAAAAAGAAATCTCAGTCTGCATTGAGTTCATCATCTCTCTATCCAGAGGTAGGGAGCATATTTCATCATGAGTCCTCTAGATTTATGGTTGATCATTGCATTTATAAGAGTTCCTAAGTTTAAAGTTAACTTCACAATTTTGCTATTGTTGTACAAATTATTCTCCTGGTTCTATCTTTTTCACTCCATTTATACAAGTCTTCCCAGGTTTCTCTGAAAACATTTCTTATAGCACAGTATTCTTTCATATTCATATAACACAAATTGTTCAGCCACTTCTAATTTATAGGTACCCCCCTTAATTTACAGTTCTCTGTTATTTCATAAAGAGCTGCTATACATATTTTTTGAAGTTATAAGGCCTTTTCCTCTTTCTTTAAACTCTTTTTCCTCCCACATTTCAATTTATTTATTTTAGTTTTCAACATTCACTTCTGCAAGATTTTGAGTTCTAGATTTTCTCCCTATATTTCCCCTCCTCTTACCCCATGAAAGTAATTAGAATTGATTACCGTTTCCTCCAATCTGCCTTCCCTTCTATCCCCTTCTTCTTCTAGTTTCCTGTAGGGTAAACTAGATTTCTGTACTCCATTGCCTGTGTATTTCTCTGCTGCATGTAAAACAATTTTTAACATTCATTTTTTAAAACTTTGAGCTCCAAATTCTCACCTTTCTCCCTCCTCACCCACCATCATTGAGAGGGCAAGCAATTTCATATAGTTTATACATGTGTAGTCATGCAAACTACTTCAAATGTTTACTTCTGATTACCCTCTCCCCCAATCTGCCCTCCCTTCTATTACCCCTCCTTATCTCCTTCCCCCCTACTTTCCTGTAAGGTAAGATAGATTTCCATACCCAGTTGAGTGTGTCTGTTATTCCCTCCTTAAGCCAAATCTGATGAGAGTAAGGTGCACTCATTTCCTCTCACCTACCCCCTTTCCCCCTCCACTGTAAAAGCTTTTTCTTGCCTCTTTTATGTTAAATAATTTACCCCATTCTACCTCTCCTTTTCTCCTTCTCTCTGTACATCCCTCTCTCACCCCTTAATTTTATTTTTTAGATATCATCCCTTCATATTCAGTTTACCCTGTGGGATCTCTGTCTATGTATATTTCCTCCAACTGCCCTAATAATGAGAAAGGTCTCATGAGTTACAAGTATCATCTTTCCATGTAGGAATATAAACAGTTCAGCTTTTAAAAGTCCATTATGATTTTTTTTCTGGTTTACCTTTTCACACTTCTCTTGAGTCTTGTATTTGAAAGTCAATTTTTCTATTTAGCTCTGGCTACTCAAGAATGCATTAAATTCCTTTCCATAATTGAATGTCAGTTTCCCCCCTCATTGATTACATGCAGTTTTGCTGGGTACATGATTCTTAGTTTTAATCCTAGCTTCTTTGCCCTCTAGAATATCAGATTCCAAGCCCTCCAATCCTTTCATGTAGAAGCTGCTAAATCTTGTGTTATCCAGATTATCTTTCTACAGTACTTGAATTGTTTCTTTCTGTCTGCTTGCAATATTTTCTCCTTGACCTGGGAACTCTGGAATTTGGCTATAATATTCCTAGGAGTTTTCCTTTTGGTATCTCTTTCAGGAGGTGATTGGTAGATTTCTTTTTTACTGTCTGGTTCTAGAATATCAGGGCAGTTTTCCTTGATAATTTCTTGAAAGATGATGTCTAGGCTCTTTTTTTTAAAGCAGTGGGGTTAAGTAACTTGCTCAAGGTTACACAGCCAGTTATTTTGTGTGGGTGTTAAGTATCTGAGCCTGGAACTGATCCCAGGTCTCCCGACTCTGGGTCCCCGCTCTTACTCACTGCGCCCCCTGGCTGCCCCCCTAGGTTCTTTTTTTGATCATGGCTTTCAAGGAGCCCAGTAATTTTAAAATTATCTCTCCTGGTTCTATTTTCCAGGTCAGTGATTTTTCCAATGAGATATTTCATATTGTCTTCTATTTTTTCATTCTTTTGGTTCTGTTTTATAATGTCTTGATTTCTCATAAAGTCATTAGCTTCCATTTGCTCCATTCTAATTTTAAGGGAATTATTTTCTTCAGTGAGCTTTTGGACCTCCTTTTTCATTTAACCAATTCTGATTTTTAAGGTATTCTTCTTCTTATTGGCTTTTTGGACCTCTTTTGCCATTTGGGTTAGTCTATTTTTTAAGGTGTTATTTTCTTCAGTATTTTTTTGGGCCTTCTTTAGCAAGCTTTTGATTCGTTTTTCATTATTTTCTTGCATCACTCTTTTTTCTCTTCCCAATTTTTCCTCTACTTCTCTTGATTTTCAAAATCCTTTTTGAACTCTTACATGGCCTGAGATCAATTCATACTTTTCTTGGAGGCTTTTGATATAGGAGCTTTAACTTTGTTGTGTTTTTCTGGTTGTATGTTTTGATCTTCCTTGTCACCAAAATAAGATTCTATAGTCTGTGTTTTCCCCAATTGTTTGCTCATTTTCCCAACCAATTACTTGATTTTAATTTTTTGTTAAGGTAGGGCTCTGATTCCAGTGTAGAGGGCGTACTATCCCAAGCTTCAGGGGTTTCATGCAGCTGTTTTCAGAGATACTTCTAGGGACCTGTAAGTTTTCAGTTCTTCCAAGGTGATATGATCTAAGGAGAGGTGTTTACTCCTCTCCTGGCCTGTGCTCTGATCAGTGAGTGACCACGAACACTTTTTTTTTGCCCTGGAACTGTGAGGAGGGTTCTCTCTCCATTGCTGCTACAAGTTCTGTTATGCCAGTGTTTCTCCTCGCTCCAGAACCGCCATCCAGATCCAAGTATGGGCAAAGCAACAGAATCCTTCCTTGGTGCTAGCAAAGAGATCCCTGTAATCTTCTTCTGATCAGTTGTTTGGATCCCCTTACTGTCTGTGGACTGAGAGCTCTGGAAGCAGCTGTGGCCACAGCCACTACCCTGGGGCTGCACTGGGGCCAGAGCTGGTCTGTGCTCCTCTCTCACCCAGGTCCAGAAGACCTTTTCCACTGACCTTCTAAGCTGTCTTTGGTGTTTGTGAGTTGAGAAGTCTGGAAACCTCAGCTGCCAGTGATTCAGTTCCCTGAAGCCTGCTCCTTAGGGTTTATTGGGGCCTAGTCTGTGTTGGCATGACCCACACTGGGCTGTGGTCCTCTCCTAGCCCAGCACAACAGACCTTTTCAGTTGACCATCCAGGTTGTCTTGGGCTGGAAATTTGTTTTACTCTGTCTTTTTGTGGGTTCTGCTGCTCTAGAATTTGTTTAGAGTCATTTTTACAGGTATTTAGAGAGGTTTGGGGGAGATCTCAAGCAAGTCCCTGCTTTTACTCCACCATCGTGGCTCTGCCCCCCTTTCTTTGACCTCTTTGGAGTATAGACCTAGTAATAGTATTGCTGGGTCAAAGGGTATGGACAGTTTAATATTTTTGGGGGGCATAGTTCCAAATTGCTTTCTAGAATGGCTGGACCAGATCATAAATATATATGGTCATACAAAATGAATTCTCACATTAGCCATGTCAGGAAGAAAGGAAGGAAGAAAAGAGAAGAAAGAAGAAAATATGCTTCAGGCTACACTCTGAGTCCATCAGCTCTCTCTCTAGAGGTGGGTAGTATGTTTTATTTGACGATCCTTTGGAATTCCTTTGTAATTGTGGTTGGTTATTGTATTGATCAGGTATGAAGTCTTTCAAAGTTGATTATTTTTTCAATATCTATTATCTTATAATCTGCTCTCTCATTTATGTTCACTTCACTTTGTATCAGTTCATGCAGTTCTTCTCAGATTTTTCTGAAATTATCTCCAGTATCATTTCTTACAGCACAAAAATATTCCATCACAATTATATACCATAACTTGTTCAATTATTTCCCAATTGATGGGCATCTCCTCAGTTTCTAATTCTTTGCTACTATAAAAAGAGCTGCTATAGATACTTTTTTACATATGGGTCCTTTTCCTGTTCCTTTCTTCTCTTTGGGGTATAGACTTAGAAGTAGTATTGCTGGGTCAAAGAGTATGCGTTGTTAAGGATAGCGTTTTGGGCATGGTTCCAAATTGCTTTACAGAATATTTGGACTAGTTCAAAATTCCACTAATAGTGCATCAGTGTACCTGTTCTTCTGTAGCCCCTGCAGCATTTGTAATTTTTTTATTTTGAATTTTGTTGGCATTTGTCATTTTTTTTGTTAACTTTGTTAATTTGATGAGTGTGAGGTGGTTCTACAGAATTGTTTTCATTTGTATTTCTCTATTTGTGATTTAGAGCATTTTTTAATATGGCTATTGATAACTTTGGTTTCTTCCTCTGAAAATTTCCTATTCATATCTTTTGACCATTTTATCAATTGAGGAATGGCTCTTATTTTTGTATATTTGACTCAGGTTCATATATATCTTAGAAAGTGGGCCTTCACCAGGGAGATCTGTTGCCAAGGGTTTTCCAAGATGAAATTTAATAGGAGAAAATGTAAAGTCCTAGAGTTGGGCTTAGAAACTCAGTTTTCCTATATACAGGAAATGGGAGATACAGTTCTATTATAGTTTTTATGAAAAGGACCTGAGGATTTTAGTTATCAAGAAGGCCTTTGGTAGAAATTCCAATAAATATGTTATAGCACGGAAAGAAAGATAGAAAGAAAGGAAGGAAGGATCATCTTTGGTCATATTAATGCATATTGTCCAAAATGAGAGAAACGATAGTTTTGCTGTAATATTGTGATTAATTTGCTACATTTTTGTCAAGATATTGATTGACAAGATGGAATTCACTCAAATTGCTTAATATAAGGAAAAAAATTCCTAAAAATTAAAACTATCTTAAAAATTTAAATGGGCTGATTTTGGAGCTTTTTTCTATGTACTAGAGACTTTTAAATGGATGCTGTTTAACTGCTTGCCAAAGTAGTTGAAAAGGGCATATTTGAGTTGAATTAGAAGAGCTTTCTGGTCCTTTCTGTCTCTGAGGTGCTATGGTTCTATGATTCTGATTTCTCATTTGACTAGGCAGTGGATGACTACCACACTCAGATCCAGAACATTGCCACCGCCATCTTAGAAGAGTACCATAAGATGTTTGGTAAAGAGCTGACTACAGGAAAAGATCTAGATAACCAAACCTTGCAGGATCACAAGTGCCAGCTCAATTATGAGCTCAATTGCTCTGGAAAATATTTTGCTTTCAAAGAACAACTAAAGGTAAAACATTCATTAAAAAATAAAACCTGTTGAGAGCTTACTGTGTGCATCCTAGAAGAGTGTTTTTCCTGTTCTAATTAACATGCCACCCTCTTGACCTTTTCTTTTTCCAAAGACTTTCTTACTCCCAGGAGAACTGCATGCATGTACAACATCCCAGAATTAAATAGTATTCATTTGTATTATGAATAGCCAAAAATTAATGCTTCACTTTTGCTCTTAGGACAGAGCATCCACTGGTCCATCTTAAGTCAGGAAACTCATTGTTGGATCGGACAGCAGAAGCCCTTACAGTTTTACTGATTTCATTGCCTAATTTGCTCTACCCCAGGCTGAGTAACTTCCTCCTATTTCCCATGTAAATTTTACCCCATTTTAACAACTTGTAAACTAAGGATAGTCCTCCAGATCTGAGGGAGTTGTCACTGAAAATCTCATAGAAACTGAGAGATTGCAATCAGAACAGAGAGAAAGCTCTTCTCCATTGCTGGCCTCAGCCACAGTCTTGGGCATGATTATAAGAACAGCTGCCTAGGTTATATATCACTCTAACTTTCCCAAGCAGTTCTATATAATTTGATTACACCAACCCTGAGAGATAGATGAGTATCATGATCCCCATTTGACAGGTGGGAGCAGTTCAGCAGAAGAAAGAAAATGTTAGCTAGTTAGTGTCAAAGCTGGGGCTAGAACCCCCTCTCCTGCCTACCAGATCAGAACTCTTCCTCCTGGACCAATTTGGCCCTATCCAACTAGATGTGTATATCACCATGTTTATAGAAGTTTAAAATTGAAGGTAAGGATGAATAGGCAGGCCACTCAAACATAATCCTGATTTCCCAATGTGCACTGATAAAAACAAAATATTTATATTGTTCAATATAGGCTTTCCGTGGAGCTTTCTACTAGGTTGATTTAGTTCAACTCATTAAAGATTTAATGAATTGGTGTTTTTTTTTTGTTTTTTGTTTGCTTTTATAACATTGTAATAAGTTTCTTGGGGAATAGAGAAAGTAGAGGAAGTGATTCATAGGGAGTTTCTAATCTAATTTAGTTACAAAGAGAGTACTGATTTTCCCCAGTCTTTAGTATAATTGAATGTCTAAACACTAGGACCTTGGTGTCTCTTCATGCCAACCCTGCTGAAAAGAAATAATAGCCTCTCTGGCCTCAGGTAAGTTATTTGGTGACAAAGTATCATGCATACGGCTTTCTCAATTTATTCCTACTGTGTAGCTTCATACAAGAAAGACTATTCTTCATTTCTCTGTAGTCTGTGTTAATTTCTGCAGAGGAATAAGTTCTCTTTGGGGAATGTGGTTGCACTGAACAAATCTTCAATAGTCAGTATTGTAAAGAGAGGTTTTATTAAACTGTGACTAAGCTCTTTAGGTCAGATTCCGGTTTATTTTCCCGACTGTTAATTGGCAAAGAGGAAAGCAATAATATATCAAAAGGTGAAGAGACTGGGAAAAAAATCAATAATATATGGTAGGAAATCACCTGGGAGAGCTGACTGGGCATAAGTATTTATACTTTGTCATATTAAGCCAATCAGAGGAAAAGGTGTGTTGGAGAAGGAGCTGCTGGGGACAGTTTTACAGTGGCAGAAAATATGCTGAACTAATGCAGTAATTCTGTGGCCTCACTGCTCTTCTCACAATAAATATATGGAAGGCCCCCATCTCACTTAAAATCCTATTCCCATTCCTCATCTTGACATGGATTGTCTCTGGGGTCTTGAAGGCTTTGTCACCAGAGCATCAACTTTACCATGTTCTACAAAACCTAAAAAGCTTGGTAACTCAGTGAATCAAATTCAGCCTCAGACACTTGACATGTTTACTAGTTGTGTGACCTTGGGCAAGTCACTTAACCCCAATTGCCTTGCCTTCCCCCCTCCAAAAACAAACCAAAAAAAAATAATAGAAAGCCTTCAAATATATGTCCCATGAAAAATTATCTCTCTACTGTTGGAGGATCAGCCTAGCAAAGTTCAGAGGGTCTTGTCCCCAGATTGGCTATAAGGTAATGATTTTTTTGACCATAGCAATTTCTAAAGACCACCTAATAAGTAGATGGTAATACAGACTAAGGGAAAAATCATTTCGCCTCTGAATAGTCAGCAAGAAGGTGTTTGGTTCAAGGTCTGGACAGAAAATGGAGACCAGGCTTATACCTGGTACGCAGGGAAGTGTTGTCAGCTGGACATTCTGTGTTCCTGCAGCATGCAGTGGTGAAGATTGTGAGAGAGAAGTACCTGAAGACAACTGCATTTGAAAATCAGGAGGAGCTGCAGGCATTTATCAGTGAGCTATATGTATTCTTGGTGGATCAGATGCATGTCACCTTGAATCAGGTACTTAACCAAGTTTTCCCTAAGCTTACCCACATAGGGTAATGGCATCAACCTTACCTTCCTCTACCGCAGTGCTGCCACAGTCAAATGGAATATGCAGGCTGCATATTGGCTTTGGGAACCACATTGTATTTGTATTGATTTTGTTAAACACTTCCCAATTGTCTTTAAATCTGGTTCCAACCACATTCTGGCATGTTGTAGGCCACATGTGGATGGCAGGCCAAGTGTCTGACACCTCTGCTCCCTGGGATCCTGCTCTCCCTCACCTAGACCAACACTGCTTCTCATGATTGTTTTCAGCCCCTTCCTTTTTAACTAGATGAACACACAGATATGCTCAGCAAACGTGACAGTGAGAGTATTTCTACCATATAGTGATAATCTCCTTTTTGTTCATCTCCAAACTCCCGGAAGAACCTTTTGTTGAGTGCATTGCTGCATCTCAGTATTCTCATGGACCCTCCCAGCAGTGGTGGCAGGGCTGTCGGGGGTGCTAGGTTAGAAGAGGAGAAGGAGCAGGGACTTGGGATTCTTCTTTGTCAGGATGACAGTACCTAGGCAAGAGACTCATTAGATGGAGCAAACGGAATTGGCCTACCACTGATAGCCAGATTGAAGGGTATTTTGTGATAAGATTGTCAGGCTCTGAGTATTTATAGTTCTGTTCTTTGTTAGTTTATTTTCACTTATCCTCTTTCTGTTGGTCATTGGTGAAATCTTTTTTGATAAATTCACCCTGTGTCTTAGGTGCTTAAAGAGAAAAAGGAACAACTGCATTGAATTTAAAGGTAGACTGGTGATGCCAGCCTTTGGATGACATAGAAAAGTAACTAACCAACTTAGGAGAAAGGGTCAAGGTGGCAGCTAGCTGCGTTTTCGGGCATGAAGATCCAGGTGATGCCCAGCCCATGCACTCTGGTTGATTATACCTTCCCTGCAACACCAGAGGCTGCTCGGAGGAAATGCCTAGCTCCATTTATTTTCTGGATGGCAGCGTTCATCTCCTTGGTTGAGAGATATGATCAGTGTGAATTTATCCAATAACTCTCTCCTGGCTCTCATCCCTATGCACCAGGAAATCTTCCCTTTTTCCTTTCAAATTTTGATTTAACAGGCCTAAGTCATATGAGTAACAGATAATGAAGTTGACTATCCAAGTATAGCTTGACTATATAGTGCTTTCCTCACTACCATAGACCTTGCACAAGTCACTTAATTAAGTCTTTGAGTCTTTTGTTAAATAAGCGAGTTGGGTTAGATAACCACTAAGATTCCTTTTAGCTCCAATGCTATGATCCTAGGCAAAGGAATAAAGTCAGATATATTAGAACAATGACTATATGTGCCACATGCCTGTGGCTCCTAAATCCCGGCAGCCCCAAACCAGTCCATAGACACCCATGAATTTTTTTTTTTGCCTTTTTGAAGGGCAATTAGGGTTAAGTAACTTGCCCAAGGTCACACGGCTAGTTTTTTTGTGTGGGTGTTAAGTGTCTGAGGCCAGATCCGAACTCAGGTCCTTCTGACTCCGGGGCTGGCGTTCTATTCACTGCGCCACCTAGCCGCTCCATGGCACCCATGAATTTAAGAGCACCCAGGATCCAGTTCAATTGCTTAGCCTTTAACTATCCTATGAGCCACTCCCACCCAGACCCTGGGAAGCATCTCCTGTCTGGGAGTCAGGGTTCTAATTCCTTTTCCAGCTGCATTTCTTCACTTGCTCTTTGTCATTGGCTGTTATCTCCCATCCTATTCATTGACAAGGCTGAATGGGACTCCAACCAATCCTTGCTACCTGTTTTGTCACTAATGGATTGGTTGAGTGGAGTCAAAGGCAGAGAGAGGGACTTCACCCAGCCATATTCTACATAATTTCCACTATAGCTCTTCAGATCTTTTCATGTATGAATGGGGCCTATTCAAGCCATGTAGGGCTGCTGACTTTTCCGATAGCTATAACCTCCGTTTTATCTCTGATAGTAGAAAAAAAGTAAACCCGTGGGGGATATTTCAAGAGTTGGTCCTTGTTCTCTCAGAAGCCTTGTTTCCTCACATCACTTTGCTAAAATGGAAAGTTATTTCTTTCCTTGACCACAATTTTCAAAACAATAAATCATTGCTTATTCCTGAACACCATTTTCCACCTGAGTTTCTAAGCTATAGTTGTCCTTCGGGTGATTTATAAACCTATTTTCAACCTTTGGTGGGGATTAAACACCCAAAGTCTTGTGTTGTTTTCTTATACTTTCTCCAATAGATGAGGAACTCTGGGTAATAGCTTTCATTCCCATGGGTTCACCTGCCATCTCTGTGTAAACTTCAAACATGATAAATAAAGTTCTGAGGAAACTTCTTGGTTCAATCATTCATTATTAATTTGTCTAAAAGAAAGCTGTCAAGAAGGCTTGGGATCATCTTAGAATTTATGTTCTTTTTTCATGCCTTTTATCTGCCTTCAGCAGCACTTACCCCCTGAAAGCTTCTGCACACCAAATTTGCTCCTTTTTGCCAGTCTCACATCTTTGTCTTTGAACAGAGCATGCCAGACGAGAGGCAGACTGCCGCTATGATCACTTCCACAACTTCTGAGCAGCTCCGACTCTTTGCATATGAAGCCCAAGTCAATGAAGACTTTCCCCTGGCGACTGTGTACTACGAGGAGGTATGAGAGCTTCTCCTTCTCCCTGGTCACTGTGAGATGTGCTGCATTTGGTGGATCTTTAGTCATCAGCCTATTGTAGACTGCAGAGATCCCATGTCCTTTTAGGTGCCCTTTTGAGTTCTCTAATAAATGCTACACGTAGATTCCCAGCCCGAATATATTTCCCATATAGAAATATGATGTGACATTTCATGGAGACAGGGCATTGGGCTGGGCTTCAGAGATGCTCTCCTTAGGTCTCTGGAGTCAAGGACTCTGGTTCCACATGGAAAGTCTGCTTTAGCCCAGTGTTTTCAACAAATGTGTTTCACCCCCCTCATCCTTATTTCCAAACTATTCAACTCTCTTAACATGTTACAAAATGGTTACTATGACTGATAGTCTTGTTATTTCTCAACACTTTATAATTTTTTAAAGAAATGTTCCTCTGATATATGTACTTTACTCAATATTGTAAGGAAGTGGTATCCTTTGAAGTTTATACTAAAATTTGGTAGCAATTGGTAGGTGTACTGGATTATTTTAAACTTTTAACTCAAATCAGTTGTGTCAAGTATGTGATAGTGGCTGGGGGAGACACAAAGTTTATATGACAATAGTTTCTTCCCTTGTGGAGATTACTTTCTAGTACTAGCTGTGAGACCCTGGGCAAGTCACTGAACCCAGTTTGCCTCAGTTTCTTTATCTGAAAAATGAGCTGGAGAAGGAAATGGCAAACCATTCCAGTATCTTTGCCAAGAAAATCCCAAATGGGGTCACAAACAGTTGGAAATATCTGGAAGATGACTGAACCAAGGGGGATAAAACAATCACAGAAAACTATAATACCCAATGTAAAATGACAGACACTTTAAAGAACTGCAAAACAAAATGCTAGAGGAGGTCCAAAGGGCAAGGTCATTAGCCACTATAAGGAAATCAAGAAAAGCCCGTATAGCTTGGAGGTAAAACCAAGAAAAGCTTGTATAGCCTGGAGGTAACCAGGTTGATGGGCTTTGCAGTTCTCTACCTAGAAGAGAACAATGAGTCGCAACAAGTTAACACTTTCTAAACATCCTTTTAATGGTAATGGCAAATTGAAAGAATTTATAAGGACTTTATTCTACTAGAGAGCAGAATTTTCCCAGCTGAGGATTATCAGTCAAGCAGTTTCATGTGGTACAGACATTCCTGAATAGACCAATCCCATTGAAGCCTATGGTTCCGATGTATATTTACCTGTCAGGTTCCTGTCAGTGTGTGCCCACTCTTCATCACAAGTATTAGAAACATTGGTGAGAGACTATGATTTGGGTTTATATGTGTGTTGTAATTTTTAAAAAAATTATTTGATTGAATATATTGGCATCTTTAGTATTATTTCTTTTGCCATATTGAGTAAATGTTTGTGTATAGAATCTAAAGGTGTCATTATTGTGAGTAGTTGGTTGTGTTAATATCATGTACTTGCATGTGACCTGTGCAGATGGTGAATACTTGGAAGGGGAGGGGGGCTCAGGAGCTAGAGTAGTGACTAGGAGGAGTGTATTTTCCCCCAACAGAGCTCTCCCTGCAGGATCATGGCAGAGTTTGGGAACTTAGACCTGCAAGTTAGGGTGAGAGCAGGTTGTAGGAGGGAGTGAATCAAAGCCAGAGAAAAGGTAAGGTTTTGACCTACCCATGAGGGCAATGATGTAGATGCATATGTGTATGGGTGTATGGATATATGGGTATATATATAGATGGGTGGATGCACAGGTACACATATGATAGATAGGTCAGTCTTACAGGATGTTGTGGAAGTTTGTATACCCTTCTTTGCCTCTAGATTCTGTCTGCAGTACTACACACATTTCTGCAGTTAAAGTAGCACCAGGGATATAGCCTGGTACAGGGCAAAGAACATGAATTCTGGAGTCAGAGGACCTATGTTCAAATCCTGCCTTGGATTCTTACTCCCTGTGTGACCTTGAACACTTTACCTTTAGAGGCTTCCATTTTTTCATTTGTAAGACAGAATAGCTGACAAGGACCTGTGAAGCCCTGTCCCTCGTGAGTTTGTTCTGTCAGCTGTACTTCATCCCAGGAGGCAGGGTGGGAGGGGACTTCTCCTAGGGAAGGTGTGTGCTTCAAGAGGGCCAACCACCTCACCTCTGGCATCTGCCTCATGCACCAGCTTCCTCAGTGCTTTTCAGGGTTCTCGTGACTTCAACCCATGATCATTCATAACCTGCTTAGATTGTATCTGAATTCCCACAAGATTTCAGTCTCTTCCTAAGTAGCCAGGTAGTACAGTGGGTAGAGTGCTAGGCCTGGAGTCAGGAAGACCTGAGTTCAAATCCAGCCTCAGACACTTACTAGCTGTATGACCCTGGGCAAGTCACTTACCTCTATCTAAGTTTCCTCAACTTCAAAAGGAAAATAAAACAAAATAACAACAAAAACCCTGAAAATAGCACCTTCCCCCAGGGTTGTTGTGAGAATAAAATGAGATAATAATTGTAAAGTGTTCAGCACAATGTACCATAAATGGTTATTCTCTTCCCTTCTTCCTCAAATCTGAGTGTTCTCAGATTGCCCATTGGCATGCAGATTAAATGGACTCAAGTGAAGGGAAAACAAAATGAACAAGATTGGTTTAAAACTTCTAAGTGGCAAGTTTCCCATGAGTCCTAGTGAGGACTGAAATCCCAACTCCTTTGCCTGTTCTTTTTTTCCCAGGTGGGTCCAAAGAGTGTATTGGTGGGTGATCCCCCCAAGTATTTTTGTCTCAGAGGCAAAAGATACAGGCCAGTCTGGGTTATGGCTTGCTATGTCCACCCTCTATTTGTTCTGTAGATTTGTGATAAGCTCTAGTGGAAACATTCATTGGCTTTGCAAGGACCTAGTTGGGAACCAGATATTGGCTTGCTGGATGTCACACGGGCCTCTCATCTCTAGGTCTTGGCGTTTTCTTCTTCACTTGTATGGCTCTAGATAATTTCAGAGATTCCTTTCTGAAGTCTTCCAGGGTATTCTCTGTAAAGCACAATGATTCTCTTTGTTTTAAAATCACCTGCTGGGCATTATATGAGTATCAACTTTGATAGGCATAGCTCTTCTCAGCAATACAGTGATCTAAGACAATTCTAAGGGACTTAAGATGGAAAATGCTATCCACAACCAGAGAAAGAACTATGGAGTCTTTTTTTTTCTTTTTCATGGTTTTTCCCTTTTGCTCTGATTCTTCTTTCACAACATGACTAATATGGAAATATGTTTAATATGATTGTACATGTATAGTCTATATCAAATTGCACACCTTCTTGGGGAAGAGGGAGGGGAAGGAGGGGGAAAATTTGGAACTAAAAGTCTTATAAAAGTGAACATTGAAAACTAAAAATAGATTAATTAATTTTTAAGTGTGTTGTTTTTCATCTTTTAAAAAATGTTATGTTTTCAGTTTTTAACGTCCACTTCTGTAATATTTTGAGTTCTAAATTTTCTCCCCTTCCCTCTGCTCCCCCCTCCCCAAGATGGTGTGCATCTGATATAGGCTATACAGGTATAATCATATTAAACATATTTCCACATTAGTCATGTTGTAAAGAAGAATCAGAACAAAAGGGAAAAACCACAAGAAGGAGGAAAAAAAAGAGAAAATAGTATGTTTCGATCTGTATTCAGACTCCATAGTTCTTTCTCTGGAGATGGATAGCATTGTCCATCATGAGTCTTTTGGAATTGCCTTAGATTGTTGCATTGCTGAGAAGAACTAAGTCTTAACAAAGTTAGTCCTTGCACAATGTCTCTGTTGCTGTGTACAATGTTCTCCTGGTTCCTCTCAGTTCATTCTGCATCAGTTCATGTAAGTCTTTCCAGGTTTTTCTGAAATCCTCCTGCTCATCATTTCTTATGGAACAATAGTATTCCATTACATTTATATACCACAGCTTGTTCAGTCATTCCCCAGTTGATAGGGAATTTCCCTCAATTTCCAGTTCTTGGTCACCATGAAAAAGAACTGCTATAAATATTTTTGCACACGTGGGTCCTTTTCCCATTTGTATGATCTCTTTGGAATACAGACCTAGAAATGGCATTGCTGGGTCAAAGAGTATCCAGTTTTCTAGCCTTTGGGCATAGTTCCAAATTGCTTTCCAGGATCAGTTTACAACTCCACCAACAATGCATTAGTGTTCTAATTTTCCCACATCTTCTCCAGCATTTATCATTTTCCTGTTTTGTCATGTTAGCCAATCTGATAGGTGTGATGTGGTACCTCAGAGTTGTTTTCATTTGCATTTCTCTAATCAATAGTGATTTAGAGCATTTTTTCATATGACTGTAGATAGCTTTAATTTCTTCATCTCAAAATTGCCTATTCCTATTCTTTGACCATTTATCAATTGGGGAATGACTTCTATTCTTATGAATTTGACTCAGTTCTCTATATATTTTAGAAATAAGGCCTTTATCAGAGACACTCTAAAAATTGTTTCCCAACTTTCTGCTTCCCTTCTAATCTTGGTTGTATTGGCTTTGTTTGTGCATAAACTTTTTAACTTAATGTAATCAAAATTATCCATTTTTCATTTCATAATATTCTCTCTCTCTCTTGTTTGGTCATAAATTCTTCCCTTCTCCATAGATCTGACAGGTAAACTATTCCTTGCTCTCCTAATTTGCTTATAGTATCCCACCCTTTATATCTAAATTGTGTACCCATTTTGATTTTTATCTCGGTATAGGGTCTAAGATGTTAGTTTCTGCCAGACTGTTTTCTAGTTTTCCCAGCAGCTTTTGTCAAATAGGGAGTTCTTGTCCCAGAAGTTGGAATCTTTATCAAACAGTAAATTACTATAGTCATTGACTACTGTGTCTTGTGTACCTAACCTATTCCACTGATCCACCACTCTGTTTCTTAGCCAGTATCAAGGAGTTTTGTTGATTGCTGCTTTATAGTACAATTTAGGATCTGGTATGACTGGGCCACCTTCCATTGCATTTCTTTTCATTAATTTCTCATTAATTCCCTTAATATTCTGAACCTTTTGTTCTTCCAGATGAATTTTATTATTTTTTCTATCTCTATAAATATATTTTTAATTAAAAAATTATAAATAAAATAATTTTTAAATAGGTCATACTAGACTAAGCAGATACAGAATGCCTGTGTGGGAGTAGAGTCTGTCTAGAAGTAGTGGAATCTGTCCAGTCTTCCCACCACCCTCCCTTTCTCCACCATAACAAAGGCTTAGATGATATGCTTGTCAAATTTGCAGATGGCACAAAGCTGAGGGGAATAACTAATATATTAGATGATAGAATAAGGTTTCAAAAAGATATCTACAGACTATAGGAGTAGGCCAAAATGAATTAGGTAAAATTTAGGGCTAGGCCTGGACTTGTGGCTTTACTGATAGAGAGAACTCCACAAAGAGAAAACTCCTTCCCTCAATACAGTTCAGCACTTTCTCTGCAACTTACTATCTTAGAGAGTTGCCTAGAGCACTGAAAGGATAAATGACTGATCCAGGGTCACGTAGCCAGTATGAGTCACAGGCAGGACTTGAACCTGTCCTCCTGGTCTAGAGAGCTTTTGCTTCTCCCCTTGCCTCACAGACACCTTTACTTCATTCAAGACTCAACTCAAGGGTCACCTATGTAAAGCCTTTTCTGATTCCCACAACTATTGTCATCCTTCCTCCCTGATTATCTTGTATCTAACTACCTTATATTTATTATGCATATACACATGAGTGTGTGTATGAGCATGGGTGTGATCTCCCTTGAGTGTACATAATATTTTTGAGATTAAGGTTTCTTTCATTTTTTTTTGTCTTTTTATTCTCAATGCCTAGAACTATGCTGGGGAAAAAGTAGAAATTTAAGAAATGCCATATTGATTGATTAATAAGGAGGAAATCCAAATTAAAGAAAGCAACATAAGCTTTAATATGGCAGAGGAACCTTATTCAGATTGGTTTTTGTTGAGTTTGAGATAATAGAAGAAATAGTAAGACTAAGGATAATGTATATTATCTTCTGATCAAAAATTAAAGTAAAAAAATTGTAACAATAAAGAGAAACTGACTAAACTTGCCAATAAAATGATAAAGAATCACAGAATGAATTAAAATATGCAATTTAGCAAAGTTGTGTTGACACAAAATACATTCAATTCAGAAAGATTTAAATAGACTCAAAATGAAAGGGTAGAAAAAATTTACTATGCAACCACTAAATCATGAAAAACTGGAATGGCTTTTATACAAAATAAAGTACAATTCAGACCAGAAAGTATTAAATGATATAAACAAGGACATGTGATGCTAAAAGGTTCTATATAAAATGAAAATATGTCATTTAAAAATGTGTGTACTTAAAAATTCTGCAGTATCATGTATAAAAGAAAACCTTACAAAAGGGAATAGGAAGAATTTAATAATAATGAGATATTTTAATACCTCACTATCAGAATGTTAAATTCAATAGAAAACTAAGAAATTAGAGTTGAATGGAGCATCAAATAGACTAGTTGCAGTAGATATATGTAGAGAATTTAAAGGAAAGAAGAAAGAACATTGATCACCTCCTAGGTTTTAAAAAGATACAGGAAAATATAAAAAAATCAGATATTTCATACACTATAATTATAAGTCATAATACAATGAATTAGTGGTAAGAAATGAGACAATGAATGGAAGTTGTAGGCCCAGGAAGAATCTAAATTATAGCAGGATTGTAATCTGCATAAAATTGAATGATTATCCATATGGATGAGATTTCAGATTCTTGAGGCATTTGGATATTTGATTCAAATATGGAGGTCTGTTGATCCATTTTTGTTCATCATCTCATGATTGTAAGAAAACTAATGTGGGGTGGCTAGGTGGCACCGTGAATAGAGCACCAGTCCTGGAGTCAGGAGGACCTGAGTTCAAATCCAGCCTCGGACACTTAACACTTACTAGCCGTGTGACCTTGGGCAAGTCTCTTAACCCCAATTGCCCTCCAAAAAAGAAAAAGAAAACTAATGTGAGTTAGTAGCTAAATGCCAAAATACATTCAGTAGGTTCTGTGGTTAAACGAACAACCTAGACTTAAGCTGGGACTGTGATCTCTTAAGACAATTCAACAAGTATATTTTTTTAAATGTTTGCTGTGTGCCTAGCACTCTCATGTTCTTTTATTGGGTTTGAAGTTGGCATAATATGATGTGGTATTTCACAAATAACAATAGAAGCATTAATGTTCCTAATGTTTCTTGTTTGTAGAGACTAGTTCGTGATAACCAGAACATAGAACACTGGTTGGATTATGGCTCATTCTGTCTTCTGACCAATGATATTCTCAAAGCACAAGAATGTTTTCGTAAAGCTCTTTCACTGAATCAGACAAACATAGACAGGTATGGAAGGAAGAAAGGAAAGGAGTGGGCAGGAACTGATGTGGAGATGTGGGCTTTTTGTGGCTCATTGTTAAGCAGCTGTTGTGATTATGGGACTGATGCTAATGATATTTGTCCTCAGTCTGCTACTCTGTGGTCTTCTGGCTATCATGATGGAGCACTACGAACAAGCAGAAATTTTTTTCGAAGATGCTACTTGCTTGGAACCAACCAATGTTGTGGCATGGACTTTACTTGGTATGGCAATCCTCCAATCTATGTCTGTCTTTTGTGTTTTCTTTCTTTGTAAGATTGCCTTCCCCCTCTCCCCCCCCCCACCGCCTTTATTAATTTTACTCTTTTATTTTGAACTGTTTCAAGAATGGAATTTAATGTTAAATTTTTTATTTTATTTTAATTTTTTTGCTTTAATTTTTTGGAGGGCAATTGGGGTTAAGTGACTTGCCCAAGGTCACATGGATAATTTTTGTGTTAAGTGTCTGAGGCAATGTTAAATTTTTTAACTTGTTAGAATGTTAAAATTGGAAATTCAAAAGTCACTCAGCTTGATATCTTTTCAGGCTTGTTCTATGAAATTCAGAATAACGATATCCGAATGGAAATGGCATTTCATGAAGCCAGCAAACAGCTTAATGCTAGATTAGCCAAGGAAAAGAGAATTGCTGAATCTGTTGATGTTGGAGGGAAGCTAGAGTCCAGTTTAACAGCTTTAGGAGTTGTGAGATCTTCTTCACCAACCAAAGGAGATATACCACCAGGTGAGTTCATGTTCTAAGAGCTAGAGATAATAGGTGGATGTTGGGAGGAGGACTGGCCTTATAAGTAGGCAGAGTAGTGAAGTGATTTCAGGGATATTAGGATGGACCCTTGGCCAAATCTACCCAATTTGTCCACCATTATGTCTGAAGTTCCCAACTTCCAGTTCATTAATGAGGATTTTTAAGGTTTTTATTTGCCTTATATTTGTCTTCAAGTCCCCTTTTAAAATGTAGATTGATGAATGAAAATATATTATTAGGATTAGTTTTGTTAGAGCAAGACTCTCCCATGTGAGAATGGGACATTAAGGGAAGGGTAGTTAAGGGAAGGGTAGGAATGCTAGGAGGCAGAAGAGGGAGTACTGAAAGATGGAGAGAGAGAGCGTCAAAGATAAATCTACAAATGTAACACTTCTTGTTAGGGCCACCTTATTTAGAAGCTAGTAAAATTTAATAAGGAGGTAAGAAGAATGGGGAATGTACCCAGTAATGTTGAGTTTGGATAAGATTGTTCTCAGTCACTCACCATGCTTTTTACTTCTTTAAGAGGGCTTCTGTTGCTGTTCAACAAAATTTCATTTATCTTTGTCACACTCTTTAAGCTTAACATTTTAAAGCATTACTTTCCTCAGAGTTATAATAACACTTCCTGCCTTAATCATTCTTGAAAGCTTTCTATATCTCCTGGGATGATGTACCCTTTAGAATTTTAGTCCATCAGATGCTACCTTTGACCCTTTTAAAATCTGTTCTTGGACCCTTTATAAAGTTAGATATGATAGACTTCTGGAAACTATGGAAAGGAAATAGAAAGAAGTATACCCATTTCTCAACTGTGAATGGCATAGTCACAAAAATTGACCCTGTATTAGGGCATAAAAACCTCACAGACAGATGCAGAAAAAGAGAAATATCAAATGTATCTTTTACCAACCAAAATACATTATGAATTACACTCAATAAAGGGCCTTTGAAACAAATAGAAAAAATTAGATACCAAAAAACTTAATTCTAAAAAATGGATGAATCAAAGAACTAATAATAATAATAATAAGCATTTATATAGTATTTTCTATATGCCAAGCACCATGCTAAGTGTTTTACAAATATCTCATTTTATCAAATTATAGAAACAATAAATAATTTCATTGAAGATAAAGACAACAATGAGAAAGCATACCAAAATCTGTGCGATGTAACCAAAGTAGTACTTAAGAGAAAATTTATATTTCTAAACTCTTTCATCAATAAAAGAGAGAAAGAAAAAATTAACAAATTGGGCATGCAACTAAAAAAAATCTAGAAAAATATCAAATTAAAACCCTTCAAAAATAGAAATCCTGAAAATCAAAGGAGAAATTAGCAAAATTGAAAGTAAAAAAAAAAAACCTGTTGAATTATAACTAAAATTAGGAACTTAAAAACCCTCAATAAAATAAATATACTATTAGATAATTTGATTTAAAAAGATTACCAGTATAAAAAATGAAAATATAAATTCACAACCAATGAAGAAGAAATAAAAGCAATTATTTGGAGCTATTTCATCCAACTGCGTGCCAATAAAATTAACAATCTAAATATAATGGGTAAATTTACAAAAAATATAATTGCTTAGATGAACAGAACAGGACATAGAATACTTATTTCTTTTGGGGGGGGAGGGGGAAAGGCAGGGCAATTGGGGTTAAGTGACTTGCCTAAGGTCACATGGCTAGTACATGTTAAGTGTCTTGGGGCTGTATTTGAACTCAGGTCCTCCTGACTTCAGGGTTGGTGCTCTATTCACTGTGCCACCTAGCCGCCCCTTAAGTATTTCTTAGAAAAGAAATTGAACATAGCCATAAATGAACTCCCAAAGTAAAAAACCAGAACCAGATGGAATTACAAATGAATTTTACCAAACAATTTAAAGAACAGTTAATTCCAATACTACATAAACTGTTTGAAAAAATAGGTAAAGAAGAGTTATTGCCAATTTTTCTATGAAACAAATATGATCTTGATACTGAAACCAGGAAAAGTCAAAAGAGAGAAAATGATAGATTAATTTCTCTAATGAATATTGATGCAAAAATTTTAAATAAAATATCTATAGGGAAATTACAGAAATATATCACAAAAATCATACACTATGACCAGGCTGAATTTTTATATTAGGAATGTAAAAATCATGATTGTTTCAAAAGTTGTAGAAAAAAACTTTTGACAAAATACAATATCCATTTGTGTTTCAAACAAACAACACTAGAAAGCATAGGAAATAAATGGAGCTATTCTTAAAATGCTAATTAGTATCTATCTAAAATCAAGAGCCAGCATTATCCATAATATCCATTATCCATAATGGGGATAAGCTAGGAGCCTTTCCAATAAGATTAGAGGTGAAGCAAGGATTTCCATTATCATCATTATATTCAATATTGTATTAGAAATGTTAACTATAGCAATGAAACAATAAAAAGAAATTGAAGGAATAATTATAGGCGGAGGGGAAACAAAACTATTACTTTATGCCAGTGATAGGATATTTTACTTAGAGAACCCTAGGGAGTCAACTAAAAATCCAGTTAAAACAATTAACAACTTCAGCAAAATTGCAGAATATAAAACAAACCCTTACAAGTTATCTGCATTTCTATATATTACAAACAAAAGTCAGCAGGAAGAGATAGAGAAATGCTATTTAAAATAACTATGGACACTGGGGCGGCCAGGTAGCACAGCGAGTAAGAGCACCGGCTCCAGTGTTGAGAAGACCTGGAGATCGAATCCTGGGCTCAGACACTTAGCACCCTCCCAGAAACACCTGGCCATGTAACCTTGAGCAAGTTACTTAACCCCAATTTGCTTAGGGGCAGCCAGGTGGCTCAGCGAGTAAGAGCACTGGCTCCAGTGTCGGGATGACCTGGATCAAATCCGGGCTCAGATACTCAGCACCACACCCAGAAATAATAACTGGCCATGTAACCTTGAGCAAGTTACTTAACCCCAATTGCTTAAAAAAAATAAAAATAAAATAAAATAACTATGGACAGTATAAAATACTTGGGACTCTACCTGCCAATATACAGGAATTATGTGAACACAATAACAAAACATTCTTCACACAAAGACATATCTTTCCAGTTATTTAACTGGAAAAAAATATTAATTCCTCATGGACAGGTCAAGTCAAAGTAATAAAAATGAAATTATTGCCCAAATTAATTTGTTTATTCAGTGCCATACTAATCAAACAACCAAAGAATTACTTTATAGAGTTAGAAAAAAAAATAAAATCCATTTGGAGTAACAAAAGGTCAAGGATATCATGGGAATCAATGGGGAAAAAGAAGAGGAGGGAACAGGGACTCATGTGGCACCACATCACAAACTAAATTCCAAAACTGTAATAATCAAAATAATTTGGTACTAGGCAAAATATAGAAAGGTTGATCAGTGGAACAGATTAGGTATACAATGTGGAAAAGTAAATAAGCACAGTAACCTTGTGTTTGATAAACTCAAAATTCTAGCTGTCACTATTCAACAAAAACTACTGGGAGAACTGGAAAGTAGTCTAGTGGACACTAAATAGAGACCACTATCTCACACCATATACCAAGATTAAGGGGAAGGGTTCATGATCAAACAAGAGACAGAGAGTTCATAGGAGATGAAATGGATAATTTTTATTACATAAAATTAAAAATTTTTGTACAACAAAACCAATGCAGCTAAAATTAGAAGAAAAGTAGGAAATTGGGGGAGGGGGAAATCTTTGCAGCAAGTTTCTCTGATAAAGGTCTCATTTCTAATATATATAGAGAACTGATTCAAATTTGCAAGAATCAGAGCCATTCCCCAATTGATAAATAATCAAGGGATGTAAACAGGCAACTTTTAGAGGGAGAAATCCAAACTATCAATAGTCATATGAAAACAAAATGCTCTAAATGCTAAATAGTTAGAGACATACAAATTAAACCAGCTCTATAATACTACCTCATACCCATCAGATTGGCTAAATTGACAAAAAGAAAAATGACAAATGCTGGAGGGTATGTGGGAAAACCAGGTACACTAATGTATTATTGGCAGAGCTATAACCTAGTCCAGTTATTCTGGAAAGCAATTTGGAATCATGCTCAAAATGCTCTCCTTAGTCTTATATAAACTGATGCTGAGTGAGGGGAGCAGAACCAGGAAAACGTTGTACACAATTACAGACATGTTGTATCTGTGGTGACTGACTTTGATAGACTTGGTTCTTCCTGAGCAATGCAAGGATATAAGACAACAGGACTCATGATGGAAAAGACCATCCACACCCAGAGAAAGAATTATGGAGTCTGCATGCAGATTGAAGCAAGCTACTTGCTCTCTCTTTTTTTTGTTTTTGTTTTGTTCCTGCTTCCTCATTGTTTATTCCATTGGTTATAATTCTTTACAACTTGACTAATGTTTAATGTGAAGATATATGTAGAATCTATATTGGATTGCATGCTGCCATGGGGGGAAGGGAGGAGGAGAAAATTTGGAACTCAAAAACTTGTGGAACTGAATATTGCAAATTAAAAGTAAATAAATAAAAATCATTTTTAAATTTTTTTTTAAAAAAGGCTCTCCTCAGCTGTGCATATCCTTTGACCAAGTGATATCACCACTAGGTCTCTACCCCAAAAAGATCAAAGAAACAGGAAAAAGACTGATTGGTACAAAAGTATCTTTTTATGTGGCAAAGCATTAGAAACTGAGGGCATGCCCATCAGTTGGGAAATAGCTGAACAAGTTATGGTAAATGAATTGCTGTAAAAAATGATGAAGGGGGGAGGGCGGCCAGGTAGTACAGCGAGTAAGAGCACCAGCTCCAGTGTCAGGATGACCTAGGGATCGAATCTGGGCTCAGACACTTAGCACCCACCCAGAAACACCTGGCCGTGTAACCTTGAGCAAGTTATTTAACCCCCAATTGCTCAGGGGCAGCCAGGTGGCTCACTGGAACATCGGTTCCAGTGTCAGGATGACCTGGGGATCGAATATGGGTTCAGATACTTAGCACCACACCCAGAAACAACTGGCTGTGTAACCTTGAGCAAGTTACTTAACCCCAATTGCTTTAAGAAAAAAAATGCTGAAGGGGATGGTTTCAGAAAAACCCGGGAAGACTTATATGAACTGACACAAAATGAAGTGAGCAAAATCAGGAAAACAATTTGCATAATAATAGTAGTATTAAAAAGATAAATCAACTTTTGAAAGACTTAGTAACTCTGATCAACACGATGGTTTACCACAATTCCAAAGGATTAATAATGAAACATTCTGTCTACCTCCAGAAAGAGAGTTGATGTACTCAGGGTGCTGATTGAAGCATATCTCTTTCTCTCTTGCTTTTTCTTTTCCTTTCTTCATTTGGTCACTAATTCATTTTCCTCCCTCCCTTCTTTTCTTTCCCATTTTCCTTCCTTCCTTGCTCCCCCCTTTTCCTTTCTTTCCCTCCTTACATGTTCAATTTGAGAATTCATTTTACATGACTGTACGTATTTCTAACAGTTTTTAATTTTATTGCCTTTGTAATGAGTGGGGGAGGGGGCAGGGAAAGAATTTGGATCTGAAAATACATGTGAATTTTAAAAAGTAAAATCTATTCTCCCTAAATCTAAGTTGCATTGTTAGACTATTACTACCTTTTCCCACCTTCTTTGTCACAAAATCCAAGATATAGTAGTCACTTCCCCCCAAATTCCTATCATATCACCCCTTAAGGCCACAGGTTCCTCACCCCTGTCCTAAAAACTCATTTTCTTTTTATGTCCTAATGGTCTATAGTATATACCTCAATGACAGTGTGTCTGTGGCAGGAAGCACTCTCCTGCTTCCTTCATCTAGCTGGAGCATAGACTTAGACTTGGAAGGAACCTTAGGGTTCACTGAGTCTAAGCCCCTTATTTAACACGTAACCAAAGTCTGACCAGTAGGAGCCCAGTCCTTCAAGCATGCACACTCAGCCTCTGCTCCACAGCCAATTAGAAAGCTTTTCATCGTCACAGAGAGGTTAAGTAGTTTGCCCAGAGACATAACTTATGTCTGAGGTTATGTTTGGCTCTTAGGGAATGTATTTTCCTACTATGCAGTGCTGTTCTCTCACTTTGTATCTGTTCCATTGCTTTTGAATAAGATGCCCTTCCAAACCCAGATCCTGTTTGGGGATCGAATCCCAATTCTCACTAGTGACTGTGCAGTCAGATTTGCCTCCTCCATTAGTGCCTCCGATTTATCCTTTTTGTTACCCACACTTTTCTGCATTTGTTATAGACATCCAAGTCTACTGGTCTAATTACCGATTCTGATCTTGGTTTTCTACTGTGAAATTCTTCCCCATTTTCTACATTGTAGCTACTCTCTGCAGTATCTAGCTTGGAATACAGACCCTGGCCCTTGTTAAGTGCACTCCATCTCTCTCTCTCTCTTTTTTTTTTTTTTTGCTTTTTGGAGGGCAATTGGGGTTAAGTGACTTGCCCAAGGTCACAAGCTAATTTTTGTGTTATGTGTTTGAGGCTGGATTTGAACTCAGGTCCTCCTGACTCCAGAGCTGGTACTCTGTTCACTGTGCCACCTAGCCGCCCCAAGTGCACTCCATCTCTGAACAAGGTTTGGCATCCCCATATTTTAAGCTATGAACCAGAAATCCAAATCCCATTCACAGAGATCTTAATCCCATTAAGATGCTGTTTTTGCAACGTACCTCCCAACAATTATAAGCAGAACACTCATATAAATAAACTGAACTGCCAAAGAACTGGTCTCTTTGTGAACAGAATTAGATGTGTAGAATTTTTTATATTTTGAAAATTATTCATGATTTCCTGTAGTGATTAGCTACTATACAATTTATGAATAATTTTTCACTGAAATTTTATTTTGTTGGGATTGGAAGATACCATCTCCATGCTAGATGACTTTCTTGAAGAGCCGTCCAAACCCCAGTCTGAGTCCACCGATCGGCTAAGGTCATCGCTCATACGCCACGACCCAAGTTCTATCCATAGAAACTCAAAGCTATTATCTCTTTCTAAGGAGGGAGCAAAGAAAGGTAAGCAGAAAAAAAGACTTGGTAAGGAAGGAGACACGATGAAATGACTGTCTAGACAAGAGATGAATATTTCAGCCACCCTGAGAGAGGTCACCCTGGCTTAATTGAAGTTGATAGTATCATCTCTCAGTCACTGGGCATCTGTTGACATTAGAGTACCTTGTGAACATTCAGCTTTGTGGTAGAACTCTCCAGCCAGTAGCTTATTGTTGAACTCACAGAGTTGGAAAGAGGAGTAGGTGGCGGCCTTTCCAGGCCACACATAAAGGATGTACTCCAGCAGCACATTTTCTGTTAAGGATTTACTTCATGTGAAAATGGAGAATAATACTTTATATCTGTCATGCTACCAATACATACCCTACATGTAGCCCCTTCCTGTAGTATACATAATGACGTGTGTGTACATATGTATGTATGCATATAAAGGTGTGTGCATATCTATATGTGCATATACGCACAATTTGTGCATATATGTACATGCATGTATATGTCTGCAAGGGTATGTATGCATGCATGTATGTGGTATGTGCGCATGCGTGTGTATTTGTATGTGTGTGCACGCACACATTTGCATATGCATTGTTATATGTGTGTATGTATGAGAGGTAGCATGGCATGACTGGAGATCTGGCCTTGGAGTCAGGAAGACTTAGGTTCAAGCCCTGCCTCAGACGCATCCTGTGTGACTCTGGGCACATCAAGGTCCAAGACATCTCTCTAAGCTTGTAAAGAACAGAGCACACGCCAGTCCGCCTTGGTAGAAAGTTTCCTCCCAGGAGCCCTGATTGGGAGGAATCAAGGACCAGAACATGTCCCTTTGGGGTAGGAGCCTCTGGAGCTCCTTCCTTCTCCCACTTCTCCCTACCCTGAACACCCTCTTGGGAGAACCAGTTATTAGACTCCCAGCGTCAGCAACAGGAAAGTGTTACAAACCAGGGCTTGGTTTATTGTTTATTAGTTTGTTGAGACTCAAGGAAGTAATTAAGAAAATGTTAATAATGCAAATTAAATATAAAGGTGTTTTGTGTGTTTTTTTTTTCCTACAGAGCTAATTACTAGGCATTTACCAGCATGCCTCTGATAATGGATGTTCAAAAGTCTTAGTTAAAGCTTAAAACAGCACCAGGACTTGTGAGATGCCTCCATGCTCATGTGCTCATGCACACACATACATATACATATACACATGTAAACACATCTACATACACATATGCACACATGCAGACACACATACACATTGTTCATAATTTCTCCAGCTCAGGTACTTCAAGAAAGACTATTTTGGCTTTTTTTCCTGGTCTTCTAGTGTTTGATCCTTAGCCCTGTGGTAGTGTTGGCCAGTATTGGATCCCTGAGGGCTACCTATGAAATTAGAAAACCACAAATTAACATTATGTTGTATTGCATTTTTATTAATTTTGTTAAAAATTTCTAGTGACATTTTAATCAGTTTGTCTGCACTGGTACTTGGATACTTGTGCTGCAGGCTATAGATTGGGGTTTCTCAGATGTTTTAATATGTGGATAACTAAGTCACACCCTGTATATCATCTACCATGATTATTTTCTATCACTATAGCAAAAAAAAAATCAGGTTTATCTTAACTGCTACTCTGGCTACATTTTAAAGATACTAATTTTTGTTCTATTTTTTCATAGTAGTCTTGAATCTGTCCTTTAAAAGTTGCTCTCAATTTTTGTGACTTGAAGCTTTGATTGGCCAGGATTTAGCACCTTGAGAATCAATTTCTAAATGAGTCTTCTGCCTTCCAGGCTTCCGTTTCTGTGGTGCCCTCCACCATCAAGGACAGTCTCCACTTTATTCTCCCTTCTCTGCTTCTTGGGCCGCTGCTCTTCTTTTCCTTTTACCTCTCATATGGTTTTTTCAGCTTCAAAAGGTCAGATTTCATCAGCAGCTCTGACTCCCCCGGGCTTTCATGGAGTTTCCCAAAGACCCAGCACTATCTTCATGGAGACCACACGCTTCTTGATGAAGGTCAATGCTGTTCAGGTAAGCATAGAATGACCCCAAAAATGTGTTCAGTGAGTTACTTAATCATTCATATGGCATCTTTTAAAGTTCATCCTAGTGTGATCCAGAAGTAGATATACTCGTAAAAATGTGTTCTGGACCCAAGAGCAGAAGCATCAAAGTATTTTTCATATATAGCATTGTGGGGAGCCAAGCTTAGGGGACCCCTGCCCTTTTGGCAGAGCCTGAGATAGTGGTAGAGAAGAACCCTGCTGGCCAGCAGCAGAGCAGAGAAGGAAAAGTTAGGTGGAAAAGCTAGACTTGAAAAGAATTACTTACCCAGAGGTTCACAATCATAAACAAGATGGGACTCCAGTGTGGTGGAAAACAGAGTCAATTTTATTCAGCTGAGAGACCAGTCTATATAGTGTAAAACTGCATAGTCATCATAAGCCACTATCTGTGGGATTACACCATTGCCCTAGTTCCCATATGTGATAGTTGTGCCCTCTGTCCTTGTTATCAGGGTAGGAGTACCAGGCAGGATGTTCCAAACCTTGTGAACAGGATGGAGTTATCCCAAGGTTTCTAGTTAAGACTACATTACAACATTATGATAGTTTCCCCTGAGAAGACTGTGGGCATCATTGTTCCCAGGCTGGGAGTGCATACCACACTTCTCACGAGGACATGATGCCTATGCCTGTGAGCCTTCCTGGGGAATCAGGACCAATCCAGGCCTGGTAGCAGGGTCTTATGCTGAGAGGGCTTATTCAGCCATCAGGGTCAGAGCCCCACTGGCCTGTGGTCCTCAAGACATAGCATTACTCTTCAGGTCTGGCTATAAAGGAGCACCAAACACAGCTAATCTGTTCCCTGGGGAATTGAAGAATAACAATATGGGATTGCTGGTGTGATGTCCAGTGTGGTATCTTTGTGAGCTCTAATAAAAAAGTTGAATTTGTAGAGCTTGCCTTATTTTAGGAAGATGGATGGGAAAGGAAGGGACAAAAAAGTTCTTCCCCAGTGAAAAGACCATGCCAACTTAATGTAGTATATGTTATCAGAAATAACCACTTAAATGTCCAAGGTTGTAGGTTTAGAGCTTAGAAAAATAAAGCTCTGAACCATTTTGAGGCTTCTTTTTTTTCTTTTGCTTTGTGGAGGGGGGGAAATAGGGCAATTGGGGTTAAGTGACTTGCCCAAGGTCACACAGCTAGTTTTATGTTAAGTGTCTGAGACCAGACTCGAACTCAGGTCCTCCTGACTCCAGGGCTGGTGCTCCATTCACTATACACCATCTAGCCACCCCCATTTTGAGGCTTCTTGACACTGTGTCTATCCTTCCTAGGGTAATGAAGTAGAATGCTTTGTGCTCTTAGAGAGGTATCTGGTCTTTGAGACAGATCTCTGGGATAGACAGCTACATCCTGGTGTCATGCCAGGGATCAGAGTTTGTCTCCATGATAGATTAGTCACTTGGGAAGCTTGTGTCTACTTCATAGGATTGTAGGTCTAGAGCTAGAAAGACCTCCCTGTACAGATGCAAAAATGGAGGCCCAAACAAGTTAAGTGATGTGCCCAAGGTCACCCAGGGAGTCAAAGGCAGAGTTGATGTTTGAACTCGGTCCTCTGATTCCACGGTCAGTGCCCTTCACATGGTACCAAACTTCCTTCCAGGTCACAGATAACATCTGTAATGTGTTATCAAGAAAGTACTGGTTGTTTTAGGCACATCAGTGACCCTTTGACATTGAGGACAACCATGTTCTTCTTTGTCTTGGTATTCTCAGAGGGAGAATAAAGCAAAAAGACTCCTGGGCTAGATGACCTGTGGGGCTGGCTCCGCGTAACCTTGCTAACGCCCCTAACACTCTGTTCATGCTTTCCAGTATGTCCACCGGGTGCTCGCACATGAATTGCTGTACCCCCAAGGGGGCCCTGGCTGTGAATATTACTTGGTCCTGGCACAGACACACCTTCTCAAGAAGGATTTCGCCAAGGCTGAAGAATACCTCCACGCAGCCAGCCAGATGGATTACCTGGTGCTTATCTTTGCTAGGTCCTCTTGTATTGGAAGGAAGATAGGTGTAGTAGTGCTCACTGATGGGGTCAAAGGGAACAACCCTGGGGGGGTATTTCTCACTTTGTGGGCCTTCAGTTTAGGGGGAAAGTGAGAGGGAAGCGCCCTTCGACATCCTCATGTGCCACATGCTGGACAGGACACGCCCTCACATTCAGATGGGTCGCCAGCTTTGCCAACATTAACCACATTCCAAGGGCTCCCATTTGCAAGCTTGTTCACTGATTGTTGTTCTTACTTTAGAACCCTAATGTCTGGGGTTTGAAAGGACACCTCTTCTACCTGAGTGGAAATCATGCTGAAGCCAAGGAATGCTATGAGCGAACTGTTAGTTTTGTAGTGGATGCTGCTGAAATGCACTTCATCTATCTGCGACTGGGATCCATCTATCTGGAAGACGGAGAGGTGAGGAATGCTAATAGAGAAATTAGGACTGGCTCAGTTTCTTCCTGTGGTGGTGGCTATAAGAAAATTACAGTGTCTTGCATTCTAATTTGTGAAATAATCACATCTTTTTGTGGTTATAAGGCAAATAAAGTTGTGATAAGAAAACTGTTCTCTTTTGAACAGTACGGTGTCATTGGTAGAGAGCTAGCCTTGAAGTGGGAACACCTGGGTTCAAGCCTCAACTCTGATACCACTGGATGTGTGACCTTGGGCCAGTCACTGGGCCTCTCAGTACTCCAAGCAGATCTCTTGAATGAGAAGCTGCCAGGACATTTCTCCATCTGGGAGTTCTCTGTGCCGTGTGTGAATCACAGGTCCAGCCCCCATCCAGATCTCTTATTTGTTGTCACAGGGCATGGTGCCTTCACTGAACTCCTCCTTAGGATAGCACTGCTCTAAGGAAGTGATTCTCAGGGTTGTCGGCTCTGTTGTTGCCTGAATATCCATTACAGCTACATATCTCCTATTTGATATAAGAAGGGAAAAAAATCTATCGAATCAGACCCAAAGTTGATATGTTAGGGGTGAAATACACTGGAAAGGACTTGGGAAGCTTCTTGCTGTGAGTGGGCACATCTAAGGAGCCTGAATAGTGTGTCTGTACCAGACTATTTCAGGTTCTCATTCCCCAGAAAGCCTCAGACACAGCTCCTGAGAAAGCATTGTTCTAGACAGAGGAGGGACCTCCAGGAAGACTTTCAGTAACACTCTCCTCTTTGAAGGCATTTTGTGGGAAGAGGGGGTACTCCTGGATTGAAGGCATGATTCATCTGTGTCCCTCAAAACTGTTGGTAGATAAGGATGTCATTGCTCTCACAGAAATCTCTGGATTCTCGGGAATTTCTGCCTGGACAAAGTTTGTTTGTTCTCAGTCCCTTTGTGATAGTTAGACTTACAGAAGATATGAATGAAATCCAATCACTCATTCACCACATACTGTTTTGGAGAGCAATTACATCAGAGAGCATCATGGTGCCAGCCTTCTGTATGAAGTCCATGACTTCGCACTGATGGAAGCTTAGAAATAACTCTCTTTCTTCAGAATGAAAAGGCAAAGTACACCTACATGTTGGCTTGTAAAAGATCACCTTCGTGCCTCACCTGGCTGGGAGTGGGAATCGCCTGCTACCGGGTAAGAGAGTGAAGGTCTGAGACTGGGTGAAAGGCTACTTTTCTGTTCAGGAATCACCCAGATAGCGGAGTTGTTGTGCAGCCCTCCCCAGAGGGAAGAGCTTCTCTTCAGACATGTTGGGGAAGCAGAGCTGAACCAGCTTTTAAACCCCTGTACATTGGTTATGTCAACATACTTTCATGTGTTATTGTTTCATGAAGGAACTACTTTAAGAAACCACCTTGGAACTCCCCAGTCTAGTGAGAGTTAGCTGTGGGCTTAGTCATATTCCAGAGGTACTGCTACAGAAGGCTCTTAAAGACACCTCCTTCCTTCTTGCCAAGGCTGGGATTCTAGCTAGAAAGCCTTTGTTCCCTGTTTTGGCCTAGAGTCCCTTTACTTTTCAATTAGAAAACACTGTGAGAGGGGAAAGGAAAAAGAAGGCACCCCTGAGGAGAGAGGTCTTGTTTGTTCCCTGGAATGGCTTTTGGAGGGTTTTAGAAAGGGCTCAAAATGCTGTAAGAAAGCAGCCCTTAACTCAAAGGTCCCATCTGCTCATGCAGGCCTTCAGAAACACTGCCCCAGGCATGAGCAGTGATGGTCAGTATTCACTCTAAACTGTAGCTCACGAACCTCCATTGATGTATGTAAATACCAGCCAGCCAGAGGACACATTGGTACAAAATAAAAGGCATTTATCAGACAGCATAGCAAATAAAGTGGCAAAAAGGTCCTCCAGTGCACACACATGGGATATGCTTTCCCATAAGTGATCATACCACCATTGAGGACAGGCACACATGCTGAGAACATATGTGACAGGGAACCTGGTGAAGGGAAACATGCCAGGAAACCATGTGGCCAAAAACCAAGCATAGAAGGCACAAGTGTTGGGAGCATGTGAGAAGGCAGGAACAAGCATTTACCCGGTGCCTACTGTGTGCCAGGCACTGTACCAAGAATCTGACCTCTGCCCAGCACAACAGGGCTGCTGCTTTGTAACAATAAAGGCCAACCTCCTTTAAACTGCTCCAACCATTGTCCTTATCAATACCCAATCACAAGGTTAGCCACACCCCCCTATAAAGTCCTGTGACTGGTTACCATTTATAATCTTGTTCCTCTGGAACTGACATGGTTCTTTTGTGGAGTCAGTGGCATCAGTCATGCTACACCAGCATTGCTAACAGGCGTTCACTATGCGAGTGACTCTCAATGTGCAGTGGAAGTGGGGGAGGTCCCCAAAACCCTCTCAGGTGGTCTGTGAGCAATTGTCATTTGCCTATTAAATGCTCCTTCCTTTTCCAATTACACATCTGTGTGAGAGCATACTTCCTTCATATGTTTTATCCAAAACAACATTATAACAGATTGAATGCAGAAGCAGATAGGAGAATCCAGCTGTCTACTGAGGCAGCTGGGTAGCCTGGGATAGAGTGCTGGACCTGGAATCAGGAAGACCCGAGTTCAAGACCAACCTCAGATAACTTACTAGCTGTGTGATCTTAGGCAAGTCACTTTATCTCTGTTTGCCTCAGTTTCCTCAGCTTTGAAATGGACCTACCTCCCAGAGTTGTTGTGAGGATCAAATGAGAGAGTATCTGCAAACTGTTTAGCTCGATGGCCAGCAGGTAGTAGATGCTGTATTAACTAGTGATCATCATTTTCTTCTGTGAAGTCGAATGTTAAATACCTTTACATAAATATGTTTAATGATGCCACTCTTCACATTATTTTATTAAATTAATACACTATTACCTAATATCAAACTGGCTTGTATTAATAAATATATTATTTATCAGTTTCAGTTTTTAACATGGTAACTATCAATAGATATGACACAATAATACAACAACACAATTGGAGTCCTCAGTGATTTTTAAGAGTTTACACCAAGGCCCAGGAGGTTTGAAAACCTTTGCCCTAAAACAGTGAAATCACAGTCCCTAGCCCTAGCCCTCTGCCTGTATTTTTTAGGGGAAATTAAAACTTTCTGATCTATTCTAAGGGCATGTTGTTGGAATAGGACTTTCAGATTCACATTGTTAAAAAAGAACTTGGAATTGAACTTGATAAGCACAGGAGTTGGAGGGGAATTATGAAATTGTGCTTATATATCTTTGAGGGTCTTAGACATTGAGGACATAAGCATTTACTGGTTTTTGCTATGTGGACTCTTAGCTCACATGTTGCCTTTCCTTTGCTAAGCTGGAGGAGCTTACAGAGGCTGAAGATGCTCTTTCTGAAGCCAATGCCATGAACAACTACAATGCGGAAGTGTGGGCCTATCTGACTTTGGTCTGTCTAAAAGTGAGTCTCCAGCTGCCCTCAGACAAAGCCCCTTCCAGAGTAGAGAAAGAAGAACGGCAGGATTCTTATTTAAAATATTTCATTTTTGCTGGCCAGCAAAGATCTTCACTAGAGAGAAAGGCCAAGCTTTGTGTTCTGAGAATTACAGCATTCTAGAGTTCTTGCTTCCCCCGAGCTCAGGTTGCAAGGAAGTTCAGACAATGGAGGGGCTGAGCCTGAGGGGTCATGCTTTTAGAGGCTGACCAAATCAGACCCCACTTGGTTCTGTGTAAAGGAATCACGGCCCTTTCTGTGTCTTTCCATCCTGACAATCTGGTGGAAGTTCCTAGTCCTAGACATAATGGAGACATAGAATTGGAGCCTGTTGGCCTCATTCCATTAGGTTCCTGATCAGGGACAGCAGTGGGCAGCATGACACTAGAATTCCAGGGAGTTTGGGATTTCTAAAAAAGGAAATAAATTAATAACTGGAATTTTCTCTTTGTGAGTAAAATTCTTGAAAATCAATAACAGCATTACCTCGGAAACCATCAGTACACATGAGTTCTGGTGCTGGTTCTGCCATTAAATGGCCATGTCACCTGGTCATGTCTCCCTCTGGGTTTTAGCTTCCTTATCTGAAAAGAGGAGGAAAGGACTAACTTACATAAGGGTTTTTCCAGCATCAGTTTTTAAATTCTATAATTGGTTTAGCAATTAGTTTTCAAAGTGTTTCATAAACATCACAACAACCCAGATTTGCTTGCAGGTGTGCTCAGCATAAGTTGTTCCTACTCTGCCCGTTTGTCAGTAACAGTTATTCCTGCCACATCTTGACTTTCCCTATTGTGGTTTTGCTATATCTTGGGTTGGCATAAGAAATTAAATGGGAATTTGGGGGGAGTTTTATTGGAGCCACAGATGACACATGAAAGCTAGCAGATAATAGAAAATGTTTAGAAACTCAGAAATGCATAAAATATACATATAGTATTGTATTACATCAACATATTTGATCTTTTAATACCATAATAATTCAGACTTCTCTGGTACAAAGGGAGGCCAAAAAATTTTACATATATTTTCCAGATCATAGGAACACCTTGCCCCTAACCCCTACAATGTGGAAGGGATAACTGTAATCTCATTAATATCTTCATGTAAAAATGATTATGACATTGGGTATATTTTTATGGAACCAACTAAAGATATAGGACTCGGGAGATTGGGGGCATCGATCAACTGGTTCCTTTGATGTCTTATGGTTAGCAAACAACTTGCTCCCCTAATCCCTGTGATTCAGAACTGACCTCTTGGGAAGGAAAAGTCTTTATTTGTATTTGTATTTGTATTCCTGTTCCCCACTCTCCTCCCTGTCTGCAGTCACTATCTTCTCTTTCTACTGCGCTCCCTGGGCCACCAGACTCCACTTTCTCTCAACCCTTGTGACGCATTCTCCCTTATCCTAGCTCTCTGGGTCTTCTTCCCATATTCTTTCCCTCTTGTATTCATGAAAGCCTAGCTCTCTCCATAAGATCCAAGACTGCCCTTTCCAGTGTGGGTTGTTCATTCTCTCATGCCTTCTAATAGACTGCACCAGCAGGAGCAGTTGGCACAGCCCTTGGTCCCTCTGATGCCATCTCTCTGTGACTGCTCTTCCTTTGACTTTCACTCTCTTTGTCTGACCCAGTACAATTGCATGCTGCTGTACTACCAAACTTAGGTCCCTATTCAAGGTGTTCGTTACCTGGCTCACAGGTTTTTTCACCACCCCAAATACTGCCTTCAAAGCACCAGGGTCCCCATTATTGCAAACAATGAATTCTGTTAAGTAGTTACGCGTATTTGAATTTGCACCATTCATAGTTGCAGTTCTATAATATATGGTCATTGGTTTCAGTTCACTGGGAATATACAGTGTGAATCTACATGATGCACCTACTTAACAGGATTCATGATTCATACTAATTGGGACCTAGCTGTACTTGAGTATGTCAGTCTATTTATTTTTCTCTCCTCCAACAGGCACAACAACTCCAACAGCTTGCTCTGAGATAATCAGCCTCCTCAGTTCTTGTGATATGCGTTTTCGTTCCACCTTAGTCACCCACAGGGCTGGAGTATTTCTTAGATCTCATCATTATTCCTAACTGGGGATGCCTTCATGATCTCAGACTCAGACATTTACTTCTTGGATCATAACCTCCTCTCCTTCCATCTCTCTGCTTCTAATCTTGTGCTATTGAATGGGGTTCAAAGAATTTGTTCCACCAGACTTATCAGGTACACTGCACTCTCAAACAAGGGTTCCCTGCTCTACCGTGCCTTTTTAAAACCACTTTATTCTACCCTGATGAACTCCATCATGCTTCCTGCCATGACTATTCTAAAGCACCTTTGACTCAAGACCCCTAGTACCCTGCTCTCCTTCATTGTAGCAGATGGCCTCATTTCCCATTTTACTGAGACAAAGTGTGGACTCTATTATTCTGACTGCCTATCTTGGTATTCCTCTAAAGCTTAATAAAGCTTTTCTTGCCATTCAGGCACTGAGGATGAGATGTTAATTCCTCCACCTGTCCCCTCATCCCATCTCCTCCACGTCTTGAGTTTGCCTCTTTACTTGTTCCCACTCTATTTCATCTTCAATCTCTCCTTATCTATTAACTCCTTCCCTGATGCCTACAAACATGCCAAAGTCTCTTCTAGTGCATTAGATTTTCCTCACTCTTTTGAAATTATGGACCTTTTAAAATATTAAAATAGCCATGTTTATTACATGTAATCATCACTAGCTGCTCTTTTGTTTTTAGGCTGGGAGGCAGCTGGAAGCAGAACAGTCCTACAAATATACATTAAAGGTTTGGCTTTGATTCTCCCATTGGTTTGGCTCAGGATGGAAGCTGCATTACCATGAGGAGGGCTGGTTTAATTTAAGAGGAGACTGCTGCTATTTTATCATGGTTTTTTTTTTTTTCTGAGAATTATCGTTTTGAGATTTGCTCAATTTGTGTTTTTTTTTTCATGAAGCTGCTGGTTCTATAATCAGATTTCCTTTACTAAGTGATTGGGGGGGGGGGGGGGTTTGATACCTGGGATAGTATAATGAGCTAGTATAACATATAATAGTATAATGATACATTGAGTATTGATGTGGGTTCCAGCTCCATTTCAGCCACAAATTAGCGGCGGGATTTTGGAAGAATCACTTAGTCAATCTGAACCTTGAGACCCTTCCTTGCTCTAAGAGTTTATGGTGGTCAAACTAGGACATTTCTCATTGGCCAACAGATGTAGTTTATTGCTCCTTTGAGCAATGAGGTACTTAGAAGAAAGCAAAAAGTTAAGACAGCATCTAATCCTAATGAGTAATGGGGGGGGGGCTTGAATGTTTTGAGATGTACTACATTTTCATCAGAGTATATTCTACCCATTTAAATGCAGCTGAAGCTGAAGGATGAGGCTTTGCTTAAGGAGATTCGCATGGTGCAAGACATGGTTGGCTTTGGGGATCCTTCCTTCTGATGAAGTCTTCCAGATGGAGCTCCTTTTGTCTGACTATATAAAGAAGAAACCTCCCTGAGCCCCTGAATCCTAAAGGAGTCAGACTAGTCCTAGGGCTGAAGAACAAGACAATCTGTCCCAGCAATTTTTTCATTTTTTTTGGTTGTTTTTTTTTTGGTTTGTTTTGTTGTTTAATGTTTCTTCTCTTTGTTTCTTTATTATTATTGCTAATTAAGGTTAATAAAAGATAAGCAAGAAAAAATGAATCTTATCTAAGTCATTGACAAGGACACAGAAGGTGGTAGTGTCAGAACTGGAGGGATGAGGTGGGAGTAGGCACCACCACAAATTCTTGGGGGGAGAATGAGAGGCAAAGTAGTTAAGTGGAGAGAGCACAAAACCAGGAATCAGAACTGAGTTCTGATCCACATCCTGCTATTTACTAGCTGTGTAACTCTGGGAAAAGTCTTTCATCAGTGGATGTCCTCATCTGGAAAATGAGTGGATTAGACTAAAAAATGACTCTGAGGTCTTTCAAGTCTAAGATGTTATGACTGTATGGAATCCTCCTAAGACTGAGGAGTAGTAAAGCAAGGTAATGCCACTGGCCAGGTTTACTAATGAGAGGATGTGACCTAAAGACATCATTTCCTAGTGAAGAAAGTTGGTCTGGATATTGGGTCTTTGCTTTGGAAGAAGTGGAAGTGGTTAATATAGGCAAATTTCAGAGATCTCTATCTGAGAAATAGAGAAGCACTAGAATGACTGATTTTTATCTAACCCAATGGGATCTGTGTGGAGTCCCCCCATAAAGAGGACATAAAGCTGCCCCCCACTGCATGCGTAGTCCTAGGCCCTTAGAGCTGATCAGATACATGGACTATCTGAATCACAACACAGCAAAAAAGGAAGGTAGAAAGTAGACATGTAGCTAATACTCTACATCAGAGGCATCAAACATGCAGCCTGAAGATGTATGTGTGCATGTATTTATATGTGTGTGCATGCCACTCCCCAATAGATAAATGGTCAAAGGACATGAATAAACTTTTCAAAAGAATTTGCTACCACATGAAAAATATTCCAAATTAAAGCAACTCTGAAGTTTCACCTCATACCCTACAAACTGGCAAAAATGACCAAAAAAAAGGTAACAGTCACACTAATATATTGCTGATGCAGCTGTGAAATGGTATAGCCATTTTGGAAAGCAATTTGGCAAAATTTGCAAAGTGACTAAAATGTCCATACCCTTTGAACCAGTAAGTCCATTACTGGGCTTATACCCTAAGGAGGCCATCATCTGTAAGTAAAAATCTCCATATACTCCAAAATATTTATAGCAGCACCCTTTGTGATCACTAAGAATTGGGAGCAAAGTAGATGCCCATCTATTGGTGAATGGCTAGACAAATTATGATACATGAATGCAATGGAATATTACTATGCTTTAAGAAACGATGCATGTGATGAATACAGAGAATGGAGAGATGTACATGAACTGATGCAGAATAAAGTAAGTAGAGCCAAGAAAACAATATACAAAGGACCAAAACAATGTCAGTGGAAAGAATGACATGCCAAAAAAATCAAAAGTGTAACAAAATCATAAAGATCAAACAAGACTTGGAAAGAAGAGATACAAAAAGATACCCCCAATGTATCTCTTCATGGAGATGGCAGGTCTATAGCGGTTACACACTGCACAAACTTCTGGACTTTTTCAATGTATCGATCACTTGTGTTTCCTCCCCTTCTTTTAAAAAAATACAAATAACAAAATACATTTGTCATATGGGAGAGATCTTAGAAGGACAGCTGATACTATAGTGTAATGGCAAGCACAGAAGTAGTTCACACCTTGTTTCAGGTATTGAATTAACACCTTATTTCAGTTCAAGTTTTTTTTTGAGCCTTTTGTATCAAGTCTGTTGAGAAACAGAACATGTGAACCCCACAACTTGTTAACCTTAGAACTTGTGAACTCCTGGGTAGGAGCTAATGACCATATATAAGGAGAACCCGAGGATGGAGACAGCAGAACTGAAAAGAGGACTCTTGTGGTGGCAGAGTCAAGGAGAATACTTGTGGTATCCCGGCACTCTGTTTGTCTGCTCTGTCTGTGTTGATTTTTGTTTCTCATACTTTGTACAGAAGCCCTGGGATCTTACTGGAAGTCCTGAAAGAGGATTTTCTGGTTGTATGTTTACAGAAGTCCTGCAGGAGGGTTTTGGAGGTCCTAGGACTTTACTGATGATTTGTGCTGACCTCTTGGACCTTGTTTGTGGGTCTGTGTTGATTTCTATGTTGATGATTTATGTTGAGTTTTCAGACCTTGGTGGGTCTGAGCTGATTTCACAGGCAGATAGTGAATTGATGATGGTGCCGGCAATGTGCATGAATATTATTGTGGCTCTGTCAAGCTTTGTTTTCGCAGAAACAGGAACTGAGAAGGACTTAAGGTGGACTGGACTGTTATTGACTGGACACTGAACTTCAATATGGAACAGGAACTGGATGAAGAACTGGACAAAGAACTGGGAGCTGCCTGCCTTTGAACCCAGGTGACAGTTGGAGCTGGGACCATGGAAGAGGAACCATGGAGGCTGAGAGCCAGCCTCGAGTCAAGCTGAAAGCTTTACTTGGATACTGTATACTGACTGAGAAGATTATGATCTACTGTGACATAGGAGAACTTTGACTTTTGTACTTTGTGATTGAATTAAGGATTTTGTGATTGACTAAATGAATATACTTTGTTTAAAACTATGTGACCACTTTGGTGAAAACCATGCGGCCATTTTAGTGCTAAGTTGTTGAGTTGTAACATGGTGAATGCTATATTTTTATTTTCTGTGATAAGCTATAACATTGTGAATGCTGTACCTTGATTTTTTGTGAATGTTTTGCTCTGATTTGTTATTGAATAGAGAGTTTGCTATACTATGTAATCAGAACCTTGGAAGCTGTTCACAGCAGCAGTCTTCTGGAAAGCTGCTCATGAGTGGCTTTACATATGGTGATGTAAGAAACAGAATATCAATGAAAACTTACTTAAAAATATAAAGACCTTCACAATCTGGTTCCTGCCTACCTTTGAATTTCTTAAAAATTTTCTTTGAGGGGCAGCTAGGGGGTGCAGTAAATAGAGCACCAGCCCTGGAATCAGGAGGACCTGAGTTCAAATCTGGTCTCAGACACTTAACACAAAAACTAGCCATGTGACCTTGGGCAAGTCACTTAACTCCAATTGCCCTCCAAAAAGCAAAAAAAAAAAAAAAATTCTTTGATTAAATCTGTTCTTCCCACTATTTCCCACACTTGCTGAGCAAAGCAAGCCAAAAGTGAGAGAAGGCTTTTTTATTCACCAAGGCCAATCTGTCTACATGCATCTTTGATCTCCTTCCCCATATTTTCTTCAGCAGATTCCTCTGCAATCATTCCTCTTAAATCTTCAGTCTTTTTTCCCTGATACTTAAAAACATGCCCAAGTCTCCTTGACCCTTAGAAAACCATTACTAGACCCATCTCTTCAATGTAGCTCCCTATATCTGTACTCCCTTTTAAAGCCAAATTCCTCCTTTCTCACTTAGTAATTTCATCAGCTCTCAAAAGTTCAATTTTGCTCTCAGATGCTTTTGAGATGCTCTGTTTCCTCACTCCCACCTCTTACAATCCCTGGTTTCCTTCAAACCTTGGCTTTTGTCCCACTTTCTGCAGGACTTGCCCAGTTCTCCTACCTGCTAGACCCTTCTTCCCCTCTAAGGGTACCTTCCACCTACTATAGGTCTGTGTACCCTATTTAAATGTTGTCTTCTCTACTAAAATGTAGGCTCTTTGGGGCCAGAGAATGTTTTTTCCTTTCTTTGTATCTCCATTCCTTGGCAGTGTATGGCACTGTATTGGGGGGGGGGGGTCAATAAATGCTTGTTGATTATATGCCTTATTTCTACTTCCTCTTCCATCATTTGCTACTCAAGTCCCTTCAGTATGGTTTCTAATATCTTAATAAAAACTGTTCTCTTAATTGCCAAATCTAAAGACGTTTGCTCAAGGTGACCTCCTCTCTCCTCTGTGGGTTTTTGTCACATTATTCTTTTCTTGCCTGTCTGGTCTCAACCTCCCTGGCTAGATCATCATCTGTATCGCGGTCCCTAATTGTGGGTCTAAACCATGTTTCATCCAGGGATCTCTCCTTTTCTCTCTATACTTTCACTTGGTGTCCTCAGCAGAAAATATGGCTCCCAGATCCATACTAGCTACAGACTCTCTCCTGAGCTGCACCAAATGTCATTTCAAACTGGATGTCCCCTACACTTCTCAAACTCAGCATGTCTAAGACAGAACTTATTACCTTTGCTCAAAAAAAAAAAAAAGAACCCCAAAACACTCCACCACCCAGGATACCATCATTCTCCCAGTCACTCATGTTCAAAAGAAATCTTGATATTATCCTTGATTCACTCCCCTGTCTTCCCACCTCACATATCCAATCAGTCTCAAAATCCTGACATTCCTAGTTCCCAAAATCTATTGGTCCACTTCTCTCTCTATTCCTGGTCACACATCACTCCTCACCTGGGCTGTTACAAAATCCCTTTATCAGTCTCCTCCCCTGTAGGCTATCTCCTCTCCAATCCATCCAGCTGCTGAAGTGATTTTCTTAAAGTTCAGGTCTTTTCCTATTACTTCTCTGCTGAATAAACGCTAATGCTCTTCCCTCCTTCCTGCCTTTAGGATCAAATATAAAAATTTGTGTACCTAGCACTCAGCACAGCACCTAACCCGGAGTAACTGCTTAATAAATACTTTCTGGAGCTCTAATAATAGCACATTTTTCTAAACTTGTTGTACACTATTCTTCTGCACTGTGTGGACCCCAGGCTCTCCTTGCTGTAGTTTATTCAGGACACTGCATCTCTCCTCAACACGCCTTTGCACAGGCTGTGCCCCATGCCTGGAGTGCACTCCCTTCTCACCTCTGACTTCCTTCAGCATGACGCAAACACCTTATTTTTGCTGGTACAGATTTTGTACACAATTATGATATATCCATGTTCTTCTCCCTTCCCCCCCAGAAAGTAAGCTGTAGCAGCTTTATTTGTGCCTTCTTATCCCTGGGGGATTGGAATGGCAAGCAAACAGTAGGCGTAGTTCATATGCAGTTCAACACAATCCAAGGGGATGAACGACTTAAAGGGGGCGGGACTACGGAAGACAGCACTTCCGGAGTTCTCGACGCGCAGTTGCAGAGAATTCTTCGCTTCCGGTGGTGAGGACTGGACGCTAGCTGGGGCGGTGAGAGCCCGACCCCGCGCAGTTGCTTTGGAGGTCCGAGTCCCAACGGGCCTCCTTATAGATTCCTGGCGTCTCGTCTCCGTGTATGCCGCCATGGTCCAGCTGAGTGAGTGACTGCCGGGTAGGGCGAGGCACTGTAGCCCGCTCCACTCCGCTCGGAGGAGGACGAGGGACTGGAGCAGGGAGGGTGGGACGTGGGGAGGAGAACCTGGCGGATGCAGCGAATCAGCGAGCTTACGGTGCGCAGGCGCCTTGGGGGAAGCCCTTGGCTAAGTCTTCGTCCTTCTAGTAGAGTGCTGCTGAAGGGGGCGGGGCGCTGCGCGAGCTGGGTCGGGGTTGGGTCAAGCAGGGCTTAGTTCCTCCCCTGACATGGACCCTGAGCAACTTAACCTGCCCCTGTCCCCTGTATTCAGCCACTAAGTCCTAGGCGCACCTTGATCAAATTTCGTATTCTCTGCTTGTTCTTGGAAGTACCCCGGGGTGACTTACACCATAAGTGGTTTCAGGGTTCAGAGCAGGGAGAGAGCCCACATTTCTTTAGCACTTGTGTGCCAAGCATCATGACTTCCTCAGCTTTGGTCCCAGGTGTACAGACGGGGGTTTGGTTCTTGGAGGGCGGGTAGGATGTGGATGGCAGAGAGGGAGAAGACGCTTCGGACTGGGGTGGCCAACGCTGCCCACGGTCTGCCTCGTGAGCTGCTTCGTGCCCTGACCGGCTGTATTCCCGCAGCTTCCCTGCTCTGTAAGACGTACCGAGGTGGCCATGTGACCATCCGCCTGGCCCTCGGCGGCTGCACCAACCGGCCTTTCTACCGAATCGTGGCCGCCTACAACAAGCGTGCCCGGGATGGCCGGTACTTGGAGCAGCTGGGCTGCTATGACCCCCTGCCCAACACGAATGGGGAGAAGCTCGTGGGCCTCAACTTGGAGAGAATCCGGCACTGGATAGGCTGCGGGGCCCAGCTCACCAAGCCCGTGGAGAAGCTTCTAGGTAATGCAGCCTGGCCACCTCAGAGGGCCCCGCAGGGCACTCTGCTTGTTTACTATACTTGTATACTAGTCGTGTTTACTGTGTTATTAGTCATGGAAAACATCTGTGGGGCAGCCCTCTGGGTGACTGAACTTCCTCCCTTCCCCAGCTCAGGAATGGGAAACGTTAATCCTGAAAATCCGTTTATGTAGGTTTTTCAACTTGAAGAAGCCCCCTTATTCGAGTCTTTATAGATGCTCCAGTTAGCCTGAGTTTTGAACCCTTTTGAACTGGGAGGAATATCTCTAGTTTGAGAGGCAGGACCAAGTAACATCCAGCCTCTTCCAACAATTTGTTTTCCTTTTTTGAGGGTGTAGATGACTCAGTGGAAGATCTCTGGACAATCATGGGTCCCAGGTCTTAGCAGTTGCATTCCCTGTGGGCACTATGTTGGGACTTACTACCTACGTCAAGACTGAGTGCCATTAGATAGATTCCCTAGAGAAACAATGGCTTTGTGCTTACAAGTGGACATTTTGCTGCTTTTAGGTCTTTCTGGATTTTTCCCTCTGCATCCCATGACTGTCACAAATGCGGAGAGGCTTCGTCGGAAACGTGCTCTTGAAGCTAGTTCAGCTTCTCAGGCAGTAGACACAGAGACAGCGCCTAGCTGAGCAGCCTGAACAGGCTCTGCAAGTCCGCTCAATAAACATTTCAGTGCTTATTCTGTGCCAGACACTTGGCTAAGCTCTTCAAAGAACATGATCTTAGAGCTACATTGTACATCTTAGTCTAAGAACTCATTCTGTTTTGTCCTAAGGTGAATAAATGGAGTTTTCAGAGCTTTGCGTGTTCTTCTGGAGCAGAGGTGGATTGGGGGTAGCCAAGCTTTGTGACTGTGGGTCTGCAGTTAGGTTCCTGGAGGGTGGAGCTGGGCCTCTATGATAGTTGCCTTTCCTAGTGTTGCTATCTGGAGGAAAATGGATTTTGGCCTTGGACAGACTGGGTTAAGGAATGATCAGGGCACAAAATCTGAAGGGTTGGAAGGGACTTTCAGAAGAGTTGGGGCAAAAATAGGATGTAATGGGAAATCTGTAGATTGAAACTAATGGTGAGGAGCTTTAAACACCCTGCAAAGGGGTTTACATTTTATTCTAGTGGCAGTAGGAAATCACAGAAGCTCCTTGAGGAGTGGAGGGATGTAGACATAACTCAGCAATCTCCATTTGAGGCTATCCAAAGGATGGATTGAAAGAGGAAAGACTAGGGGCTGGGATTGAACAATTCAGGTTCTGGACAACTGGTATAGATCTTCTGGTTTCCTTGTCACCTGAAAACCTGAAAAATCTAATATCATTTTTTAAAAATACTGAATATGGTAATAGAGCCCTGCAGCAGACCAGGGAAAGCTTTCCTTGAGATTGACATCCATCCATGACTGAATTAGTCCAAATGCCCAGCTATGACTATTCAGGCCATGTTTCTCCATCTTGATTTTATGAGACTTTAGGAAAATGCCTTGCTGAAATACAGAGTGTTATAATAACCCTGATGTATCAGTTTAGCAACCCTATCCAAAAGAGAAAATGAGTTTAGTTTGGTGACTTGTTCTAAAGGAAACAGATTTCTAGTGATTACCATTTTCTTAAGGGCTCACAAACCACCAAATAAATGACTAGAGGAAAATAACATCAAAACCCTAGACATGACACACATAGCATTTCTCTTTTTGAAAATCAGCACTTTTGCTTATGTCTGCTGTCATAGATGACTAATGTTCTCATTAACAAATTCTTAGTGTGCCTTGGGATGTAATTTGTCTCAGTCAAAATACTTAAATCATATAGAATAACTACATGTTCTCTTGCTGTCTTCCCATCTATGCTAGGCTTCAGGTCCCACCTAATTCTGTTTATTTTACTGTTTGTTTCCAATATGATCATTCTTGACAAAAAAGATGGAAGCAAAAAGGAGTGAACTCTCTTTCCCCTCTATTATCTCAGGCTGCATACTGACCTATCCTTGTCCATCTTGCTACAACTACCCTCCCCCCCAATTTTGTTATATTTCCCTCAAGCCACACCTCATTTTCTGCTTTAACCTGACATTTTTAAATGTTCATGTCACTCTGGGGGTATTCGTTCTCATTTATGTGTCTCATATCCTTTGTACGTATCTTTTTCAAATCTGAATTTGTTAGAGTTCGCTCTATAATCACATTGGCCTCTAACATGCTTACTTTATCTTTAATAGTTGGAATAGTTTATTGTTAGAATTTTGTTTTTGAGTGCATTCCCTCATTCCTTTGTTCCTTTTAGCCTCTTTGACCATGGGTTAGTACCTACCATTTTATTTTTTTAAATCTGTTTTCTTAAAGCCTTTGGGACACTTCTGATTATGCTCAGTGTTCTCCTTCATGGCTATTATGAACTTAGCACCACCATCATCATCATTATTAAGCACCTACTACTTGCTAAGTACTGTGTTAAGTGCTGGGACAAAGAAAGGCAAAAACACTGATGCCCTCAAGGAGTTCAGCCTGATGGGACAGACATGATGCAAACATTATTTGAACACATAATATACAGTATAATGGGAGGAAATCTAAGAAGGGCCCTAGGAGAGGGGGAGACCTGGAAAAGTCTCTTGTAGAAGGGATTCAAGCTGAGTGAGTGTTGCAGGAAACCAGCAGGCAGAGCTGAGTAGGGAGAGCATTCTAGCCATGGGACCTGTCATGAGGATAACATGGTCAGGATGACAGGGGGAAATGGTATCTACCATACCCCTCACTCACAGGTAGAAAGGGCCAAACATGTGCATTACCTCCTAGATCTTCCAGTGGAAGTAGAAAGGATACAATCTTTCAAATGGACCCACATCAGAACTTGACCAAAATGCAGCAACAATTGCTCAAGCATCACCAGGAGGTGGTGCAACGATGAAATACTGAGGCTGAAGTCTAAAAGAAGGAAACCATATTATGAATGAAAAATTATTAGCACCAGGGAAAAAGGGCTGCAAGATATGGACAGTAGGAATTAAGGACTCTTGCAGTGTCTACTCGGGCATTGGCAGCTGACTTGGACTGCCCTGAGAGGTTCTGGGACAAGTGGAGTAACCCAAGCTGGAGTTGTCCCTCATCCCTCCAGGGGATTTACTGCTTCCTGTGATACACACACTTGTATGTACTTTTTGTTCTGTTCTCAAGGGAGGCAGATGCATGTTTTGAATTGCTGTGCAGATTGTTTTAATTATAATTGTGATCTTGGTTACGGATCATCCCAGATGGCTGCAAGGACTGCCAGCAGCAAGAGGGTGGCATGTAGTGAGATTTAAGTATATCAGTTTAGGATAATTGTTTCAATTTTGTTTGAAGCTTCCATTTTGTGATTTTTGTCTTGACTGAGATGGTTTGCTATTAGGTTGCATTCCTTTAAGTTGTGTTTATTAGTTATTTATGGAATACATATGCATGTTACCAATATAACAAACATATTTTATTTAAAAATATTATAAACAACTTTATCAACAGCTTGTGTAATTACCTACCAATAAAACTATATGGTTAACAAATTAGTAGTCAGAATTTGAGAGTAATCAGTGGACACCCCAGCTACAACCATAAAAGCTGGCCAGAGGTCCACCATCAGCCTTCTCCTGAATCATGAGTAGAATAGAGTCCTGAGGTACTGTATGCTTGAGACTTAAGCACCCCAGCTTTTCATAAAGCAGTGATTGACAGAAACTTAAGAGATGATGGCCTGGGAGAGAGACACAGCCTCTGGCTGGGTATTGAGAGATATGTGCACTGGTATGACATATTTACTGATGGCACCTGTAGGAATCTGGTTGGTGGTTTATTCCTAAAGGGGTTAATGTTTGTACAGTCAGATAGATAATCACACATTATAGACTGAGGAAATTAAATTATTCGGTACCACTTAATAATTAATTCTGTTCTGAAATTGACCCTATTCTGCAGTCACTACCCCATTTTGTCAAGCCACATGCCTCTGTTCTGGAGTTAAGGTCAGAAATGCAGTTTTCCCTCAGAGTGCATTTAAAGGTGTGGTTGAAAGGAAAAGTTATTATTCACGTTAATAGTTCCTGGGACATTTGCTTGTTGTGTGTAAGCCTCAATACTATCCTCAGCTCCTCCCTCCCCCCAATGTCATCTGACTTTACTGTTTTTGTGCAGTAAGGAAAAATCTGATCTCCAAAGAGATAGGCTTGTTGGTACTGATCCCTTAACAAAGATTACAAGAAGCAGATGAATCCCATGACAATCCTTTACTGTCAGAAAGGGGTGTGATTTGCCACACCTGAATGCCAATCCTCTTCTCTTAGTAGAGCCAGGGCAGGAAGATGGTATGTCTTGTTTGAGAAACAACAAAAAAGAGAGTATAACTGGGAGGCCTTCCTCACACCCTCTCAATTCTAGTGCCTTCTCGCAGTTATCTTCTATTTATCCTATGTAGTTTGCTTCCTATGTTTGCACGCTGTCCCCCCCATCAGACAGTGAGCGTCTGGAGGGCAGGGATCATCTTTTGTCCCTTTTGTAAAGCCTTGGTGAAGGGCTTTGAACGCCAGGATGGACCTTTTAGGTCACAGGATGCCATTAAATATCCTTGGGCTGGAGAGCACCACGCTCGCAAGAATGGAGTTCTGGGCACGAAGAGCTCGAGGTTCTGGCAGCGCCTCCCGCAGCGTCTAACAGAAAGTCTGCAGCGAAGCCGGGACGTGGGGGCTTGGGATCTGGCCCCCGGGGTCAGGGAGCCTCTGGGCTCTGTCCCGGCGGGAGGAAGCAGACGAGGAAAACGCAAGCGTGATGCGGAGGTCCCCGGACCGAGCCAACTTAAGGAGGCCTTCGCCCCCAGACGTCCCGGCTCTCGGCGCCGGGGCGCAACTTCAAGGATCCAAACACAGAATTCGGGGCTCCCGGGGAGTGGGGCGTCAAATGGACAGGGTTCCCGGAAGCTGCCGGGAGCCCCGCCCCTCTCAGTTTCGTCCTCGGCCGAACGTCGGGGCGGGGTTCTGGAATCAAGAACGACGTCGAGAAAGGGCTGGCCGCGGCTCCGTCCTCGAGGTCCCGGGGCGGGGGGAGAAAGGAGGGCACGTCCGCCCCTAGCTACTGGCAGCGGTGCTTTCGGTAGCAGAGGACCAGCCGACACTGAGGGGACGCCCACCCAGGGGGAACGTCACAACGGATGATAGGGCAGAGGCGCGGCCGACTCCCGCGGCCCCATAAAGATGGGAGGAAACAGCAGACCCTCTCCCCGGACGCATTTACGACAGTTCTCGGCAGCCACCGTCACGTGTCCGCTACCCTGCGGCTGCGCAGGAGCCCCGGTCCCGCCCCCGGGCTACGTCACGTCCCGCTCCGCCCCGTCCCGCCGGCTGCCGGCCCTTTTCGCGCGGGAAAAGAAAGCTATCCTTGACCTGGAGACGCGAGCCAGTGGACCCCCTCCCCGGCCACGGCGGCCATGGGGCTCCTGGAGCGCTGCAAGGCGGAATTCGGCACCGCCGACCTGTACGAAGTGCTGGGCGTGCGGCGGGAGGCTTCGGACGGCGAGATCCGGCGCGGCTACCACAAGGTGTCCCTGAAGGTGCACCCGGACCGCGTGGACGAGGCCGGCCAGGAGGAGGCCACCCGGCAGTTCCAGGTGCGCGGGGGGGCCGCCCCACCCGGTGACCCCGGTCCAGCGCCCTCGGGACCTGGCGTGAAGGCGGCCGTGCCCCTGCCCCCGGGCTAGCTCTGCCTGCCTGGAATCCCTCTCCCTTCTAGCCTCCCCGAGGATACCCCGCCGTGGGCCTGGGGGTGGGGGGGTGGGGCAGGGGTCGCACTGACCCCGTGCGAGCCGGCCCCGCCCGGTCCCCTCCGGCGCCGGGATCGTAGGAGGCAGGGAAGGGGGTCATAGGCGCCCGCTGTCCCCCCCAGATCCTGGGCCAGGTCTACGCGGTCTTGAGCGACGCGGAGAAACGCGCGGTGTACAATGAACAGGGCACGGTGGACGAGGAGGCGGACGCGCTGAGGCAGGAGCAGGACTGGTCGGCCTACTGGAGGCTGCTCTTTAAGAAGGTACCGGTCCGTCCCCCCGGGCTGCGGCCGGGCCCTATCCCCCCCTCCCCCGCCCGGGCCCTCCCCGCAGTCTGCGGATGAGCCCCCGTGCCTTTCAGATCACCGTGGAGGACATCAGGAGCTTCGAGGAGAAGTATGTGGGCTCCGAGGAGGAGCTGGCCGACATCAAGCAGGCCTACGTGGACTTCGGGGGCGACATGGACCGCATCCTGGAGTCGGTGCTGTTCGCCGAGCCGGCCACCGAGCCCCGCATCCGGGCCGTCATCCAGGGGGCCATCGAGGCCGGCGAGCTGCAGCCCTACAGCGCCTTCCTGCGGGAGCCCAGGCGGAAAGCCGTGGGGAGGAAGAGGAGGGTAGGGCTCCCCTTGGGTGTATGCTGTGTGAGCAGTTTGAGTGAAGGAGAACAGAGACTATGAGGTCCACGCTCATTTGTGGCTGTAAATGTTTGCCTTGACTTAGCTGAGGGACAAGGTTTACTTGAATTTGCGTTTTTTTCTGAAAATACTTTCTGAAAGGTCTGCCTTGGGCACTTGCCATATGTGGCAAATTGATACGTTGACAAGGAACCCAGCCATAGGACTCTGACCTCACCTCACTTTGAGATTTCTTCTCTCAATGTTATCTGGCAAATGGCCTTTAGGTGTCCTAGGGATTTCTTCGGCTTTATTCTGTTGCTTTCTGCCTCTCCCTTCCAATCTGATCTAATGCAGTAAACTTGACTAAAACTTCCCAAGTACCCTGCTTTCACTGTGACACAACCCATGAGTGAGAGAAATGTTCTTAATTAAAGAGACAGTGTGGACAGGATGCTGGTCTCAGAAAACATGGCTTCAGATCCTGCCTGACATACCATGTGAGCCTAGGCAAGTCATGTAATGTCAGCACTATAGGAAACCTAAGAGACCCAACCTTTCAAAGAAGGTGCTGATCTGCAGTAGAGGAGAGGTTTTCCTTCTCCAGGAGTTCCTCATGCCCTTGAAACCACATCAGTCTATGGCCTTTCACCCAGATCTTTTTATATGCTCTAAAATATGGCCTTGAAAAAAGGGTAGACTTGGAAGCGGGGATGCCAATGGACTTCCTGCCAATTCTGAGTTTGGAGTGAGTGTTAACGCAGAATTTGTTGGTCCTCTGGTTTTGTGGTAGATGACTGTAAAGAAGGCATTTTATTTGACCTTGAATGTCATGTGTGTTTTGTGTTCCAGGCTCAAGAAGAAGCCAAAGAAGCAGAAAAGTCCAGAAAGGAGCTGGGCCTTGGGGATGAACCAGATGACCTAAAAGCACTCATCCAGGTAAATTTTGGGGGTGCCGAGCAGGACCGCCCCCCTCCAGCCCCGTTCTCATCTTAGGGGCCTGTTGCTCTTGTTCTGAAATGTGCTTTTAATTCTTCCAACAGAGCAGACAGAAGGATCGGGAAAAAGAAATGGACAGCTTTCTGGCTCAGATGGAATCAAAGTATTGCAACTCTTCCAAGAAAGGGAAAAAAAAAACTGACAAGAAAGGAAAAAAATGAAGGCATTAGTTCTGTTTCTTCAGTGGGCCTACTTGGATAAAATTAGTAAAACCTTTTATTATTGAGGAAAATTGGTTCCCCTCTGGCCTAAAATCTCCAGATAAGTGACTATACCATGGGTAATTTATTCAGCCACTGGCCCAGCCCACTTTTCATTTGTTTTACATACAATCTCAAAAGTGTTTACTGGCAGTCTGTTGTTTCTATGAAATTTCCCTCCTGGAAGAATTTCATTTTCAGAGAATCTATATTTCCACAAGTCTTACACAAGTGGAGTTCTAAACTTTGTCAAAAAAGGGTTAGAGACTTCTAGCAGAGCTCACTTGATTAATGCTGTTAACGACCAAAATACTCCCTGGTGAGGAAATGAAATTCTTAAAGCAACTAGTGAACTAACAGCTTTGTTCTAAATGTTTCCTTGCCAGGTTTGTTTTCATTTATTTATAGTGAACAAGATTTGTTTTATATTTTGCACTGTTTGGTGCTGGCAAGTATCTCAAGAATTTTTGTAAAAAAATTTTGCATAAAATAAACTAGAAAAATATTTCACTGCTACATCTTGAGGTCTTTTGAAAACTGGCTCTCAAATTTGTTTCCAAAAATGGTATTAGGATTAGGGGGCTTGGTGATGGAGCCAAAAGATCATACCGAGAATTGAAACTTGATAAGTAACTTGGACTTTTTTGAAACAAGAAAGCTAAGGCCCAACTAGCACATTCATATTCACAACTTTTCTTTCGACCAGGTGTCCTCAGATACTTAGCAGTTTTGCAGAGAAAATTGAATACTATGTATTTTTCCCTCAAATATTAAGACCAAGACTTCTGTTGAAGTTTGTCACCGTGGACCCTAAATTACGGAAGGGGACAGCATGTTGTCAAATTATTTCCAGTTTCTGATCACAAACATTCTTGATTTAGAAAACAGACTCTTTAATCACATTCAATTAAAAAAATATAATTTCATGCAGTTTGGATTCCCCCACATACTTGACACAACGGTAACATTGGCCATTTGTTATGAATTCGATGACAACAGTAACTTCACTTTTGATTTCAGGAATTTTTCCTCTGGAGATGATGCAAACAATAAGATTTCAAACTAATTATATAATCAGATTTAATTACAAATAAGATTATTAGGTAAACTAAACAGTTCTTGAAGATAAGCTACATCTCTACAACTGTTGCTAATTTAAATTTTAAAATGCCATCAGAAAAACTCCCAAGATTCAAAGCTTACCCACTTCTGCTATCCTGCTGTTCACCAAAGCAATCTATTTGAGATTTAACATCTGAAAATCCCTGACAGTTGACAGAGCCATGTAGGAAAGTTCCAAAAAAGGAAATAAATGTTTCCCTCCTAGTGTTGCTGGAGAAAATTTGGCAAAATGGGAAAATGAGTTATTAGGGAAATCTGACAAGTGAAGCAGAGTTAGTAAGAATATGAGGAAACACCAGTGTCTATACAACTTCACCTGAAATAGAGCTGGATAAATATCACTTTAAAAAGATAAAGATCTGGCAAACTGGTATATTCCAATACAGGTAAAATAAGTCATTTCTCCCTACTGATGCTTCATGTTTTCCAGTTGGTATTTATTTACTGTCAGTATTATCCCTAGTAAATACCTGTGGCCAAGTTTCTTGGGGATCAGTCTGGCTAATTTTGGAGTGCTCTCTAGAAAGGATTTTCATTTGAGTGGCAGTTCAGCCTTCTGACAACACTGCCTTTGTAATGATTCCACTTGGAATTAGGAAAATCAAATTATTTTCAGGAGTTTAAATACAAGCAGAAATGTTCTGGGGAATATCTACTTAATGCCACAGTAGTAAAGTAACTGCTGCTTTTCACACACCTGAAATTACGTCTTGAATCCTACAGTAACTGATAATCCTGCTTGACAGACAACATAAGCAATGACTGGGAGGAGGTATGTCTTGGGTAACTAAGAGTCTTGTTTAGTAGAATCGCTTAACTTGCTCTGAAGGAATACGAGGGGTCCATGAAATCTTTGGCAGACACTGCAGGTTTTTTTCCCAGTAGGTTATACAAAAATAACTTCATGAAGATGGTTTCAAGTTTTTCTTGTAAACAAGTTCTGTCTGCATCACTAAGCTGACTGAACATTGATTCACAAAATTCTCAGATGAGCTCACAACCACCTGACAACAGGTTTTTTGGTTTGTCCTATGGCCCCTGTCTGGTTCTAGTAACTGGTCCACCTCGACTTTGAGATCTTGCAGGTCCATGTAACTGAAGACCTGTTAGACATGATACAATACATTAAGTAATATTTTAAAGTTGTAATGCAAAAACAATTCAACAGGCTATTTTTGATTGCCTGAGTACTAAAAAAGCACAAATAATACATGAATCTTACAGTCTTGTAGGAGGGGAGCTAAGACACTTGTTACATTAGGCTGGGACACCAGAGTTGGTATTTGATGAAAGGTGGGGAGAACATTAAGAAATTGGGGAAACCAATTTGGATACAGGGTTGTAGGGGGTCAAATAAAGGAGTAGAAGGAGATAGAGTAGGGTGGGGCCTTGAATGCAGGCAAAGGAAGGAGTTTGGACTTTTAAGTGGATGACAAGCAGCTGTGAGTTTTTGATCAAGAAAGTGACATGAACTGCCAAAGCTGTGTCTCTAGTGAAGAATGGGAAGTGACAGAAACACAGGGAAACCTGGTTTTAAATTCTGACTTCCACATACCATATGAAATGGGGGGCAGGGGGGGACTCAAAAGGCCTATAAGATCTCTTAATTCTTTTTAAATTCTCAATCTGTGATCCTAGGATTTTAAAATAAATCTGGCAACAGTGTGGGTCTGGATTAGAAAGGGGAGAGAAGAGGAATGGAGAATAATTAGGAATTAAATGTTAAAGATTGATCAAATTTTTTCACAAAGTTCACTTTCAGTGAAATCACAAGGTTAAAGCAAAAACAATAAAAAATTAGATTTGGAAAAAATTCATGATATGAATTGTTTAAATCAAATCACATTAAAAACTTTAATTTCATTCACTAACTTTTATAGGATGAAATTATATATATTTCAGTAATATTCTAATTGCATTGGTTTTCACTAAAATTTACCATTGATTGTAGATGTTATGGAGACACAAGTGATTCTAAAGAAATTAATTTGTGTACATGTAACATCTTAGTAATTGATGTGATGTAATCTGTAGTGATTTCCAGGTCATTAGAGCTGGAAAAATGTTATTTCATTTAGCCTCCAGAACAGCCAGGAATATGCATTGATATATAGATATAGATACAGAGATAGAGATAGATAGATAGATAGATATTACAAGTGATAATAACAGATTCTCAATACATGTTAAGTTTAACTGATCACAAACAGTATTTTTTAACTGGCTGCTTCTGCTGAACCTCACCTATTGAGTGATCTCAGTTCTTCCTGTCCTGGTTAGAATTACCCAGATGGTGGTGGTGAAAAGAACCCAAGACAAAACTAGTTTTAAGTTTACTGCCTAACTGTCCTATCAATTATACTAATCAAAATAAATTTATGCCATTCTCTAGAAAGTGATGGTGAAAGGACTGCTTCTTTGGTGGTTTTCACTAGCTTTAACAGTTGGTAACTGAAAAAAACTACTAGAGTCCTTATTAAATTCTATTTGAGTTTGACAATAACAGACCTTTTACAGTGTGGTAACTATATATTAACTTATGTTAAGTTCACTCCACAAACCTTTTATATGTAGCATAAAAAAAATCAAAATTTACATCATGTTTGTTAACCTGAAGCAAAAAACAAAAAAGTGAAACTTACCTGTACCTGAAGACCCCTTTCCAGCCCGGGATTGATTAGAATAATCAATAACGGTGCAAGAACGTTGACACTGTGTATCTGGCTTGAATGAAAGAGTGAAAAGTAACTGAATCTTCTGTTGTTAAACTTTTCTCCCCATATGATAAAAGATTTGAGATTTTAATATATTTAGGAAGGAAAATGGCTTTGAATTATTAGAATGAGTTTCATGCTGACATTCAAAGCATATACATACATAAAGAATGCCAGAGGCCACATTCCTATTCATAATATCTGAATCTCAAATCATTCTTACCCTAATATATGTATATGTGTATGTTTCTGTAATAGCTACCTAACACCTGACTTCACATATTTCCAGCCTTTTACTCTTAATGACTTTATGAAGTTTATCATATTGACAAAAAATAAAACTGGTTCATAATAGGAGTTATTTCTAAATCGGGTGTTTGTTTCCAATCAGCCCATGAACTTGTTAGAGCAAAGATAAAAATCAGCATCAAACTAGAATGAAGAATAAAAATGAGATAAAGATAATCTGGAATAGAGGCAGTGTGGCTGTGGGGCAGTCACAACCTTTCAGGGCTCCAGGCAACTCTCTAAAACTCAAAATGGTAGAGATGTTAACCTGCTCTGCTGGAGGGAGCTTCTTATACTAATAAAACCAAAGGTCCAGTCCCCCTATCTCTTGTTATCGAGAGGGAATGGGTAAAAGAATAAACACTGACATATTTTTAACCATTCCTATAGAAATTTAATTTAATTCAGGTGATCATCACATACACCACTGTGGGCAAGAATAGAAATGGAGTAGCCTTTAGAGTCAACAAAAGTTGAGAAAAGCAATACTGGGGTATAATCTCAAAAATGACAATATCTGTTCAAATCCAAGACAAACCTTTCAACATCACAGTACTACAACTCTACACTTTCATCACCAATGCCAAAGCTGCTTAATTCTGTGAAAACCTACATCTAGAAATAACACAACAAAAAATGCCACGTTCATCACAGGGGACTGGAATGCTAGGTAGAAAAGCAAATATAATTGGAATAACAGGCAAGTTTGGCCTTGGGAATACAAAATGAGGCAGGGCAGAGAGAGACTAATGGGGTTTTATCAAGATAACTCGCTGGTCATGGCAAACACTCCTTTTCACTAACCCCAAGGTGACTCCGACAGATGGACATTACCAGATGGCCAATATCAAAACCAAAATGGTTATATACTTAACAACCAAAGGTGGAGAAAAATCTAGAATCAGTAAAAACATGATGTGGAGCTGACTGTGGCTCGGATCATGAGCTTCTTATTGCGAAATTAAGACTTAAAGTGAAGTAGGGAAAACCATCAGCCCATACATAGGTATGAGCTAAATGATATATGAAGTGGATGTGATTAATGGATTAGATCTACTAAGCAGAATGCCTGAAGAACTATGGACAGAGGTTTACAATATTGTATGAGAGACAGTGGCAAAAAGTATTCCAAAGGAAAAGAAGCAAGAAAGCAAAATGGCTGTCTGATGAGGCTTTACCAATACCTGAGCAAAGGAAGGAGAAAGAGAAAGATGTACCCAACTGAAGCCAGAACTTCAGAGAACAGCAAGGAGAGAGGTAAGGTTTTCTTTTGGGGGGGGGGAGGGCAACTGGGTTAAGTGACTTGCCCAAGGTCACACGGCTAGTTTTTGTGTTAAGTGTCTGAGGGTGGATTTGAACTCAGGTCCTCCTGACTCCAGGGCCAGTGCTCTATTCACTGTGCCACCTAGCCGCCCTGAGGTAAGGTTTTCTTAAATGAGTAAACAAAGAAATAGAAGAAAATAAAAGAATGGGACAGATAAGAGATCTCTTCAAAAAAATTAAAGATATCTAGGGAAAGTTTTTCATGCAAAAATGGGCCTGATAAAAGACAAAAATGGGTAGGTCCTTAACAAAAGTAGAAGAGATTAACAAGAGGTGGCAAGAATATACAAGAAAGACTTTAACATCACTGATGTGGTGACTGATCTAGAGCAATACATCCTAGAGAATGAAATCAAGTGGGCCTCAGGAAGCATTGCTAATAATAAGGCTGGTAGAGGTGATGGAAATCCAGCTGTTGTTGCTAAAGTTCAATATGCCAAACACATCTGGAAATCTCAACATGGCCACTGGATTGGGAAAGATCAGTTGAGATTACTAAAACTCAGATTACCTTTTTCATATGCTTAAGAGTTTGTAAGCCAGGTTTCAGCAATACGTGGACCAAGAATTGTCAGAGGAGCAGGCTTTGAAGAGATTTTGAAGAGGCAGAGGAACTAGAGACCAAATTGCCACAACATTCACTGTATTACGTAGAAAGTAAGAGAGTTTCAGAAAAAAAACAAACAAACATTTACTTCTGCTTCATTGACTACACTAAAATCTTTGACTGTGTGGTTCACAACAAAATCTGGCAAGTTGTTAAAGAGATGGGAGTACCAGATCATTTTATTTGTCTCCTAAGGAACTGCAGGCGGGTCAGGAAACAACAGTCAGAACTGAACATGGAACAAATAATTGGTTTAAAACTGGAAAAGGAGTATGACGAAGATGTATATTGTTCCCTTATTTATTTAACTTAAATGAAGAGTATATCATGCAAAATGCCCGGCTGGATGAATTAAAAGCTGGAATTAAAGTTGCCAGGAAAAATATCAATAATCTCAGATATACAGATGATAGCATTCTTATGGCAGAAAGTGAAGAATTAAGAAGCCTCTTGAAAAGGGCGAAATAGGAGAGTAAAAGTTGGCTTGAAACTTAAAATTGAAAAAAAAAATCAAGATTTGGCGACTGATCCTATCATTTCCTGGCAAATGCAGGAAGGTGAAATAGAAGCAGTGTCAGATTTTATATTCTTGGGCTCAAAGATCACTGCAAACAGCAACTTGAAGCCATGAAATTAAAAGATGTTTGCTCCTTGAAAGGAAAACTACGGCAAATCTGGACAGCATACTAAAAAGCAGACACATCCCTTTGCTGACAAAGGTCTGCATAGTCCTCAGTTTCTGAGCTCTGTTTCTACTTGAGTTTGACACCACGGCCCTAGATGAATTTTGAGACTTCTCTGTAGGAAAGGACAAGGCCCTCTGGAGGCAGCATACTGGGAGAAATGTTGTCAAAGACCAGGATGCCTGTTACCTCTGTTTTCAATAAAACAAGGATTTGCATGGGCTAAAGTTCATTCTCAAAATAAACCTTGCTTAAGAATCTTTATGCCTTATGTTAGTCTTAAAGTATTATTGCCATATATGATATTAAGTTCACACATAGGGAAGCAGATTTAATAGAACTTTTAAAATACATTTCTAGGACTCAGTAGCTGTTATTTTTCTCCTTAACTTTTTTGTTTGTTTTAGGTATATTTTCCCTTGTAGATATTCCTCTTATCAAAATCTCATTCATTTTTCTGTGTGGAAATAGGTGAGTCAGGTTGTTGCACGGATCTGTGTCATTATACCCCCAGTCAGCCAGCAAACAGACCAAATCCATCACTATCCTAGAACCTTCTGGGGCCCCACAGTGAGCAATGCTGGCGGCCTAGGCTGGCCCTTTCTCTAGCTCTGGAAGCTACTGACAGAAAAGTGGGGGCTGAGCCATTTGCAGGGTATTAGAAGAGCAGGTCATCCCTGCAGGACTCCCTACTGGCATGAATGGTATTGACTAGGAATACCTTTCACCATTATTTTTTGTTTAGCAATGCCAAGATCCCAAATTTACATATAATATAAAACCAAAGCTCTTAAAGCCATCTCATTTCAACTAGCTCCTCTTCTGGGAGCTCTCTGAGAGGGTGTTTAGAGGGTCATTGTGGCTGACTCATATCCAAGGCTGGTTGTTGGCACAAATCACTGGTTTAATTTTCTCTTGTTTATTCTCAGAGGCCTAAATTGGAGCTTTAAGGTATTTTAGAGTATATGATATTAAATAGTATGGTGTAGTAGAAAGACAAGAACAGGGATGGTCCCAGATCCAATACCAGCTGGGCACACCCAGGCAGATCATGTCAGTTTTATCACCTGTAAAATGATGGGGCTGGATTAGGTGATCTCTAAGTATCTTCTAACTATAAGGTACAATCTATCAATATTAATTTAAGAAACTATGTATGTACCTGCCTGTTAATTTTTTTATCAGCTCTCATGCTGTTTTCACAGACAACTAAAGGTTTTGCTAGTGACTCAGCCTAAGTCATTGGCAATGTTAACATCCTGAGCAGTGTGCTAAGCAATACTGTCTCTGTTTGCACTCTGTAAAGTTACATGCACGCTTATAAACTCGCATTTCTGCCCATCTTGTTCCCCGGTAACAAAGACCAAAGAGGATACTTGCACTCTTTACCAAAAATGACTGGGTGGTGTTGGGTCTGGAGAAAAAGTCAGGTAGAAGAAGTCTCTCTGGGGGCTGCTGGTTAGGCTCATCCACCACCGCGCTGCGAGCTCGGCTAGAATCACCGCGGGATTTCTGAGGGAGAAGGCAAAAGATCAGATGGCCAGTTACTGCTCATGTGTGTGAGTGAGCCTGAGAGAGCATTCTCACCAATGACACGAGCTTTGCCCTTTCAGTATGTGTTACTCAAGGGCACGCACGATCTTCCCCGAAGAAACCATCCCTCCCGACCCAAGGCAGAAGCTCACACTGACACACAGACATGTAAGCCCGTACCGTCTGCCGCTGTGATCTCACACTGGTCAAATGCTCCACATCAGCTGTGCCAATGGGGGGAAGCAGGTTATTTCGACTCAGTGGCATTGGTGAAGGAGAAGACAAGGAATCAGCTGCTGTTGAGCTGCCATTCCCCAAGAACCGAAAGAAAAAAGCAAAAACAATTCATTCAAATACAAATGAAATGTTTGAGTTTAATGTCTATACAGTGTTGCTTCAAGCCACCCAAGCATAATTTCATTTAAGAAACTATTTGGGCAGTGCTTCCCAGGGTTTTCTTTGAAAAAAAATTTGGCTTTTTCTCTTGCACAGTCTGGGAAGAGAATTTGGTCATACATTTGGAAGGTCACAGAACTAGGGCTTCATTTACAAAATCTCAGTGATTTCTTTGCAGTACTGAGTCTGGATACAGCTTGGGATCATGTCTTTTATAAACAATACTGGAAGTAATCTGTCTAGCCTGTGAAGCATCTTTCCTTAACACAGGTGTGGATTAACTACCTATCACTGACATCTAAGACTACAAGTACAACCAACTGATGCTATCATGTGCCAGAAGACAATTCTCATTTTTAAAATGTTTCTTAAAAGGTGGAAAAGCACAAAGTTAGTATATAAACTGTATGAGTTAAGGACAGTTGATGAGCAAAGATTTATCTGAATTCTATTTAGCAACACAATTAGATTAACACGGGCACTGGAAAACTATACATTCTGATTCCATGGCTACCATTTCTATATAAACATCCAATACAACAGTATCTCCCTTCCCCATTTTTCCCCTCTTCTAGTCAGTATTCTCCTTTGGTAAGCAATCTAGTTAAGCATAATGGTTAAAAAGAGAGAAGTGGTGAAAAAAAAATCAAGAAATGATCCCTCTGGGTTACTATCAGTAATAAAGCACATTTAACTTGAAAACAGTCTACAAAAATAGGCATAGACAAAAACACATGCATGTGCCCTCCTGACACCTGATGTGGCTAGCCATTGTGGAAATAGATCTGTTCTAACCCCATCAAATATCTGGGTTTTTTTTTGTGTGTGTGTATGTATGTACATATGTATATGTGTATATATACATATACATATATATATGCACATACACACACACATATATAGATAGATAGATCTCCCCACATTATTTGGAGTGATCAGAAATATCATTAAATGAAGGAACACTCTGGAGGGATAGGCTAATATTTTACAATAGGAGTCCTATAGAGACCCTAATGGAATATTTGTGCTAGTATGAAAAGTTGCTTATTTGATTTTAAAAATAATAGTATCATCACAAACAGAATTAATCACTCTTTGGGGGATATAAAGAAAATTCTTTTCTTTTTCAGAAGAAAAATCAGATTTTGCCCTCATATTGGCCTAAGCATCATTTCTCATACTCTCTTATTTATTATTATTAACCTCTTTCCCAGAAAAGCTACTATTCTCGGTTAATTCCCATAGCTATATTTGAGTCAACAGGTTTCTTATGCATGGAAATTTATGAGATCTAGAACCTATTTCACCTTAAAACCTTTCCCCCTAATGTTCATCCTGTATTGTGCTCAAGTTAACCTATCAAAACTAAACTATAACTATGTGGTTCTAATTTTTTCCCCATTTTGAGTTACTCTACTTAAAATTAATTTTTCTTTAGTTTTATCAGAGCTCTTTAATTTTGCAGAGTATGATTCTGAAACCTACAGTCGGGTTCCTCTGATGATTTCATCCATGGGTCTTGGTGTCCCTGAGCGTGAATGGCTTGTGCCAATTGGATGAAGGGTACGTGGTGGTGGGTTGCGTCTCCTGGCAGATTGCACAGTATATGATAATGATGATGAACTGAGCTCCAGTGTGCGATTTGGCCAATTTCGATTAGAAAGGATGGTACTAGATCCAGGTCTTATAAGTAGCTTGTCATCTAAATCTCTAGCAACCAAATGAAAAATTTAATGTAAAACATGACAACAATAAATTCAAAATGCAAATAGAAACATCTCACAGGATAAAAGCCTTGGTTTGTACAACATGCTCAAAGAAAAAAGAATGAAACTTTACAATAAACAATCTAATCCCAAGCAAAAATCTGCTTACCCAGGTCAGATAAATTAACCCTTCCTTAAGAATACAGTATAATTTTAGGTACAAGTGGAAGTAATGGGAAAACTAAGCCATTCACTTGTTATCAGAGCCAACCCTACTAGGCCCTACATACATTGTGATGAGGGTCATTAAAAAATCCACCTACCTAAAAATGTCTCCTCAATGGTCTGCCACCACACCTGAAATTTATTCCAACAGAATCACATCCTTAAAAAGTTCTAGTCACAATGCCTCTGACTGGCTTTATGTGGAAGGTATATATTGTACTGCTAGTGCCTTTCAGTAAGGAGCCTACATTACAATATATCTTTGTCAACTAGGACCTAATCCACTTATATTAGGATGAAGTGTCTGGTGATCCACAAATTTCCTGAAAAAGTGAGTCCTCTGGTAAACGAAATGGCTTACCTTTACCTTCTAGGCTTAAAATTAAAAAGTTATCCTATTAGGATGAGGGAGTTTTACACTATAAACTGGTTGACACAAAAGAAATTATACAGTCGTGTATAATGAAGTAACTCAGTCACCATGTGATCAGTAAAATCAGCCAAACTCTGTTGGCCTCAGTTTCCTTAGGTACAAAAAGAAGATAACACTTGTTCTACCTAGATGATTTTCTTAGCTCTTTGTAGATAAGACACTAAAGCATTCTGAGGGATGGTGATATATAAAGATAGGGCATTACTGACTGCTACCTCTTATTCCTCATCTGCCTTTATCATAGGCTATGCCTTTTAATGTCTTAAGATTCTATTCCTCCTCTATACTCTCTCCCATGGATCTCACATCTAAAACTACAGCTCCAATGACTGTTTCCATGTTGATGACTCCCAAACCTATCTCCATCTTTTCCCTTGAGCTGTAAAAGCTCCATGTGTCCCTGAGTATTTCCATCTTGAGGTTCCATCATCTGAAACTCAACATTTCTAAAACAGAACTTATCAGCTCCCTCTCATAACTAGTTATCCTTTCCAACTTCATTGTTTCTGCTAATCTTCCATTCATCCAGGCTTGAAATCTCTGTGATCTTTAATACTTTCCTGACTCTATACAATTAGTCACCAAATCCTACCGATTTTTCATTTGAAATATCTCTCAAACTCATCCCTTCCTTTCTGTTCCCAACACCACAACCACAGGCCAGTCCCTTACCATCCCTTGCCTTAACTATTCTAATAGGCTTCCAAGTAGCTTTTTATCTGAGCATGGTATTATAGTAAAAAGGGTTGTACTTGAAGTCTAAGGACTTGAGTTAAAATTCTGTCTCTGTTATTTACTACATCTGTGACTTTGGATCAGTCCTATAACCTATCTGCACTTAAGTCTCCTGTAAAACGAGGGAGTTGGAGCAGATGACCTTTGAGGCCCTTTCTAATTCTAAATATTGATTCATATCTCCTTCCTCCAACTGAGCACACACACAGGTACTCAATAAGCTTTCCTAAAACACTGCTTTCAAAATATCATTTGCTTTGCTCAAAATCCTTCAAGGGTTCCCCAGTGCCTGAAGGGTAAAATTTAAATGATTTCACCTGGCATTTAAGGAAATCCCTTTTTTGGCCCCAAATTACCTTTCAAGTCTCATCTGTCACAATACAGGATTTTCATTCTGTATCTGGCCTTTGTTCTAGACATTTTACAATGGCGACTGGCAAAAAAGCATTAAAGTTCTGATTGATTTCCCATTATTCCCCTTAACAAACTTTCTCTTCTGGTCTAACTCGTCTAACAACTGTCCTCCAAACATGCCTAAAAGTATTCCACTTATATGCTTTTGTCCACACCACCCAACTCCTACCATCCCCAGAATGACATTATTCTCTTCTCTCCATCCTTCCAGACCCATCCCAACACCCAATGACTCCATGAAAGTCTTCCTGATCACTCCAGTCCCCAATGTTCTCTTCTCTTGCCAGTACCACTAACTATCTTTACTATTTAGTCATAAAACATTTTTAATCACTCCACATCAACTTTCATTAACTGTCTGCTATATAGAGGTCACTGTGGTTGGAGCTGGGGAGGATATGTTTAAATAAAATATGGCCCACTGTTTACAGTCTAGTAGGAAGAGGGGACACATAAACAACCTCTACGATACAAACAATATGCATTGTGCTGTTAGGATTACTTCCTTGTGGGCAGCGATAGGTACAGATATACTTCTTTATATCCTTCAAGTGCCTAGCACAGTGTCTTTCACACCATATGTGTTTAATAAAAATACCGATTTACTTAATTCCTCATGTTTCAATAATCTACCAAGTCCAGGGCCTACAGATTTTTTTTAAAAAGAGGGAAAAAAACCTTTCTTACAGCAGTTTGTCCATCAGAGAGAGATTTCTTGGCTGTAAGGGCATCCCGTGAACCAATAAACCATTCACATTTGGCTGGTGACTGCTACTGGCTGCTTGACTGAGACTCATCTACAAATCAAAACAAACAAAACAAACAAAACTCCCACAGCATTATTCTTTATTTGACCCTAGAAACACTTGTTTGGTTTTCTGATCTTTTCAAATATTCATTTGACAGTAAAAGTGGTGAGCTTTTAAATGGGGCTTCATTCTCCCAATCTGCTTTTTGGCAGCTTGCTGATGTCTGCAGTATAATGGTGAATTGCCCCTAGCCTCAAACCTAGATTGGGGTCCAAGGTAAGTTAGGAAGTATTCTTTCCAGGTCACTGTCTGAGCCAGGCAAAGGACACCCTATCAAGGATAAAAGCCATTTTCATAGGTAGGAAGAAAATGAACTTTGTCTAATAATTCTTTAAGCATAATAAATCAGAACCTAGGTAAACATACAAAGAAAAAGTTCAAATAAAATAAAGAGGAATTATAACAAATGACGTAAACTTGCTAATTTGCTCCTGTTGTTCTGTCTTTATATTCACAATCATTGCATAATCCATGACTTTACTCCTAATTTTCCACTAACTCAATAAATTCAGTTGCATTTTTATTTACAACATAGCTCTTGAGAGGCAGTGTAAATGGTTTGTTTGTTTTTTTAACTTAATCTGGTACTTTCCAGAAGCCTGGCTTGATTGACCTCAGGGTAGTCCATCATTGGCCCCTAGTTTTTACTTGGTCTTTTCCAGGTATGAAGGCCAGCCCCTCCCTATGTCAACTGCTACAGAATCCTTTCTTTCTTTATTTATTTTTTAAGGAACATCTCATGTGAAAAATTTATACTTTTATTCTGTCGCTTTACAGATCCAACCTATGTAAATTTTTTAGATTAAAGAAATATTAAAGTCAATGTTATATCACAGACAAATTATGAGTTAGGTGTTTTATTTCCAACACACAGACACACTCAGATTTTGTCTAGGAGAAAGCCTGAGTTAGGATTGTCTATGTCTCAATTAAAAAAACTGGAATGACCTCTTTTCTGAGTCAACAGACATCCTCTTGAAACTTGAGCTTATGAATGAGGATAAATATGTGACCAACCACAAATAGACGGCCATCTTTTTTTTTCCCCTACTGTACATTTCTCTGAGCTAACTTTCCCCTCTTTTTGACTTGCCTATTATGTCTTGACTGTGAGCTCTGTGCATCCAAAAAAGGTCAATGTAAGGAAGGCAGAAAGGACAGGGGAAAAGGAAAAAAAGATAAAAGAAGAAAAAAGGGAGAGTAGGAAAAAAGTAATAAGTAAATATAAAGAAAAACCCAAGATAGTTCTCAAGACTACTGTTCTCAGTATTTTAGGGCCATGTTGGGAGGAAAAGAACACATCCTTCATAAAATTTAGATTAATGTAACAGAGATTATCCTAAAGAATACAGATCTTGGAGGCTGCTAGGTGGTGCAGTGAGTAAAGCGCCCGCCCCGAAGTCAGGAGGACCCGAGTTCAGTTCCGGCCTCAGACACTTAACACCCACACAAAAAAACTAACTTGGGCATGTTACTTAACCCCAATTGCCCTCCAAAAGGCAAAAAAAAAAAAAAGAATACAGATCTTGATTGCTTCTTCAAAAGGCTTGGCTGAGAGTTGTAAAACAAACTTCCTATGGTCAGAATCTTCTCATTTAGCTAAACTAAAATTATGAAAAGAGTTCATGTTATTATTATTTTTATTATCATAAAATATATTTTCCATCATGAATTAGTGAATGTGGTAGACATTATTTCACATTTTTGAACCACACTAAGAGGGGAAGGACAAAGAGGTTGTCCCATGAGAAAATCTTAATACTATCAATACTTTATATTATCAGTAGAGAGCCCTCACTACCTAAGAAACTGGCTTCATAAGCTTACCGGATTTGATGTGATGGAGAGCATCTTAGACTGTGGCACTCGAGGTAACACCAATGGCTGAGGTTCACATGGCATACAAGGGCTTTCAGAATCAGATCTTGCTGTCAAAGCATTGCTCTCATCATCTACATAAAAGAACAAAGGCAAACCTTGCTCATTTAAGAGTCACAGCAACATGACTGTTCAAACTGGTTCAAGTGTCATTTTCTCAAAGAACTTTTCAGAGAATTATCTTTTCTCAGTTAGACTAGGTCTCTGAAGTTGGAGATAAAACATTAGCAGATATGATTTTGCTCTAAGTAGCAAATAAACCCTTTAAATGATTTCTCCCCAAATGTGTGTTGGCTAAGTAGGATGCAAGAAATCAAACTTGAGCTTTACCTGAAATTTTCTTTCTCAGGAAAGAACAGAAAAAAAAATTTCATCTCTGAAATTAAAAGACTCAGGGAAATGTTTAAGGAACAGTGTGTTTTACTGTATATTTTGGCCCACCTTAAAAATTCCTAACCATGAGTTCCTGACCCTGTGAAAGATTTGTATACTTTTTTCATATAAGATTACCAGTGTCACTTTACATAATGAGAGTATGCTAGCCTTCATATAAAAAGACAGCATATCTAAAACTATCATCATACTACTGACCTGCCAACAGCGGGGCTTCACTTCTTTTAGATTTCCATGATCAAGGACATTGATCTGCAGCTCTTGGAAGGCAGAGCTTATAAGAATGCCTTGTACATAGGCATTTCATAAATACTTGATGGACTCAATTGTAGAACAGCTGCCTAGGAAAAGAGTGTAATCTGCAGTCCTTGAACAAAGCATGGCTAGCTGACCCGATGGAAATCAGAAGTGGCAATGTGTCAAATATTTACTCAGCTCTATCTATTGGCCTTATCATTTTAGTACTATAAATAAACTGATTTATATCTGTGATAATAGAATCAAAGCCATTTTAAAGGCTGATGATTTCTCTTTTAGAGATTCAAATGTCCCTAGTTAGTAAAAGCTTAAGAAGAAAAGTCAAGTACAAATCTTCTGTCATAGCTGGATCTAACATCTTGGAACATTTCAATTGCTCTCACTAAACAACTAAGAAAAAGAGAAATGCTCTTCTGGCTTTACTTCTCAGATGTCAGTGTTCCCTATTTTTGAAGATCAGAGGTCTCGTGGTGACAGACAGCACTGGAATAATCTTGTTCTATCCTCTCTATCCTTTTTTTTGCTATCAAAATTCTCAAATGAATAATCTCCCCTTCCACATCACGCTATGCCTCAATTCCAGGTATTGTAGCTTCTAACCTACAAACCCTCCTGAAACCAAAGGTCCTCAGTGACTACCTATATGCTGGCAGAAAGATCCTTCCTCACTGCTGGACTCATAGGACTTCAGAGCTAAGTGGGACTTCAACGACCAGCAATGCTGAGGTCTGCAGCCACATCCTTAGTGTTTATTTTGTACAAATCCCTCTGTGCATATGTCATTCCTTGCCCTTGCCCTTGCCCCATGCCCACCCCCACCCCCATCCCCAATAGAACACAAGCTTCTTCAAAGTAGGAATAGCTTTGTCTGTGCATCCTTAGCACCTAACCTATGTGGTGCAGAGGATAGGGACTGGGATGGGACTCAGTGTTACAAAAAGTTCTGACCCACAGAGCCCTCAGAGAGTCGTGGAGAAACAGTGGTGGAGAGAGCCCTCAGAGGAGGAAATCACCTTCTTTGGAACTGACAACTGTAAGAGCTGACCGAGGCACTAAAGTGAAATAGCTTGCCCCAGGCCACACAGCCAGGAGGTGTTGGAGGTGGGACTTGAACCCAGGTCTTTCCAGGCCAACTCTCTATACACTATACCCATTAGCACACAGTGGGCAGTTAATAAATGCTCGCTGAATTGAATTTATGGCTCACAGAAAAAGAAAAGCAGTAAGATACCACCTGACACCAATAAATTAGGAAGAGTGAGATAAAGTTTATTGCTTTTTAAAAAATGTCATCAAAAGACTAAGCTAATGTAAGGACCATTACAACAAGGGTCAAATTCACATATGCTGTAAAGACCAAAACTGCAAATGACAGACACAGAGAGACAGAGAAAAGGTCAAACGAGATCTTGGGAACTACAACAACTTTACGTAACACATGCCTGACATGACACTGCTGGATGCTAAGGCTGGCATTACTTCTTCTGCATGTCAGTAACATAAACTGACTTGCCAGGCCCCAAACTAGTTCTTTCAGCCCTTGAGGAGCAGAAGGGGCCAAGGCCCCACAGCTTCTCCTTTTGAGGCTGAGTCTGAGGAAGATGAGGCTTTTTCTTAAACTCTGTTCCCACACAGATCCCTACCTGAAGCTGATCCCTCCCAGTGCCTCCGAATGAGCTCCTCCATGCAGTCCAGCACCTTGCTCCACACGTTGTCAAACACGTAGGCAAGAACATCCTCCTTCATGCAATGAAATGGAGCAATGGGAGGATACCCTGATTTTTTTCTCTCATAAGACAGGCCTAATTTTCTTCCATGTAACCTGTCTTCCCTAAGACAGAAAGAAAGAAAGGGAAGGCAGTGAAGACACTTGCTTCTTGTTATTTGTGGAACATTAAGCATCACTGGTGGACTGGGGATGTCCTTTAGTCTTACCACTCCCCTTCTTAATAAGGTACATGTGTGAAGCTGCCTTCTGAACACAAACAGTTCAGCACAAAATGAAGACACTGCATTTTCATTACAAATTTCTTTTCCCCCTGCAAGTCCTGTGTGAAATACCCTGTAATATTCTTAAAGTTCTGAGTTGATGGATGATCACACTAGGTGAACAATGAGAAGGCTAAACACACTTGAACAGTATTTAGTATTGTTATAAATTACAACTTATGACAATGTTAATCTGATATTTATTTACTGGCATGAGTGACTCTTATGATGTATGGTATTTAAAATTAAAACAAAACCTTTTAAAATCCTACTTGCTGGGTGCTGGAGAGACAAAAATGGAAAGGAGACAGTTCTGGCCTCCAGAGCTTACACTCTACCTGGGGGGAGGGGACACAGACAGAGATAGATAATATAAGACTGGGAGCAACAGGGACAAAGGAGAGACGGATCATAATGAAGCATGAACAGTAAACAATTCCCATAAATGAACATGATCAATGTAACTTCTACTCAATCAAACCAAGGCAAGAATTTGTAAAGCCAGCTATGGGAAGAGTGAAGAACTGGGAAGGGGAAGAAACTGCTGAGGCCTTTCTAAAGCTGCCCTGGATCTACAGGCCAGGCAGCCAGGTAGCATGCTAGAAACAGCACTGGGTCTTGAGTCAGGAAGACCTGAGTTCAAATCTGGTCTCAAGACACTTACTAGCTGTTTGACCCTGGGCAAGTCACTTAACCCTGTTTGCCTCAGTTTCCTTATCTGTTAAATCAGCTGGAGATGGAAATGACAAACCACTCTAGTTTCTTTGCCAAGAAAACCCCAGATAAGGTCACAAAGAGTCAGACCCTACAGAAACAAATGAACAATCACTAGTTCTTCCTTAATTTCCAACATGGAATGTGCATAGCCAAAGTGTTTACTTCCTGGGTGCTAGAAACTAGGAAAGGCAGAAGACTGATATTTTTGGACATACCTGGTTTACATGGGCAAATCTCCCACCCTAACAGTGAAAACTGGTATATTTCCATTTTATTTCAGATACAATGGACCTCCTGGGTCTCAAGTAACACAAAACCGTCAGAAGGTGAAAAATTAGAGCAATAAACAATGAGTAGAAGTAAAATTGAGACTGAGTAGTATGATTTAAGGAAAATCCATCTTTCATTTCAACAAAGAAATAAAATATCCCCTATGCATTCTAATTCCTATCAATCAGAAATCCAGTTGCTATTAAGAAGCAAAAACCTGGAGAAGTATAAGAAAAAGTGGGGAAAATATTAATTATGACTCTTCTCTTAATACAAATAAGCTTAATCTGTTTGCTTTCCTAATATCCAGTTAAATAAACTGAGAGGAAAGGAAAGCCTGGTTGTAGTGGATCAGTGGGGAGCTTTGGTTAGCTAGTCTACAACATAAGCATACTCAATTTCTAGCAAGGATGAAGAAAAGAGGGAACCAGGAAAATGACAGGGGCTCAAAGAGGGAGATAAGGCACCAAAGATAGAACTTTATGTGCAAAAAGGAAAATTTAGGTCTGCTATATGGAAAAACTTCTTGTTATTAAAGATGGCCCAAAGTGAAATGTTGCCTGGGAAGGTAATGGGCTACTTTTCACTGGAGACCTTTAAACAAAAGTTTGAAGATCCAGAATATTCAGATAGGATAGAGAGAGAATTCTTATTCAGGTATGGGTTCAACTAGATGGCCTTGAGGGCTGCTTCCATGTCTGAGATCAGGAGTTCTGGGTAGGAGTGTAAATGTGTAGAGAATATACAAATAAATACAATGCAGGATGGGTAATGAGAAATGGTCCAATCAAGAAAATAGCAATAGTAGTTTTGGAGGCTAAAGAAACAATGGCAAAAAAAAAACCCCATGAAATTAAAGTAAATCTACTTTAATTTACTTTAAATTTTAGTTTAAATTTAGATGACAAATTACATATATAAACCACAACATCTTGCTGACAAGAAAGAGGTAAATAGCTGAAAAGTCAAACTACCCACTTGTCTGTAGTGTCCAATGCTAGATACTCTTCTACTATTCCTTCTGACACAATCACTCCCTCTTCTTCATCTTCTCTTTCCACAGAACATAAGCTCGGAGATTTGGAGACAGAAGCATCTTTATGGACATAAGAAAGTGAAAACGGTAACTTCTTACCTCTTATACCAAACCTGAGGGAGAAGGGAAAGGCCAAGATAAATCACTGTTCACTCTCTAACCAGTAACACTCCTATGATATTATACTGTCATGCGACCCAGGGAAACCTTAAGTCTTCTGTACTTTCCTGACCATCCTGATTCATGATCTCTTCTCTCCTTCCTCTGAGTGACTATTATATTTATTGCTCATATCACTCATTTGAATGTATGAGAGCTTATGTTGTTTTAAGGTCTTTTTTCAAGCTATTTTAAACATATGAATTTCAGATAGAAAAACAATTTTAAACAATTTCTATCACTCAGATTCTTTTAATCCTTTTTAGTGATTTACATAAGGCAGCTAGGTGACACCATGGATCTGTACAGCACTGCGCCTGAAATCAGGAAGACTCATCTATCTGAGTTTAAATCTAGCCTCAGACACTTACTAGCTGTGTGACCTTGGACAAGTCAATTAGCCCTGTTTGCTACAGTTTCTCATCTGTAAAATGAATAGAAGAAGAAAATGGCAAACCACTCCAGTATCTCTGCCAAGAAAAACTCTAAAAATGGGGTAAAAAAATGGGACACAACTGAAACTCAACAACAAAAAGTGATTTACATCACTTTTTACATTTACACATAAAAAGTGTGCATACAAGCTATTTCATGTTTTGCTTTTTATCCACTTAACATTTACACAAACATACAATGATATAGCTCATACACCATTTTTCTTTTAATTATAAACTTAATCAACAAACAATATTTAAATCCAAAAAGACTACACATGAAACCATGAATTTCTGGTATTTAATTTGTTCTAAAATGTGTTAATTTTTACCAAGCAGGAATAAAAGAATTATTTCATTGTTCCTTCTAAATTTTTTCTAGGTTTTGTTGCTGTTACTATTGTTATTTACAAAATTCTGAGTTTGTATGTATAGGGTTGTCGTCATTCTACATTGCATCACATAGTGTAAATCTTCCCATATTTCTTTTTATTCTGCATACTTGTCATTTCTTATGGTACAATACTATTCCTATTGCATTCAAATGTGTCTCCAGTCATTCCCCAACTGCTGGATACAAGTTGTTTCTAGCTTTTTGTAAAATTTGTTGGGAATATTTTTGTAGAAATATTTTTCCCTTGTAGATAACATCCTTATAACCAAGTCCCAGAAATGGAATCATTAGGGCAAGGAAGGATGAATAGTTTGTAGCTATTACTGCATGAATTATATGTTGCTTTCCAAAAAGATTTCATCAATCATAGCTCTACCAGCAGGTTCAAGGTAGCTATTTTTCCAGGTCAGATTAGCCTTGTCATTATTAACCATCTTTCCTAATTTGATGGATATAAGGCAGTATCTGAATAGTTTCAATTTATATTTATCTTATTAAACTGGTTGAATTTTTTTAAAAATGTGGTTATTATCTGTATTTCTTCTTTTAACACATGTCTATTCACATATTTTGATCATATACCTCTTGGGAAATGGCTCTTTCATAAAACCAATTCCTTCTTTAATTTATTAGTTCAATTTTTTTGTTTTACTTTCAATTTTACTAATCTCTCATCTGACTTTTCAGGATTTCTATTTTTGCATTTAATTGGGGATTTAAATTTTTTCTTTTTCTAGTTTTTTTAGTTTCATGAGCAATCCATTGATCTGCTCTTTCTCTCTTTTACTGATATAAGCATTTAGAAATATAAAATTTCCCCTAAGTACTGCTTTGGCTACACCCCAGAAATTTTAGTATGCTGTCATATCTTCAATGAAATTGTTTCTGTAGTTTGTTCTTCAAAGGGGTCAAATAGGCAGTAGGAGAACCAGGAGGCAGCAGTGTTCCCAAAACCTGAACAGAAGAGTGTATCAAGAAGAGTTATTCTCCATATCAAAGACTACAGAAAAGTTAAGGATAAGACTGAGAAAAAGCCACTGGATTTGGCTTTTAAGAAATTATTGTTGAGGGTGGAGCCAAGATGGCAGCATAGAAGCAGGAAAATTCCATGAGCTCCCCCTATAATCATCTCAAAAACCTACAAAATATGACTCTAAACAAACTTTAGAGATACAAAACCCATAAAGTGACAGAGAGAAACAAATCTCCCACTGAAGGCAGCCTGGCAGGAAGGGTTCATCATAGTGTGCTGGGAGCAGAGTCCAGCCCTGCATGAGCCCACAGTTTTAGCCTCAGGGCAGCCCCAACCAGCAGAGGCTGGAGCAGACTTCGGGAGAGTGGATCATCAGCAGCTGTGGTGGTTTCCAGAAATATCAACCCATAAATGCCAAAGACAAAGTAAAAGGTCAGTGTAGAACTCTGTTGGAACTGAGGGGCATTAGGAGTGGGGTCCGGCCTCTGCCTCTGGGGCTAGAAGTGGTGGAGGTGAGGCAGCCATGCAGCCACCTCCACATGGTGCCTCAGAGCTCCTGGCCTGCAGATTGTAGGGGGGGGGAAAGTGACCATTCAGAGGGTAATTAGCCTGCCTGGATCTGGATTGCGGCCTTGGGTAGTGGTCCTGAGGTGCACAACCAATGAGCCTGCTTGTGGGGGCTGAAGAGACAGCTCCCTCCTAACAGCTCCGCCAGCTGTGAAAACCCCAGCGATCTGGGACATAGCTCTCCTCTGGAAGCAGAGTTCTACTATGGCAAAGAGCCCAAAAGTTAAGTAAATGAGTGGCAACATGAACAAGAGCGGAAGCAAAGGAAACACAGCAATCCAACTTTAGATTCCTTTTCTGGGGACAAAAAGGATCAAAGCATGGAACAGGAGAAAGAAAATGAAGTCAGAACTCCTGCACCAAAAACTTCCAAGAAAAATAAGAATTGGTTACAGGCCATGGAGGAGCTCAAGAAGGATTCAGAAAATTAAATAAGAGAAGTGGAGGAAAAATTGGGGAGAGAAATGAGAATGATGCAAGAAAATCATGAAAAGAGAGTCAACAACCTGAGTGAAGGAAATAACACCTTAAAAAACAAACTCAAAAGGCAAAAGAGGTTCAAAAGGCCAATGAGGAGAAGAATGCCTTAAAGAGCCGAATTTGCCAGATGGAAAAAGAATCTCAAAAGCTCACCGAAGAGAATCATTGCTTCAGAATTAGATTGGAGCAAATGGAACCTAGTGACTTTATGAGAAATCAAGATGCTGTTAAACAGATCCAAACAAATGAAAAAATAGAAGGAAATGTGAAATATCTCACTGGAAAAACCACTAACCTGGAAAATAGATCCAGAAGAGATAATCTGAAAATTATTGGACTACCTGAAAGCCATGATCAAAAAAAGAACCTAGAAATCATCCTCCAAGGAACTCTCAAGGAACAATGCCCTGATGTTTTAGAACCAGAGGGCAAAATAGAGGTTGAAGGAGTCCACTGATCACCTCCTGAAAAAGATCCCAAAAAGAAAACTCCTAGGAATATTATAGCCAGGTTCCGGAGTTCCCAGATCAAGGAGAAAATATTACAAGCAGCCAGGAAGAAACAATTTGAATACTGTGGAAAAACAATCAGGATAACACAGGATCTGGCAGCTTCTACACTGAGGGATCAAAGGGCTTGGAATATGATATTCAGGAGGTCAAAGGAGCTGGGATTAAAACCAAGAATCACCTACCCAGCAAAAATGAGTCATGTTTCGGGGGAAAATATGGTCAATGGTCATTCAATGGAATAGAGGACTTTCAAGCATTCTTGATGAAAAAACCAGAGTTGAACAGAAAATCTGACATTCAAATACAAGAAGCAAGAGAAGCAAGAGAAGGTAAACAAAGAAAAGAAATCATAAAGAACTTATCAAAGTTGTACTATTTAGATGCCTACATGGAAAAATAATAATTGTAACTTATGAAATTTTTCTCAGTATGAGGATAGTTGAAGGGAATATAAATGTGTATTTATATACATATATATACATACATACATATATATGTCTATATTGGAGGGTATATGTGAATATGAATACATATGTGAGTGTGTGTATATATGTGTACAGGTATACATAGACAGAGGGCACAGGATCAATTGAATAGGAAGGGATAATATTTAAAAGGTGAAATTGAGAGGTGAGAGAGGAATATAATGAGAGGAGATGGGGGGAGACAGAACGGGGTAAATTATCTCATATAGAAGAGGCAAGGGAAAACTGCTACAATGGAGGGGAAGAACAGGAAGGCAAAAGGGAATAAGTCAATCTTACTCTCATTGAATTTGGCTTAGGGAGGGAATGACATACACATTAAATTGGGTATCTTGCCCTACAGGAGAGTAGGGGGGAAAAGGATGAGATGGGGCATGATGGAGGGGAAGGCAGGTTGGGGGGGGGGGGGGGATAGTTAGAAGCATACATTTTTGAAAAGTGACTGGGTCAAAGTAGAGAATAGAAGAAGTGGGGAGCGGAATAGGATGGAGGGAAATATAGTCAGTCTTTTACAATATATCCACTATAGAAATGTTTTGTGTAACTACACATGTACAACCTATATTGAATTGGTTATCTCCCAGTAAGGGTGGGTGACAAGGGAGGAAGGGAAAGCATCTGGAAATCAAAATTTCAAAATCAAATGTTTAAAAAAATATTATTATTATTATTATTTTTACATGTAACTGGGAAATAAGATATACAGACACTGGGGTATGGAGATCTATCTTGCCCTTGTTGTAGGGGGCATGGGGGAGGATATAGGAGAGAGATCGGGGAAAGGAGAGGGATTGCTGTTTTGGGGCAGTGGGTAGAGGAAAGATTGGGAGACAATTTGTAACTCAAAATCTTGTGCAAATGAATGATATAAACATAAAATTTAATTTAAAAACAAATAAAAAAAGAAATTATTGTTAATTTTGAAGAAAGTTGTTTTGGTGGAATGATGAGGTCAGAAGCTAGATTATAAGGGGTTAAGAAGAGAGTTGAGAGGAGAGAAAGTGGAGACACCTATTATAGATGGCCTTCTAAAGGAGTTTAGCCACAAAGGGCATAAGAGATACAGGATGATAGCAGAAATGGAGGGATCAAGTGAGTTTTTTTCAGGACAGGGGTGATATGGACATGTTTATAGGCAGTAGGGAAGGAACCAGTAGATAGCGAGAGACCAAAGATAAGTGAGTGGGGATGACAGAGAGGTGATCTGCTGCAGGAGACAAGATGGTATGAGATCACTTGTGGATGTACAGGGGTTTGTTTTGGCAAGGAGAAGGGCTACCTCATCATGTGAGACAGAGGAGAAGGGGATAGTGTCAGAAGGCATCTGAATGACAGGAGATGAGGAAGAGGAGAGAAAAAGGACCTCACCAAGAATGGACTCAATTTTTTTCAGTAAAATATGAAGCTAGGTTCTCAGCTGAGGATGGAAGGAGTGATAGGAGGTTTGTAAGGGATAAAAGGGTTGGAATATCCACTTTGGTGAGTGCTAAGTGAGATAGTCAATTAGGGAGGTGTAAAAAGATTGCTTAGTAGAAGCAAGGGCCTAGTTAATATTATGTAACATAAGTTTGTAGTGAATCCAGTCAGGGCTATTATGTGATTTTCTCCGCCTTCCTTCAGCAGTATGTCTGTAGGAGTGATAGCATTGGATGATGGGGGCAATACAAGGCTTGGTAGGGCACAACTGACGGTATGACGAAGGATCCAAGAAGACAGTGTAGAATTGACCTTGTTCACCACAGGTCAGGATGGGGAAAAGAGGAGTGTAATTAGTGCCAGGATGGTGGTCTGGGAGAGAACTGAGGGGCTGTGGTGTTGGAGATCATGTATGGACAAAGAGCAGGGTTTTATACTGGAAGGCTGAGAGATACTAATAGACTGTGAGCAGATAAGGAAATTTCAGAGCTCATCAACTTGGAAGTAGTGCATTTGTGGGAGATGGTATGACCATCTTTGTATGGAAATAAGGTGGGGTGGAAGAGTAGGTCATGAGAAATAAATAAGCTGAAGAACTGTGAGGTTAGCGTTCCTGTGGGAATATCAACATGTATGTTGAAAGATTCTGAGGGCAGGAGATAGAGGAGAGAATGACTGTAAGCCAGGTACTAAACTGAGGAAGGAAGGGGAGTGTCCTGGAATTTCATCCATAAACCAAATTTTAACTGGTTGGTAGATATGGATTGCATGAACCTCAGAATAATCCAACTCCCCCACCTCAACCAGTTAGTCAGAGGAATGCATGAAAGAGAATCCACATCATAGGACCATCAGCTAAAAGAATTGAGGATGTCGACCTTAGAGAGCAGGTGATGGGGATAGGCGTGGGGGTAATATAAAGAGGCATAACCATGACAATCATCAAGTTCCTGAAGGGCTAATATGTGGAAAACAAATCTGATGTGTTCTCCTTGACCCAGAGGGAAGTAGTAAGAGTGGGGGTTGAGGGGTGCATGGGAAGGGGGACTGCAGAGAAGCAGATTGTCTAAATATAAGGAAACTATTCCTTAGGTATTGTGTCCCCTTACTAAACATTTCCAAGCAAAGGCACACTGACCCTCTCAAAGAGGCTATGGAGGATAATTATTGCTGCTCTAGTATAATTTGGAGAAAGTTGTGAGGTCCTTCCCAATTCTACTAATCTGTGGGCTTTTGTGATTTCTCTACAATTCTATAATTTTATAATTCTTTATTTCTATAAAAGTTATTTTATAACTCTCTACATGATATTTTGTCATTAAGTACTAATTATTTCTATCAACTTCTTTGTTATCAGTGAAATGGAAATGCAATTGTTTTCATGGGTTTGTTTTATGTCCTATTTACTGAAGCTTCAATTTTGACTAATTTTGTTGAAGATTCTGAATTATCTCAATAAAATACATCATATGTACATATAATTTATTTAAACCTCTTTTTTTTGGTCCATATTTATTCCTTTAATTTCCTTTTTTTACCTTGCGATAGCTACTATTTCTAAAACTGCCCAATATTATATTGAGAATGTATCATCTACATATTCATTATTTTTAACTGCTATATTATATTCTACCTTTAACTTACCATTTCTGGGATGTTATTAGGCATTTGAATTCTTTCTAGTATTTAATACTATAAACAGTATTGCTATGACCAGGTATATAAATTATTTTCTCCCTTTTTAGATGATTTCTTTAGGATATATTTCCCAAAATGGAATTACTGTGTTTTCGCTAAACTTTAACCTTCCCAGCACAGCACTCCCCATATACAGGTCATTTAAGCAAAAGTTTGCTGATTAATCCCTGGGTCAAAGTGACATGAACATGGGGTCAAGTCCTAGCTAGTGATCAACGAAAGCATATGGCCAACATCCCAGTGCAATCCAGCATACTCTCTCCTTCACATTCACTTCTGTACCTCACTTGATGTTCACCTGCATTGCCCCATACACATAGGTACTACTGATGGACTACCTCAACTGATTCTTCCAACCGTATGTCCTAAGTAGGGTGTCCTTCATTCACTTGTGTTTCTTATGGAGAGATTGGCTAGGCTAATTTTTTTGAGTGGCTGCTGATCTTACCGAAGAAGTCCTGCAACTTTTACAGAGATGGATTGAAATCATGCCACCCACCAACAGGAGCATCCAGAGACTTCACTCTCTCTACGGAAGATTCCTTCTACTTAACTCTCACAGGACCTCCTCTGTAACACTGACAGACACTCCGATTCTGACTCCCAAATTAGGAATGCATAGGTGTTTGCTGTGAAGCAGCTAAGCTTCAGTTTACAGACAATCTACATAATATTCAGTGGGTTATGCAGCAGCCATTGGCAATAAAATGTGGAGAGTGAATTTGCTATTTTTAATAAAGTTTTAAAATTAAAAATAATAAAGTTTAATTTAAAGTTTTAAATTAAAAACACAAATAAACCCACAACCTGGAGGCATCTGGTAAATTGTGCTGTTCTTTCAATGACTACCAGCCATTCCCTTACCCCTGTAGCAAGAGCTATTTGTTCATACTTTTTTTTTGCCAGGCTTGATACTGATAACTCAAGGATCATCCTGGTCTTTTTACACATTGCTCCCCTCCATGCACTCCATACTCCAGCCATGGTCCTCCTTGCTCTATCTGGGAGAGTTTTTTTGGCACAGGCTGTCCTCCATTCCCAGAATGCTCTCTTTAAGCTTCTCCTTCAAAACTAATTTCTTTTTGCATAAGGCCTTTCCCAGTTCCCCTGTCAATATTTTGTCTTCTAAGGTTACCTTGTAGCTGCTCTATATATCTTATACATGAACACACACCCCCCTATTTTATGTACATTTTGTCTCTCCCTTAGAAGGTCAGCTTCTTGAGGAGAAGGGTCATTGCCTTTTTCTTTATATCTCCAGTGCTCAGTATGATGTTTGGCTCCTTGTGGAGTGGTTATTATTATTATTTTTTGCCTTTTGGAGGGTAATTGGGGTTAAGTAACTTGCCCAAGTAACTTACATGGCTAGTTTTTTTGTGTTAAGTGTCTGAGGCTGGATCTGAACTCAGGTCCTCCTGACTCCAGGGCCGGCGCTTTACTCACTGCACCACCTAGCCGTCCCTTTGTGGAGTGGTTATTTGACTGATCGAGTAATTTTATATGATCTTATTAACCTATAAATGGGAAATAAGTTGTTGAAGGGAAGTCATTGTCTACATTGTGCTCTTCCAAGTCAGATGCTTTTTTGTAAGAAACAAACACAAACAATGAGAATTTTTATTCTCTATAACCCTTTAGTCAATTGTGGGACTGTGAAGATAGTCTATTATGGCAGTCATCTACAAAACACTTTTTCATACAGTGTTAGACACCTTTGATAAATGTAAACTCTTTTCAGGAAGACTTTATGTGGTGAGTGGTTCCTGATGTCTTCTTGCCCCAAATAATCCCTTTTTTTCATAATAATAGTGTCAATAATAGTTTCATCCTTTCAGAATCTTTTAAAGTTATTCTGAAATGTTGATTACAGAGTGTATTTGCAATTGTGTCATGTCCAACACAGATTTCTTTTGAATTTAGATGTTCAGGTACTGCTTCTCCTCCCAACTTAATGTTAAATTCTATTTCCCCATAAAGGAGGCTCAGGTATTATGATTCCATACTCTCAGGTAATCTCTCACTTAATGGCCTCTTCAGCTCTCATGGGTTTAATGATTTTTATGCAGATGAATAAAAATCTAAGTATCTAGCCATAGTATATCTGATTGCCTACTGAATATTTCACATTGTCTATCCTGTAGGCATTCCCCACCTCCCAATCTCGACATTTCTATAGACAACTACTCTCACAACCGTCTACTTCTCTCTCCCATGGACTACTCCTGTTCATTCTCATTTTCATCACATCTCACACAGACTATCACAATACCCTAATTGGTCTCAAGTATTTCTCCTAAAGTGCAGATCTGGCCAAGTTACTCCCCTACTCAATAAACTCCAATGGCTCTTTATTACCTTTAGTATCAAACAGAAACTTGTCGAGGGACACCTAGGTGGCACCATAGTGCATAGAACACCAGACCTGAAGTCATCTTCCTGAGTTCAAATCTGGCCTCAAATACTAACTAGCTGTGTGACCCTGAGTAAATCACTTAACCCTATTTGCCTCAGTTTCCTCATCTGTAAAATGAGCTGGAGAAGGAAATGGCAAACCACTCCAGTATCTTTGCCAAGAAAACTCCATATGGGTTCGTGAAGAGTTGGACACTACTGAAAATGATTTAATAACAAAAAATAAACTTGTCTGTTTGGCTTCCTAAGCCTTTCACAACTTGTCCCCAACATACTTTTCCAACCTCATTACTCTTTCTTGAATTCTACAGTCCAGTCAAACAGACCTAGCCTTTCTCTGCACAGAACATTCTATCTCTCCCTCACCTTTGTGTGTCAGCACTAGCTGTCTTCTATTCTGAGAATTCACTTCCTCCTTGGCTCTGCCTTAGAATCTGTTTCCTTCAAAATTCTGCTCAAGAACCACCTTCTATATGAAGCCTTTCCCCCTTCCCTTAGCTGCTAGTGCAAGCCTAGCCCCTCAACTAGCTTGTATTCATTTCTCTTGTATTTCCATCCATGAGAATGTAAGCTCCTTGAGGGAAGGAATTGTTTCCATTCTGTCTTAATATCCTCAGTATCTAACAGTTACAGACACAATGTGTGTGAGATGACCAACTTTGATAGACTGGGCTCTTCTCGGCAATGCAAGGTTATAAGACAACTCCAAAAAGACTCATGATAGAAAGAGATGTCCACACCCAGAGAAAGAACTGAATGCAGATGGAAGCAAACTAACTGCTCTCTTTCTTTTTCTTGTTTTGTTTCCTCTTTCCCTTTGTTCGTTTCATTGGTTATGATCCTTCTTTATAACCTCACTAATGTTTAATGTGAAGGTATTTGTAGATCCTATACTTGATTGCATTCCACCATGGTGGGGGGAGAAAATTTGAAACTCAAGGGATTGTGGAACTGAATCTTGTAAACTAAAAGTAAAAAAATAAATTATTATTATTTGCTTTTTGGAGGGCAATTGGGGAAATAAATTAATTTTTAAAAATATCCTCAGTACCTAGCACAATTCCTGACACATGGTAGGTACTTAATAAGTGCTTCCTGACTAGCAATGTTTTGAGAAGGCCAACCTATATAATAAGAGAACTGGATGCGATGATCTCTAAGATATCTTCCGATTCTACAAACCTGTGATCCTGTGAATCACACCGTGAATTACAGAATGCTAAAGAAATGCTGAGAAATCTTCTCCTTTTCATGTTTATTTGCCATCTTCTTTCTAGTTACATTTATAATGGTCTCAGGATGATAGGGCTTAGCTGGGTCTCATGGGAAGATTTTTTTTTTTTATTTTTAAGCAATCGGGGTTAAGTAACTTGCTCAAGGTTACACAGCCAGTTATTTCTGGGTATGGTGTTGAGTGTCTGAGCCCGGGATTTGATCTCCAGGTCGTCCCAACACTGGAGCCGGTGCTCTTACTTGCTGAGCCACCTGGCTGCCCCTAAGCAAATTGGGGTTAAGTAACTTGCTCAAGGTTACACGGCCAGGTGTTTCTGGGTGGGTGCTAAGTGTCCGAGCCCGGGATTCGATCTCCAGGTCTTCTCAACACTAGAGCCGGTGCTCTTACTTGCTGTGCTACCTGGCTGCCCCACATGGGAAGATTTTTATCTCCAATGTTTTAAACTGTTTTGTATACACTAGTTATAATCTTATATCACCTTCCATGTAATACTTTGCTATTACTTTATATTCTTAATTGGTGCTGGGTTTGGATTTCATAAGTTCTGCTTGGTGAGGAGATTGAGTACATTCTGGAAAAGCTTCTGAGTACTTATGTTGGGGGTTACTTTTTCAATCTGTTAAAACTTCTCTTAAGAAAAAGTGGTAATAATGAGAGTCTGTGTTTTGACTTGCCTTTATTTCCATTTCTCAGTCAATAGCTTGTTTAAATAGATTGGATTAGAAGTGTGCAAGAAGTACATTCTCATCTTTATCACTGAATTTGCTGCCAATTTTAACTTTTCCTCTATTTGTTACCCTAATGACATAGAGAAGACTGATTTTAAAATTATTCCCACACTGGTTAGTTGTCATTTCCTGTCTAAATATAGTTATTCCTTTCCTGTGCTGTTGTGGGGTCTTTCCTATGCTTAGTACTTTTGGACACTATGTGAAGAAAATATTAGCACAGTACATATATCAGACTTCTGAGTAGCCTAGAAGCGTCCAGCCTCTATCATTTCTTGAGCTTAAAACTATTTTCTAACATATTCTTTGCTATCCTCACCTTCATCTGCTTTTACATTGAAGTGACACACCTTTCTGAAGAGACCACTGGAGGATTTGAAAGGAAAGCTATTAGCTGGAAGGGCAGCTCATTGCTAGGATTTATGTAGCCAGGTTCCAAGAAGAGCCATGGGTAAGCTTTACAATCATCTCTGTTGGTCCAGTCAGACTCTTCCAAGATGGGGGTCTAAGAAAGGAAGCTTTGTAATAGATCCACTAAGAAAAGAATCTGGTGCTGCCTTGCTAAGTAAACTAAGTCTGTTAAGCATTTAAAACCAAATCTTTCACAACCTGATTCCAACCTACCCTTCCAGATTTAGTAACCATTATTCACCTCCAGTCCGGTAATTGACATTCCCACTGTTCCTCAACATGTTCCACCTCATCTTAAAATCCACCCACTTCCATCAGCTCAGCTCCAATGCCACCTCCTAGGAGGACTTTCCTGCCCACCTGAACTTCACTCCCTAAACTACTTCAAAAGTATATGTTGTACATTGAGAGACATTTATAAAATGCACTGCAAGTTTTAACATGCTGCAGAAACTCTAGCTATTATTTTTATGTGTACACGTTGTCTTCCCTAATACAATGTATGCTCCTTGAAGGAAAGGATGGTTTAATTTTTGTATATGCATTCCTAGTGCTGACCCCAGGGTGAGGCACTTTGAAGTACTTAATACTTAGTACTTGAAAATCTTCAACAATTACATGTTCCTGCTTAACTGGTTTATTTGTTGTTTCCTGCACACAGCAGTCCACCTCAGGCCTCTCCTGCACACAATGCTACCCCTCCTCTTCTGTACCTTTTGGAATTATTAGTCCCCTTTAAGGTTCAGTTAAAGTATTACCTCCTACCAAGAGTCCTGCCTGACTCTCTGTCGCACCAATTACTTCATAATTAGTCACCTGGATATAGGTAAATAAATACCTATTACTCACATGCATACATATCCCCAAGTGGGATGTAACTCCTTGAGGGTGGGGACTACTTTGTTTTGGGGGCTATTTTCAATACTTGGCACAGTGCCTGGCACATGGTAAATGCTTGGTGAATTGGCATGATTAGAATGCAGTAAAGTGTAAGGGACAAAAGATGGACAGTGTGAGTCAGTGACATCAAGGAGACAGTAAGAGACTTTGAAGAAGTCCTCCGGTGAACTGAGTGACTCATCCCTGGAGGATTTGTAAAAGTGCAGAGAAAAATCACACAGAATGAAAAGGCATAGTTGGGCTGTAGAAAGAATAGACTAGTCACATCAATGAGATCCATCAAAATACTGAAATAAACACCTTCTTAAAAACCGACACCAATTTATGGTGTTACTAAAAATTAATATGCACTTGTTCTCCCATACCTCTGAGAACAATGGCTTTTACAGTTTTTGTTTACTTCTGCAAGTTTGACTGGTGTACCTTAAATTTTTAATCATCATTCCTTTCATTACTGAGATAATACCTTTATTTACCTTTTTAAAAATGTTTTATTATGAATTTAACATGCAACAAATATTAGTTATTAAGCCAAACATGAACTAAATCCCCAAATCCCTAAAATTTAACTATGTACATGTTAAAAAATGTGATCACAACCCATACACCTCTACTGAAGTCTCATTATGATGCCTCATTGTGGCACAGGAATGCCCCTGGGTCCCTGAAGGCTATGGGTGTGGGATATACTCTCTGGTGGCTTTACAAAGGCCTGGTGTTGGCCTGCACATCTGCCATCCAAGGACAAGCCTCGCCACGACTGCTGAGGCTCATCACTGTACTGGCTGCAGGATGATGAACTTTTTAGCCACAGTAACTCTGAAAGGCCATCTACTCACTTATCAGAGGTGGTGGTATTTGTACAACAAAGGAAATATGGAGGAAATTACTGATCGCTGAAGTAGTACATGCTAACCTTGCTTTGCCTCACTCCTTATTAGTCCATCCTTGTATACTCAATGGTCTTTATATCTGTTGCTTTTGCAGCACCATAATATCCCAACATTAAAAAGCAAGGATATGGAAAACAACTGCATAGGACAGCAAGGTGCTGATGAGAATTGTGATCTGCAGTGGCGGAAGAAATGTCCACATCTAAGATACAATGTATCTGTCAAAATAAATTTATTCAACCATTCCCCATCCACTGGACACAGAGTTTGTTTTCAGTTTTTCATAATTATGTATATAAAGCAGCTGTGAATATTTCTGTGCAAATATGGCCTTTTTTTCTTGCTAATAATAGCTTTAGGACACAGTATGTGCAAATGAATTGGTGGAATCGGTGGATCAAAGGATATGATTAGATTAGGAGTTCCCATTATACATTAATATGTTGCTCCATTTGCCCCATTCTACAGTTCCAATGACAATGAAAAATTACCTGTTTTCTCAATGTTGCCAACACTGAATGGTATCTTTTTTTGCTATTTTTGTCAGTTTCCATCACCTGGGATCCTGAGAAGTTAAGTGATTTGCCCCAGGATCACACAGGCAGAGTGTCAGGCATGGATCCTGAGCCCAGAGCTTCCTGACTTGATTAGTAGGGCATGGCAGGCAATGCTCTAAGGCTGCTGGCTGCAAAGCCGGGGCTGACCAGTCCCCTACCAGATGAAATCATCAATCTCATGCAAAAAGAAATCCCTTTTTCAACTGCCTCTTTAACTAGGCACCCTCTGCTATGACATTCATAGCTACCAAAATGTGGTTCCTTATTTTTTTATTCCTGGATATTTACAATACTTAACAGACTGAGGCTCCTTTGGGCCAACGGGTACTTCTCATCAACAAGTGATAGATTTCAGCTAGAAAATTCCTTAACATTAAGGTTTAAGTTTCTTTACCACAAATTAATGCTTTCTTTGAAAGTATCTAATTTAGCATAAGTGTTGTTATGTAAACATCAATCTCTGCATCACAAAAGTGACTTTTTTGTAGATGATGCTAGCTCACAAACACAATATTTCATAGAACAAAATTACAGTACAACTAAAGGATTTGGACAATGCCAAGAGGTTCACTATAATCAGACTTAGAGACTTAACCTTTGCTACTTAGTAATAGACAATAGGGAGAAGTATCTTTCTGCTTCAGCACAAGTAAAAAGTTCTACTACTTACACAGTAGACTCTCTTTCTTGGTTCAATGCCGTTTCATGTGAGGCTGAAGTAATCGATGGAGACCTAGGATACAATCCATAACCTTCACAAGGAGCTACTATCTGTTTTCCCAGAATCCTTCAAATTAAAGAAACAGATGAGGTAATTTACCCAAGTTCACATATCAGTAATACCACCACAGTATCAAAATACAAGCATTTTTGTTAACATATTTTTCTGTTTTTAAGATCAAATGTCTAAGGGTGGCCAGGTGGCTCAGCGAGTAAGAGCACTGGCCCCAGTGTCAGGATGATCTGGGGACTGAATCTGGGTTCAGATACTTAGCACCACACCTAGAAATAACTGGCCGTGTAACCTTAAGCAAGTTACTTAACCCCAATTGCTTAAAAAAAAAAAAAGATCAAATGTCTATTAGATTCTGCTCCTTCCCCTTAATACCTGAGGTGAGGAAAGGTAGACGTCCACTCTTGGCACTCTTCTTGCAGACCCTTTGTATGGATGCTTGACTTTTGTTCATATAAAAGCTCATCAATGACTGTGAACATAAACTGAACTTTTTCAGTGGCATTTCGGTCAAGTTCCTAAAAATAAATATCCAGAAAAAAATCATTTCCAGATAGGTCTGAGATCCGTTGAAATCATAAAAAAAATCTTTTAAAATCACTTAAATATCTGTTCAATCCGAAAAACTACCAAGTTTCCATAGAAGATAAGTTAAATTATTGGGAGGTTTCAGCATATACATAAATTACTCAAATGACTTCTATTGTTGTAAATATAATTTATACTGAAACCTTTCTTAATTCCACTGAGTGAAGAATGACACCAGGACAGGAAAAAACCCCCAAAACTTATTCACATTTCAAATTTTAGACTTCAAATAGAAATAAGCATGAAGGAAAAAACATTAATTCTACCTACTCCTCCTACTACACATCTAGAAAACTTTTGTTGTTAAATGGTTTCAGTCGTATTCGATTCTTTGTGACCCCATTTGGGGTTTTCTTGGCAAAAATACTGGAGTGATTTGCCATTTCCTTCTAAAGGTCATTTTACAGAAACAGGGTGAAATGACTTTACCAGGGTCACAGAGCTAGTGTCTGAAGCCAGATTTGTACTCAGCAAGCGTCTTCTTGACTCGAGACCCAGTGGTCTATCCACTGCATCACCTAGCTATCCATAGAGAAAACTACAACTCTTCAAATTGAAATTTCATTAAACTCTATGTACTATACTAGAGGAAGATAAAATATACCAGTGGAAGATAAAAGAAAGAATACAATCTCTGCTCATGGTGAATGGGATGATTTACTGGGTGATAGAGAGAGGCATAACTACTCAAATTTTATTTTACTTTTATTTTCTTTGCCACGGAGAATGATCTTTGGGAAGGATATGAATAAAAGTGGTTAATAGGGAGATGAAACCCAAGATAAGTGAAAAAGTAATGTGATTAACTATTTGCCCTCAATGCATTCAAATGACTAGTTCTGAATAAATGACATCCCAGGATATTAAAAGAACTAGTAAATGTGACTGCTGACTTACTGTTCATGAAATCTGACAAATCATGAAGAGTTTGGAGGGCTGTTGCAGGACCAGAAAAAGGGATATGATGTCCCAATTTTTTTTTTCAAAGGAAGAGGCACAGTCTAAAACTTTAGTCCATTAGCCTGGCTTTGATTCCTGGCAAAATTCTACAATGCACTGTTAAACATTTGGTTTGTTAACATCTAGAAAAAGATGATCACTAAGAGCCAGCAAGACTTCATTAAGAATAGGTAACACCAAAACAGCTTAATTTCTTTCTTGATAAACTTATTAATTAGTAGATAAATAGAATATTGTATACTTGGTATAACTAGACTTCAGGTAGCATCTGATAAAAGTTTCTCATACTATCCTTCTTGACAAGATGGAGTGATAGGGGCTAGATGATGTTATAGTTACCTAGAGCTAGACCTCAAATAAGGTCATTAATAGGTTACTATCTCCAGTGGAGTGAACCAGGGATATCACCTTGGTCCTGAGCTAGTTACCATTTTTATCAATGGCTTGAATAAAGGTATATAGATAACATGCTTATCAAATTTATAGACAACACCAAGCTGGTCGTATAAATAACACTTTGGATGAGATTCAGGATCCAAAAGTACCTAGATGGACCAAACAATAGGCCAAATCTAATAACACATTTTAAATGGATAAATACTGATAGGATCCTATAGTTGGGTCAAAAAAAATCAACAATACAAGGATAAGATTGGCAAAGTAGGATTAGATAGCAATTTGTCCAAAAAAGGTTTAGAGGTTTAGTGTTCCTCTTACTCAAAGAGATTAAAAAAAAGAAACTGTAACAAAGAAAGAAAGAAAAAAAACAAGAAAAAAAGTAGTGAAAAAGTTCACATGATCATAGCTACATTATGAGAGGTATAGTGTTCAAAATGAGAAGCGAGGGTCCCACTGCTTTCTGACCCAGTCAGCCTGCTTCTTGAGTATTATATTCAGTTCTGGGAATAGCATTTAACATGCAGGAACACATTCAGAAGCAGGCAACCAAGATGGGGAGGGGACTAGAGACCATACTATAAAGGAAGCAATTGAAGGAACAAGGGATAATTGAACATTAAAGCAGAATATTCATTAACTGTCCTCAAGTACTTCAAGGGTAGTACTTGAAGAAAATGGATTAGACTTATTCTGCTTGGCCCCATGGAACAGGATTAGGAGTAATGGATAAAAGTTACATTGAACCTAATTCTGCCTCTCCACTAGGGTAAACTTTGTAAAAAATGGTGTTATCTAAAAGTGGAAGGGTCTGTCTTAGAAGCTGGATCCTTTTCTTCCCTAACAGTCTTCAAGTAGAATTTGAATGGCCAGATGGTAAAGGTGTAATAGAGGAAATTCTTTTTTTTTTTTTTAAAGCAATCGGGGTTAAGTAACATGCTCAAGGTTACATGGCCAGTTATTTTGTGTGGGTGTTAAGTATCTGAGCCCGGAACCGATCCCAGGTCTCCCGACTCTGGGGCCGGCACTCTTACTGTGCCACCTGGCTGCCCCCCCCCCCTTTTTTAAAGCAATTGGGGTTAAGTAACTTGCCCAAGGTTACACGGCCAGTTTTTTTGTGTGGGTGTTAAGTATCTGAGGCTGGAACCAATCCCAGGTCTCCCAACCTGGGGCCAGCGCTCTTACTCACTGTGCCACCTGGCCGCCCCAATAGAGGAAATTCTTGATGAGATATAGACTGAACTATATATGTTCCTTTCAAATCTAATATTCTGTCAAAATGGTAGGGCTTAAAATTCTGTCAGAGTACTCTTACCATTCAACAGAAAGTCATTATTATTCAGCAAGGAGAAGGATGAAACCCATCAGACTGAATTTGCCCTGATGAACAGAAGAAAACTAAACAAAGCAATAATAGCAACAGAAAGAAGTCATAGTCATAGATTTTCTACTGATTTTCAGGCCACAATGGGAGGACTATGGGGAGTAATATATGGGTACTATAACTTGGGATGGACATCGATAAGCAAGAGAACATCCAGAGGAGGTTAAAAAAAATAGTGAAGGGCCTTGAGTACATACAACTTGAGGACTGCTAAAGGACTTGAGGGTTTTTAAACAAGACCAGGAAAAGAGACAATGCAGGGGCACATGATGGCTGTCTTAAAAATCTGAAGGGCTGTCCTATGCAAGAGAAGTTAGACTTGCTCTATTTGATCCCAAAGGGCAGAAACATGAGCAATGGGTAGAGGTTTCAAATGCAGATTGAATGTAAGGAAAAACTACCTGGCTATCAGAATCCAACATGAAATAGGAGGTTGTGGGTTCCCCTTCACCAGAGGTCTTTCAGAAAAGGCTGCATGACCACTGATTGAGTATATTGTGATGAGGATTCTTTAAGGGGAATAGGCTTGGCCAAGATAGACACTAAGGTTCCCTCCAACTCTGAAATTCTCTAATTCTGTAATGGGGCCCCAACTACTTAGCTTTGTGTTAAAACTGTACCTTGTCCTGGTCTCACTGACCCCCTCCAACCCCTAGTCTGTGTATTAAGTTTATAAGTAGCCCATCCAATAAGACTACAAACTGTCCCAAAGACCAAAGGAACACAGATCACAAATTGTATCAATAACAACCAAAATTCACATCCTGATAATATATGGGTTGCATCAGGGGAAGCCATCTAGGCTCTGCTTGAGATCTCAAACTCCTGTTCCCTATCCCCGCTGCGAGCACTCCTCTATCTCCATCAGGACCCTGCTGCCTACTGCTCCCAGCTCAGATCCATGGTTACATGAGTGATATCGTGTTCTCCTTCTCCCCATCCTTTCCCCCACACTGCCTGCTTCCCTGCCCCCACACCATCTGCCTCTGTACCCCTTTCACTGCTTGTCTCTGTACCCACTGTGCCTTACTGAAGTATGACTACAGCCCCACTTCCTGCCTTCCTGCTGCCATCATGGGTTTTCTCAGTAAGGACCCAAAGAACTGGGAGTGCCTGCCCCTATTTCATAATTTCATAAATTATCAATTCAGCCTGAATCTGTGATTCAACTTTCATATTTGTAAAAGGGTAATGCTAACTTCCTTAAGTGACAGCAGATGAAAACTAAAGGTACTATGTACTAAGCAGTATTACAAAACACTACTGTGTAAGCATAATTACACGATAGTATATTTTAATGCAGCAGTATAGGAAGAAATGTTGGAGGGAGGAAGGCTGATAAATTCAGACTTTCAACTTTAGGTCCTACTGTCCAAATTATTCTACCAGACAGATTATATGTAACTCACACCATATCCCCAGGAGAAGTCTGAGCTGCCTTCAGTAGAGATCCCTGTACCCATGTAACTTGGAAAGGCAGATCTGGAATTGCCAGTGTCAGTTGATGTAAAAGGTGATTCTTGCATGATGTCAGATTCACTAAATCCACAATTTGAAAAGGAGAGGGAAAAAAAAGGAAAAATTCTAAGACATCTTTATGCTTTTGCAAAATAAACTATTCAGAAATTTGTATACAAATGTGCTCACAGAGATATAACAGGGAATTTCTAAAATGTACAATTTACATAGTTGTATGGCACTTCAGGGTGCCATGGCAACCAGCACACAATATAACTATAATGTAAGAATAATACATATGTAAGTGGAACTAGAATGAATGTAAATAATGTTATTATTATTTTAATTTTCAAATATTATAACTCTGCTGAAGCTCATCAACTCTTTAAATATTCTCACTTTTTTTTACATCTGGCATAAAACAATTTCACCATGAACAAATGAGAGCCTGAGGGAATAATACAACAATTTAAAGCACAGCAAAATACATTCTAGATAATGAACAATATTTCAGAAAAACTATTCAGTAGCCTCTCAGATCACAATCTCCTGGATAATATTACTTAAAATGGATTAACATTTGCAATGTGTACACTGATTACACCAACTAAGCACCATGTAACAGTGATGTCTGATGGCACTAAAAACAAAAGTAAATTAAAAAAGAAAACTGCTTCAGAAACAAGGCTTATTGGAAATAACACTAGAGATATCATTATGAGATCTACACCCTAAAGAGATCAAAGAAAAAGGAAAAGGACCAGAACCCACACACATATATATATATTTAAAGAAGTTTTGGGGTTTTTTTGGTGGTAATATAGAACTGGAAGCTGAAGGTGTACCCATCAAATGGGGAATGGCAGAACAAGTTAAGAATCTATGAATGTGATAGAATACGATTGTGCTATAAGAAATGATGAAAGGGACAGTTTCAGAGAAATCTTGAAAAGTTTATATGAACTGAAGCAGTTAAGTAAGCAGAATCCGGAGAACAATTTATACATTAACAGTATTATAGAGAAAAACATCTTTAAAAGGCTTAGGAGCCCTGATACATGCAATGGCCAAACATGTTTCCAGGGGACACAAGATGAAATTCGCTCCCCTCTTCTGGATGGAGACGCAATGGATTCAGAATGAAACTAAGACATTTAGGGGGGACATAGTGAGAGTTTGCTTGTGTTCAATTAGGTATTTATATATATATATATTTATATTTATATATATGTTTATAAAAGTTTTGCTTTTCTTACTTTCTCAGAGGAGTAGGTAGGGGTAGGAGGAGAGGCTGATTTTCACTGATTGAAAAAAATTTAATTAAAAAAACCAAATTACTTATAAAAAAAAAGAACACTGAAGTTGAGATCAAAAGACCCAAGTTCAAGTGTTAGTTTCATCTGTGAGATGGGTATAATAATACTTTCATTACCTACTTCAAAGCCAATGTAAAGATAAATTACAGTAACTGAAGGAATTAGAACAGGCAATGAGGAACAATAACTATCACTCTTTGCAAATGATATGATGGCAAACTTAAAGAATCCTAGAGAATCAACTAAAAAACTAGATGAAATAATTAACAACTACAGCAAAGTTGCAGGGCATAAAATAAACTCACACAAATCACCAATATTTCATTGCCAACAAAGTCCAATGCAAGAGATAGAGATTCCATTTGAAATAACTGAAGACAGTATAAAATATTTGGATGTCTACCTACCAAACAAACCCAGGAACATTTCACACAAAAAAAGTCAGATCTATAGAACTGGAGGAATATTAATTGCTCATAGGTAGGTTGAGTCAATATAATAAAAATGACAATCCTACCTATATTAATTTACTTATTCAGTGACATAGCAATAAAATTACCAAAAAATTATTTTGTAGAGCTAGAAAAAAATCATAACAAAATTCATCTGGAAGAACAAAAGATTAAAACTATCAATGGGAATCAATGAAAAATTATGTGAAGGAAGGTGGCTTAGCAGTACCAGATCTTAAACTGTATTACAAAGCAGTAATCATCAAAACAATCTGGTACTAAGAAATAGAGTAGTGGATCAGTGGAATAGACTAAGTATACAATAAATGGTAAATTAACATAGTAATCTAGTGTTTGACAAAACCAGAGTTTTAAGATTTTGGGACAAGGACCCCCTATTTGACAAAAATTGCTAGGAAAACTGGAAAGCAGTTTGGTAGAAACTAAGTATAGACAACATCCCAAACTGTAAACCAAAATAAACTCAAAACGGATACATGATTTAGACATAAAGGGTGATATCATAAGCAAATTAAAGGAGCAAGGAATATTTTATCTGTCAGATTTATGGACAAGAGAAGAATTTATTATCAAACAAGAGATAGAGAATGTTACAGGATGTAAAATGGGTAATTTTGACTACATCAAATTTATAAGTTCTTACAAAAAATAGAACCAATACAGTCAAGATTAGAAGGAAAGCAGAAAACTGGGG
>NW_027187339.1:122541-200525 GCF_028583685.1 Petaurus breviceps papuanus | reverse complement strand
ACTTACATGTTTCTCTAATAAAGACCAGACTTCTCAAATACATAAAGAGTTGAGTTAAATTTATAAAAATACAAGTCATTCCACAATTGATAAATGGACAAAGGATATGAACAGGCAGTTTTCAGACAAAGAAATCAAAGCTATCTATAGTCATATGAAAAAATGCTATAAGTCACTATTGATTAGAAAAATGCAAATTAAAACAACTGTGAGATACCACCCAACACCTGTCAAATTAGTTATTATGACAAAAAAGGAAACTAGTAAATGTTGGCGGGGATGTGGAAAAAGTAGGACATTAATATACTGTTGGAGTTATGAACTGATACAACCATTCTGGAGAGCAATTTGGAACTATGCCCAAGCATTATAAAATTGTCCATACCCTTTGATCCAGCAATACCATTACTAGGTCTCTATTCCAAAGAGACTTAAAAAAAAAAAGGAAAAGAAAAAGGGCCTATATGTATCAAAATATCTATAGCAGCTTTTTTTATGGTGGCAAAGAACTGGAAATTGAGGGGATGTCCATCAATTGAGGAATAGTTGAACAACAAGTATGTGATTATGATGGAATACTACTGTGCTATAAGAAATGATGAGCAGGATGGTTTCAGAAAAACCTGTGAAGACTTACATGAACTGATGCAAGGTGAGGTGAGCAGAACTGAGAAAATTATACAAAGTATGAAAATATTATACGATGATCAGCTGTGAATGACTTAGCTATTCTCAGCAATAGTGAACCAAGACTTATGAATCCAAAGACTTATGATGAAAAATGATGTCCACCTCAAGAGCAAGAAATGAGTCTGAATGAAGATTAAAGCATACTTTCTCATTTTTAATATTTTTGTGTGTGTGTGCATATTTTCTTTTGCAAGATGAGTAACATGGAAATGTTTTGCATGACTACACATGTATAATCTATATAAAATTGCTTGCCTTCTCAATGAGGGAGAAAGGGAAGGAGAGATGGAGAGATTTGGAAATCAAAAGTTGAAAAAAATGAATGTTAAAAATTTTTGTTTATAGGTAATTGAGAAAAGAAAGTGGAAACTAACTGAAAAAAAAGGAAAGGTCACACTTATGTATGCAGACATAAAAAAAGTGAACACAAGTTAATTATAATAAACAATATAATAATAAAATATGTTTTTGTAAAAAAAAGATTAAATGAGATACTGTAATGCATTTTAAAAAGCACTCTGCAACTATACAGTGCTATGCAAACTGTATATATGTAATTTATTATGTTGCTAACTTCCAAACTTAACAAAAATGCCATCTGTAAAAAGTCTAAAAAAAAAAAACGGTACACCTAGCATTTTTACCTCTGGTAACTTGAGTCTTTTTCATGGCTGTCATTGGCCGGGGAAATTTCATCCACCTGCTCTGGAAGGGGATGATGATCAAGAGCATTTTTGGCAATTCCTCTCCTACAAAGGGTAAAATAATAATATATCAGGTGTCTTAAAAAAAAAGGACATTTCTCAAAGAATTTGATTATTTAATCATCCACTTACACATGAACGAACTTTGGGGTAAATTATGCTTGTGACTCCATCTAAAAGGGACTCGCTCCAAATATCCCAAATGATCAAAATCTTGGAGTTTTAATATTGGAGGCCATTTACCATGTTTTGAAGGATTATGGTATCTGCTATAAAATGGCATGGAGAATAACTGCAGAGGCTAAATTCTGTATCTGAAAATCTGATGGGACTCCTTATTCATTCTCCAATGGCTGAGAAAAGCAAGAAAATTACCCCCTTAAATCAGACTAAAACACGTTGATAGAGCTTATAAAGTATCATCTTTTGCATATAAACATCAAGCTACAAATCCACAGCAAGCAGAGAATTTGCTTTAATTTTTTTCAGCACTGAGGAAAGAGTTTCTATCTAAACTCTTCTCAACAAGTAGGACAACATCTTGAACTGAAAAATCACTAGCCAGATTTTAGACATTGAATTCTTGGCTCTGAAACAGAGACTCTGGTTTTGCTAGTTTCATACTAAAAGTGATTCACAACTGTATAGCATCACCTGGAAGATCCTGGTATTGAAAAGGTGTTATGGGCGGCGAAGTGGCGCAGTGAGTAAAGCCCAGGTCCTGGAGTCAGGAGTACTGGAGTTCAGTTCCTGGCCTCCGGTTCTGGCCTCACACTTAACACCCACACACACATAAAAAACTAGCCATGTAACCTTGGGCAAGTTACTTAACCCCAACTGCCCTCCAAAAGGCAAAAAAAAAAAAAATGGCAACTACTACAGAACTGACCAAATTCAATGCAATCCCAACTTATTCTATTCATTGGACCTACATAACTGTCCATATTCAGTGTCTGTGCAAAATATATCTGTTAACGGCCTGTGAATTTAACTGCATTTCATGATCTGGTGTGTGTTTCTTGATAGACTATGTGACTTGATAGACCTTTCTCTTCCCAGTGGCTGTGGATCTTAGTAAGTCATTAGTATTCTAGGGCTTGATATCACCAGTATAATGTCAAACACAAACAAGGCCACTTTCAGGACCTTTGTATTTATAGGGCATCCCTCCTTTACAATCCTTAGGACTCTATACAATACATTTTCCATGACAGTGCAAAACACCTTTGCTTGGTGATCAGAGGATCAACGAACAAATGTAACTTTTTAGTTTAATCTATTAAAGAATATTATAGATCTTAACGCATGCAAGATAGAAATCTTGTTGGAGAAGTATTAGCAAGGCTCTGCCTTGTTCTAGGCCAAGTCCAATGATTCCTTTTTCTCTCCAGACTGTGGAAATTGGTCCTGAAACAATGGGTCTAAGCTATAGCATAGTGTTATTAAATTAATAACTTTTTCGAAAAAAAAAAGTGTTGTAGACATCAAAGAAATGTATTTTTGTAGAAGGAGGTAGGTCTACCAAGTAGTGAAAAAAGGTTAACAGAAGTACAGCCCTGAGTCTGAACAGAGAGCCAGGAAATGTTAATGTGCCACGTGCCAGAATGTACTTCTTCCTTAGACTCCCTCCCTTTCTTTAAAGATGCATCATCTTCTGCATGGAACCTTTTTTGCTTCCTTTCAACTGCTGGTTACTTGGTGCATCTTTGCATTTGTTAATTTTCTATTTATGCTCTGTGTATTCATCTTAGGTGCCCGGCGTCTACCCCTCTCAGAGCGCAAGCTTCTTGCAAGTAGGCATCATTTTATTCGGTGCATTTGTACTTCCTGCACCTAAGACGACGCCTGGCCCTTAATGCCTGCTGATCGATGCAAGTGCCGCAGGAACTCTAAATCTCTGTCAATGTAAGAGCTGCGTGCTACAAGCTGACTGACCTCACCCACCGTCCTGACATCTCTCTACAATGATCGTGATTAACTGTGGGCTCTGGTTCGTTTTCCAGCAGTTCCCAGCCTTAAGAGAACTAAACCTTGCTTTGGCCACGACGTGAATTCCGGTCTATTAGCTACTGAGTGGCATTACCAGAGCCTTTCTTCGAAGCGGACCTCCCTCAGGTGCCTAAGTAGAAAGGGGCTTAAAGAAGTAAAGGCGGGGCTGCCCCCGCAAAGGACAGGGACACGGACGGCCAAGGGGCCTCGGGAGCCGCCGCTCCAGGCCTCCCGGGGCGCACGCTCTCCTCCCCGCCCCCGCTCCCCCCGCTCCCTCTCGGGGCTGGCGGAGGGAAGGCACTCACAGCTCCAGGCTCTGCGGGGCCGACTTCCGGGTGTATCTAGAGATCATCTTCCTTCTCCTCAGCCGCCACCGTCCCGCCCCGTCGCCTAGACTACCGACCGCAGCCTACGGCCGCTGCCCGCCCCAGCCCCTCCTTTCCCCCCCGCAGCACCGGAAGTGACGGCGCGCGGCAGTGACGTCAGCAGAGCGGCGGAGGCGACCCCGCTCCTCCTCTCCTCTCCACTGCTAACATCTCCCTGGCGGGCCCTGGGGGGCGGCGTGGGGCCGGCGGGCCCCGGACACTTTGCCTGCCGTGGCTGCCTAAGCCGGGTGCGTGTGGGCGGCGGGTGGGCGGCGCGAAATGGCAGCCGGGATGCGGGGTAAATGACCTCTCCCGGGCCAGCCTGAATGCGCCCCTCCGGAAGGGCCGGAGCCGTCGGGGCCGGGGCCCGCAGTACTAACCAGCCTTCCCTCAGCATTTTGTCCCCGCCGCGGGTGGCCGGTCTCGTCACCGCCCCCACTGCGGTCCCCATTTTGCCGTTGAGGACCGAGGAGCGGGACGCGCGCCTTTCCCGGCAGCGCCCCCTGGAGGGGGGGGGGTCTCTGCCGTCAGCCTGTGCCGGCGACCGCCCTGGGGAGCTTCCTTTTCCCCCAGTCACCCGCCGCGCACGGCCCCGAATCCTCTGTAACGTTGCAGAGCGGGGGCAGCTTCCCAAGTCTGCTGAGGAGCGTGCCCCCTGCTATTTGGCGTAGTCTCACCCCTTCCGCTTCGGGGTGACCTCCTCTGGCTTAGTGAGCCTTATGTCTGCTGTTGGGTAGGCAAGTGCGGGGAATTCTTTTATAATAGGCGTTTGTGGGCTCGAGAATTATAAACAGAGGCCTTCTCTGGTGTATGGTAGTATAGCATTTATAAAGGGCTTTACGACTATCTCACGTGAACCCCACAAACATCCTGGGAAATAGGTATTATTATTCCTATTTTACTGAAGCACGGGGTTAAGTGATTTGCTCAGGATCATACAACTAGTGACACTGCCTGAGGCTAGGATTTTAACTCGCATCCAGAATTCTGGCCTCCACTTCTCTTACCTGCCTCTGTTCAAGGGCAGTAAGGAGGTGCACATCATAAGCAAAAATTTAGTGATTTGTCCAAGATCACATGAGTAACCTGAAATTCAAACCCAGGTCCTCAAGTAACAAATGCATTAAAGTTTTTCATTTTCACCTTGTTCTCTCGGTGTCATTCATCCAAGATTTATTCAGTACTTAGTATATGCAAGACCCTGAAAGGCTGCAAAAATGGAAAAAAAAAAAGTGATTCCTTTCTTTAAAGCTTCTGTAAGCACTTTAAAGGAAAGAACCACATCCTATAATACTTGCTTGTATTTGTCTTACTTATTATGGCAGTTAAGACATATACAGATATTGTACAAAGAAGCCAAAAATACATAGAGGAGATAAGGTGAAAGGAGAATTCAAAAACAGGAAGAATTTCTCGCTGAGAACATCAGAGGAGATTGCATGAAGAATGTGACCTTTAAGCAATACTTTGAAAGCATATCATGAGGATTTTAGGAAATGGGGATACGGTTACAAAGTGGCTTGTATGACTCATTCTAACTTTGAAATACAGTTTTCCAAGAACAAGAATGGAGGAGAATGTGAAGCTGTCAGTGGCAGAAGATGCGGTGGAATATCATCTGTTTTTGTTACCAGAAGAGCCAAGAGATCCAGAAAAACACAAAGAGGTCCTTCAGAAGTATATTGCAGCAATAACAACCCAGTATGCACCTCTGCTGGTTTCCTATATCTGGCAAAATCAGCCTTTTAATCTCAGATACAAACCTGCTAAAGGTAAAGGTCTATGTCTTGTTTTGATCTGCTTGATTCTTACATGTCATTATTATAAGAGGGATTTTCTGGGTTTTCATTATACTTATACTGCCTTGTACATTATACTGCTTATTTCTCTGCCTGGTTGTTCCTTTTCAGTCCTCCTTGCTGGTTCATCATCTTTGTCCCTCCCCCTAATTTAGCATATCACCAGGCTTTGCCATTAGCTTTCTTCTCTGTTCAAATTCTTGTTCAATTACAGCATTCATTCTTGTGGATTCATTGATTATTTCTACTGTTAACTGAACAGGCATCTAACTTATGGATGCCCAGAGCTGAACAGAGCAAGCTAAAGAAAGAAGAGTCAGGAATCAAACAGAAGTTTAATTTCAAAGTGAGGAAAACAGCTTATAAGCAGCACACATGTACTGGGGCCCTGCCACTAGTGGAGGGACCCAAGGTAGGGTGGGGAGATCTCAATACTTATACCAATGGCTACAAAGTGAGCTATAGTTCTTGACAATGAGGTCTAACAGCAACAACGAGACAGGTTTGATTCATAGCAGGGCTTCATGAGCAGAAGGTGGGGACTTGTCTGAGCTCAGAGGACACCTGGTGCTGGTCAAAGCAATATAACAACTATGTGATTTTGCCAGAGGGTGAGCACAAAGGATTGTTATGTCAAGCTTGAGGTACAGACTGCTGGGCCTTAGCTCTAGAAAACAGGGTGTCTCCTAATATCTTTTTTTTTTCTTTTTGTAGGGGGTAGGGCAGGGCAGTTGGGGTTAAGTGACTTGCCCAAGGTCACACAGCTAGTTTTTGGTGTTAAGTGTCTGAGGCCAGATTTGGACTCAGGTCCTCCTGACTCCAGGGCTGGTGCTGTATTCATTGTGCCACCTAGCCACCCCCTTTCTCCTAATATCTTGACCCTATGAATCCCAGATTTCTATGGCCAACACTAGTTTCTCTCCTGATCTCTAATTACCAACTTATTAAACATTTCCCACTGTATTTTTGCCTCATTCAGCATGTCCAAAACAGAACCCATAACCTTCCCTCTAAACCCTTCTTTCCTAACTTCTCTCTAAGTACCACCATTCCAGTCATCCTAAATACCTTCACTTTCACTCCTTTGCCCCCATAGCTAATCAGTTGGCAAATATTGTTCATTGTACTTCCTCAATGTTTCTCATGTCCAGTCCCTTCTCTGCATCCACTCCACAGCTGCTGTAGTTGAAGGGCTTTTTACTTTTCACACAGACTTTTTCAGTAGCTTCTTCTTTGGTCACCTTACATCCAGTCTCATTCCTTTCCAGTCTATCATCCACACACCTAACAATGGGATATTCCTAAAGCGTGGGTCTGACAGTGTCTCTCCCCTACTCAAAAAGCTCTTGGGGCCCCTCCTTGCCTCTGGGATAAAATACAAACTCTTCTGTCCATCATTTGGAACCTTTCACAGATTTGACTCAGTCCTCTTTCGGGAGGATGATAAATTTCTCTCCCTCACCTGGTGTACTTTAGCCAGACCACCTGACTTAATTGTTGTTTGTAAATGATATATCTCCTACCTCTGTACCTTTGCCCAGGTTATGCTCCGTGCCTAGAATGCTTTCCCTTCTTACCTCTGCTTCTTGAACTCCTAACTCTCTTTATGGCTCAACTGAAAAACCTTACAGGGGAGGCCTTTCTTGCTTTCTCCGTTGTCAGTGATAATGCCCCAAATTGCTCTGTCTCTACTAGTATCTTTTTAATGGTTTAATTTGTCTGTGTATATTTTGTTCCCGTTCCCTCTCCCACATAAAATAGAAGTTCTTTAAGGTCAGAGGCCTTGTATTTGTTTGTCAGTCCTGATCACAGTTCTTAGGACATAGAAAAGACTTCATAAATGCTTGTTGATTGGTTGATTTGGCATCAGCAGATAAGATATGTTTCATCCAGCTCAACTTTTTACATGACCAGAGTTTACTGTTTTTTTCCCTCAGCATTTTTTTTTAATGAAAATATTTCTAAAGTGGATTACAGACTTCTTTGTCTTAGTAAGAATATGCCAAACATCCATCTATCCTGAGCATTTTGCCATCTGACCTTTCACTTGCACGCCACTCTGTATCCTCCATTTGGCAGACCATCCCATCACTACTGTCTTACCGCCATTTCTTTTGAATAATTGCTCTGTGGCTTCACTCATCCTTCTAGTGAGTCCCCAGACCAAAACTGCCTTTTGTGTAGTCTTCCTGTATTGAACAGTAAGCTCCCTGGGGCAGGGACTGTTTCACTTATGATTGGTTTTCTCAGTCCAGAAGAATACCAGGCATAGGCCAGACAGGCTCTTACTGTGTTTTCACTCATTCACTCACTCACCTCATCAGTGCACTTGTGCTGTGGTGATGCCCTTAGAAACCTGGGAGGGGTTTGACCCACAAGGGCCATGGCTTTAATGACTTAATATTGGCATTCTCCTCTTCTACTGTCCTTCACTTCTTTCTGCTTTCAGTGCTTCTAACCTGCAGCATTGTTTTACACAGCATTGTGTGAAGGCCTGGAGTTAGCTTGGCTTCTTTGGTGACAGATGCTGGCTACTCAGGTCTGTTCTTTACTTCCTAGGTCACCATTTGAGACTATTGAAGTCAGACCTGTATAAGTGGTCCATTGTGCTGTGATATTTGACAGTATGGCAAAGCATGATTGAGGAAAAAGACTCACTGACAGCAGGAATTCATTTTGATTTGGCTTTTCACTTTCTATTTTGATGCTCCTTATGTTTATATTTGATTTTGTAGAAATATTTATTATATGTATATATACATGTATACATATATATACATCCATACATACATCTGTACATATATCCATACATAAAATTAGCTGAAGCATTTCTTATCCTGCGTTTGCAGTGATGAATTGGTTTAACTTAAAAAAAAAACTCTTGGTTTTCCCTTGTTTTCAGGTAGCATTCCTGCTCATATTGTTGGTGTAACTAAATTTGGGGATAACATTGAGGATGAGTGGTTTATTGTTTACCTAATAAAGCAGATTACGAAGAAGTTTCCAGAGTTAGTAGCAAGGTACAGTGATTACTTCTAGAAATACTAAAAATCTTATTATTGTAATTAAGAGAATGACTTTTGTATTATATTTATTCAGTCCATTGCAAAATAGATTTTAAAATTATATTGGAAAGATGTTTTGAATTACTTTCTCTAGTTTGGCTTTTTTTTTGTGGAAGATTAAAGTATATTCTAGTTAAATTCAATTTCCTCCAAAGCCCAAACAAAACCAGAAGTATTTCTCATAAGTTTTTTAAAGTAATTATTGGCCAAGTTTTTTTTTCCTTTAAGAAATAATATAACAAAATCAATTTTAAGTAAAACCAGTGGATAACCCATGCAGAAAGCAAAATAAATAAATGCTAAAGCTTGAAAATGCTCAATTCTGATTCGTATTTCCTTTTAAAAACTGAATTATGACAGTTGTTCCAAATACTTCCAGTAGGAGGGGAGCTTAGCATTTGATTTTTGTTTAGTTCTTTTGATTTTTGAAGTCAGCTCTGCAATTCAGATCCTTTTCAGTCAGCCTTCCCCCCACCAAAAAAAATGAAAGAAAGAAAAATCCAAAATAATGAGTAGAATATCTTCTGAATGTACCTTTTTCTTTTTCCTTTAAAGCACCGGTAATATATTTTTGCCAAACAAAGGATGTTGGTTGTTCTTCTTTTAGGATAATGAGTTTCATTAAAACTCATATGTCCAGTAATGGAAAAAATTAAAAGTAAAACATCCATCTTTAAAATGCCTTTAAATATTAACCATCAACAGTGTTTTATATGATTTGTAAAATATTGAGAAGAAAATGTATTAGTAGTGGGAAAAACATTTTCATTACTAAAATACTGTATGTAAAATGCAAACCCTAAAAGTGCTATTTTTAGCACTGTTTGCTATTTTTATCTGTTTAGTGTTATTTTTGTCACAAAAGTGAATGTGATTAATATTCATCTTCTTGAGCAAAACTGATACTCCTTTTGAAATAGGATTGAAGACAACGACGGTGAATTCTTGCTAATAGAAGCTGCTGAATTTCTCCCCAAATGGTTGGATCCTGATAATAGCACCAACAGAGTAAGTCCATCTCAGGCTGCAAATGGACAGGGAAAAGATCGTGGTTTTGGGGGTAGGGGGGAGGGTGGTATTTGCAGAGTATCAGCATAAAGGCTGCTTCTGTTCTTTGTATCAATTCCCATGTCATTTTACCAGGTGTTTTTTCACTGTGGAGAGCTGTGCATTATTCCAGCACCACGGAGAGCTGGGGAAATACCCTGGTTACCTGCCACACCTCCCACAATCAGTCAGGCACTGTCGATCATCACCAGGCACTCTGAAAAAATCATCGCCTCAGAATCCATCCAGGCAGCAGTAAACAGGCGGATCAAAGGGTGAGAAAGCAGACTTCTTCAGGTTACAAAAATGTTGTCATTAGAGCAGACTGAATCATAATTGATGATGGGATTTCTTTCACTAGTTTTCTTTTGTATTCCTACATTTTCTTGACCAGTGTTAGAATTACAGTGTCTTTAAGATAAAGGGAATAATGCTACATCATTTAAGTTTTTAAAAATAATATTACAAAGTTAACAAGAACAAAAAAATACTAATAAAAATAAGAAAACCACATGTGGAATGCATTTCCAAGTAAAACCTTAAAATTTACACTGTTTATTTTTTGATTAGAAGGGGTAGCCTAGTAAAGTGAATAAAATACCAACCTTGGAGGCTGTATGACCCTGGGCAAGTCACTTACTCTCAGGCAGCTGTAAAGATGTAAGTATAGGCAAGTAAATGTTTCTACTCTGGAGGTGCCTAATACTGAGGAAACAACAGATCTTGGCTTAAAAGAAAAAAGTATGGTTTGATAAAATTAAAACAACAAAAAAGTATTCAAATATGTATGTAGAATTATAAATATGTAATCCTTTTTTTGTATGCATGGTTGTAGTCAATGGATATGCTATTGTTTTTCTCCCAATCTTATTTTTTTATATATATAAAAAAGTCTTTATAAAAAGACTTTCATATAAGTCTTTCTAGAATTCCTTGTATCCTTCACATCTGTCATTTTTAATGGGGCCGTAATATTCCTACCATCATTTATTCAGTCATTTTGTATTATTAAACCTCATTTCACAGAGAAAGTGAGGCAAAAAGAGGTTCAGTTACCTTCCTGCCCAGTACTGTATCTCTGGTAAAAGTCAGAGTTGAGGTTTCAACCCAGACCTTTTCCTGAATACATTCTGTGTCCTTTTCACACCATGGTTACTGTAGTTCACTACATAATGGTCCGCCTTGGTGGGGTTTTTCACCTCCAAAAATTGGTTTATAACCTATTGTCATGTGGTATAATTCTGTTCATTGATGCCACTTAAAGGTTAAACAGCAGCAGTATATTTGCCAGTGGAATATAGATATGCATTTCAGCACAGCACATTGTCAATATTCAGTTTTAATGTATATTCATGAGTATTCCATGCATCCTAATCTTGCACCAAAGACAGCTTAGTAATAAATGATGTTTAAGTAATAGCACAAATTTAAGAGAGAAATTCACATGATGGTCACACCCCACCTCTTTTGCAATAAAATGGTTATTCAAGGAAAATACAGTACATTAGTGGGTGGAGGTGGGGAAGTACCATGATCTCTCTCTCTATTTGCACTTGCCCTCTGAGTAATTAGTTCTCTTTATAGTTTAGGCTCCAGGTTCCTTATATGACTGTATTTTGGAGGTTCAGAAAAGTCTCCTATGATTTTCTTGATTTTTAAACATTTTGATGTTACTTGTCTTCTCCCCTTTCTTACTTTCAGTTTTAAAGTCTTATAAGTATAGACTAACTCACTGTTTCTTTTTTTCTTATTACTGGAGAAACTAATGGATCTTCTGTATTGTCGTTGTCTTTTATACAATGCTATTGACTTTAATTATTTTTTTCACCTATTTAAAAACTCAGTTTTCATGAAGACCGATACCATCAAATTATAGTTTCATTACATGTATAAAGTATTGAATTTTGAATTCAGTTTTGAATTATGACCTAACATGCAAATGAACCTTAAATTTATGACTCAGCATATCATGGGTCACAAAGAAAATAAGAACACATTTAAGAAAGCATTTGTGGATTGTTTCTTTAAAAGTGGGGACTCTTTTATCCTTTGGGATAAATATGAGAATGTTAGACTTTGTGTTTGGAAAACCATGGTTTTAGTTTGATAGAGAAAACAATTTCAATCAGTGTTTACTGAGTATTGTGTGCATTGTACTATTTAAGTAATACCAGTCATAAAGTTTTTTATTTTGAATTCGGTATATTTTCTCCAATTTTGTCTCAGAGCAAAAAGCATTATTTTTTTTTGTTGCTTCTGAGTAAGAAGCAACATATAACAAACATATAAGCAATAAATGGTTTCCCTTAAGGTCCCTCACTCTTCTCCCCTTCTGTTCCTTCACTCTTCCTCCTCTTTCCTCCTGCTCCTCCAGAGCCCATATAGAGATATAGAGATAGATCTTATCTGGCTCTTTTCTTCTTAAGATCATCAGAATCCTGAACTAAACCATAATATGGGGAGTCTTAACAATGTTGCTACACATCCTAGGTACCCAGAAAAAATCCAGACATCCCTTCATCGGGCTCACTGCTTCCTCCCAGCTGCTGCTGTGGCAATTTTGAAGCAACGTCCTCAGCTGATAGCTGCAGCTGTCCAGGCCTTTTACTTACGGGATCCTATTGACCTTCGAGCCTGCCGAACTTTCAAAATGTTCTTGCCAGAAACACGTATAATGGCTTCGGTAAGATACTGCTCTGTTTTTTATTTTTCTCTCTTTTGGTGGACTGGAATTTTCTCATTAAATTTTTGTAAGGAATAGTTGATTTACTTAGTAAGCCCCCTATTTTTCTTTCTCTCCCAAAATAAAGAAGGACTCTATGTAATTGTTGGCATAAATTGTTCTCATCCCCTCTGTAGAATGTAGGATTATTTTTCACCCTGCCTCAAAGCTGTCATTTAACAAGACTGATGCTAAGAACCACATCAGAGAGCTGAAAACAAGGCAGGGGGTAGATGGCCCTTTTATGTGTTTTACTTCAGATTGTGTATGAAAGTCTTATTTTAACCCTACTAAATAGTGTACTGACTTTTTCCCCACAGGAAACTGTGATTAATATTCATTTGTTTTTTCTTTTATTCTTGCAGCTCACATTCACAAAATGTTTGTATGCACAGTTGGTACAACAGAGGTTTGTGCCAGACCGCCGAAGTGGGTATAGTTTGCCTCCCCAGTCCCATCCCCAGTACCGAGCACATGAACTGGGCATGAAATTGGTAATGTTTATGGGAGATATTTTTTATTTTCTTTCCTTAACTGTAGGATAACTCTCAAAATCAAATGGTTCTTTATAATATGTCTGAGATCATGCCCAATTTATTAGTAATTTTTCTTCCTTCAGGATCCTCTTTGCAGGTCTCTGCCAAAGAGACTCAGGGCATTTTTCTTGATCAGGAATACATTGTTTTTGTGATTTTCCTTCCCCTGGTGTCCTTTTCTAGTGTTCAGATGTGCATACACTCAGAGGCAAGTCTGCTTTTCCTATTCTAAATGAGCATAGTAATTAAATGTCCTTTGTCTTAAATTATGTTTTTATTCCCAAGGGGGTCTTTGAATTTATATTTCCAGTTGAGTTGAAATTGACAAACCTGTCTTGAACATGTTATCCAGTCAGTTCAAGAAGTGCCCTTTAGACATGGAGATTTTTTTTGAGTTTTTGCCTTCTCTTTATAGTTCATAGGATAATATGACTAAGAGCTGAGAGAGACTGTAGGCAGAATCTAGTTTACCCCCCTCATTTTAGAGACCCAAAGAGGCTGAGGACTGTTCGCCTAAGGTCACACAGAGTGTTAGTGAACCAGCATTGGAATCCCGAGCTTCATTCTACATCGGGGCTCTTCATACAGCATGCCTTCTTCCAGTATTAACCTGTAAGCATGAAGAAGCTTGGTATTAAATCTAGGTTTTCATGGAGAGTTTCACAAATCTTCAGCTGTCCTAACTACCTGTCCCTTGAGCCTGTGCAAATATAACAACAGTCACTTTTTTCATCTTTTTATTCCTTTATGATTTAGGCTCATGGCTTTGAGATTTTGTGTGCTAAAGCCAGTCCACTTACTGACTTCAAGAAGCCTCTAATAATGAACAACTCTCTTTGGAATGACTTTCTTGAGAGTCTGAAACAGAAGGACTACTTTGAGGTAAGGACGATGTATTCTTTGCATATACTCTCTCTTTCTTTTTTTTTTTTTTGGCATTTTGGAGAGGGGAAGGTATGGCAGTTGGGGTTAAGTGACTTACTCAAGGTCACACGGCTAGTTTTGTGTTACGTGTCTGAGGCCAGATTTGAACTCAGGTCCTCCTGACTCCAGGCCAGTGCTCTGTTCACTGTACCACCTAGCTGTCCCTACATATGCATCTCAAGAAGAAATAAAGGAACTGTTTAAAATCCTTCCACTTATGTGACATGTGACATTTCTGGTAGGATGTCTGGGGTGGCAGACAAACAGTAGTTTTATGCCATATGATATCCATTCTGATCAACATGAGTGATCTGCATTTTTCAGGGAGAGATGGAAGGCTCTGCTAAGTACCTGCAGAAACTACGACTGGCAGAGAACTACTTTCAGCAATCTGTGAATGGGCCAGAAAAGTAAGAATGTCATTTGCTGTCTACCATTGATGTTTTATTTATCAAGAAAGACAAATAATGAAAAAACAGTTTTTAAACATTTATTATGGGTCAGGCACTGTGCAAGGTGCTTAAGATACAAGTACAAAAGTGAAATGTGGGTCATTTTGTCAGATCCAGGAGGATTAGAGAATAGGAGGAGACAGTATGTAAACTGGCTGACCTGAGATTTAAAATGGAGATTATGGAATAAAAAAAAAGAAATCATAAATCGTGGCTATCCCAGACATATATCCATCCAGTAAAGTTCCAGATAGTGAAAAAAACAGGTGAACTATTTAGAACAGAAGTGTCAAACCCACAGCCCACTGGAGTAGCATGAATCAGATTAAAATGTTATTGGGAAATGTTTAACAAAATAAAAATACAAGATAACACAGATCATGTTAATTTGTGGTCTTCTAAGTCAGTATGCTGCCATCAGGAATCTATTTCTGTTTGAGTTGCAACACAGCATAGGGCTACAGGAGATTGCCCAGATGGAGCTGCTGGCTGCACAGACTACTGCAGAAGTGTCCCCAGCAGATGTGGGTTGCAGCTGTGTTTACCCCCCCACAGAACACCTCAGATCTGTTGAGCTCACTTCCTCACAAACTATGTGTTCCATCTTATTTCCCCATTTGTAAGGGAGACCACCATTTTCCCAGACATCTAGGTTCAAAACCTTGGAGTCACCTTTCATCTTTAGTTCCTCCTTACATTGCCCCCAGATCCAATCAGTTACCAAGGCCTGTCATTTCTGCCTTGCCAGTGGTTCTCACAAGTACCCTTTCCTTTCTTTTCCTATTGTCTTTATTTAATAACTATGCTCATTTAGTCTTAGTACTTAAGATTTAAGTCTTTACTTAAGGACTACTCTGTAGTCCTCCTTCAGACTGTTGAATTCCTTCTTAACTGGTCTCCTCATCTTCTGTCTCTCTTCTTCCAGTCCTTCCCATTTAATGACTCAAAGAATAATCTTAAAATTAAAAAAAAAATTGATCATATACCTTTTAAACTGAAAAATGCCTAGTGATTTGTGCTGATTAAAGACTGGTCTTTCTTTTTATTTTCCAGAATTTACTTATTTTTAGTTTTCAACATTTATTTCCAAAAGATTTTGAGTTCCAAATTTTCTCCCCATTTCTCCCCTACCCCCCACCTCAAGATGGCAAGCATACTGATTATCCCTTCCCTCAGTCTGCCCTCTCTTCCATCTCCCCATTCCCCCCTTACCTCCTTCCCCCTTACTTTCTAGTAGGGCAAGATGGATTGCTATACCCCATTGCCTGTATATCTTATTTCCCAGTTGCTTTGTAAAAACAATTTTTTCCCATTAGTTTTTAAAACTTTGAGTTCCAGATTCTTTTCCTTCTTCCCTTCTTACCCCTCCCCATTGAAAAGACAAGCAATTCAGTATAGATTATACATGTGTAGTTATGCAAAACATTTCCATAGCAATCATAGTGTGAAAGACTTAACTACATTTCCCTCCATCCTATTCCCCCCCCATTTATTCTTTTCTCCTTTGACCCTGTCCCTTTTCAAAAGTGTTTGCTTCTGACTATCCCCTCCCCTAATCTGCCCTCCCTTATATCATCCTTCCCTCTTACCCCTTTCCCCCCCTATTTTCCTGAAGGGTAATATACCCAATTGAGTGTGTCTGTTATTCCCTCCATAAGCCAAATCCAACTAGAGTAAGGTTGACTTATTCCCTTTTACCTCCCTGCTCTTCCCCTTCGTTGTAAGTTTTCTCTTGCCTCTTTTATGTGAGACAATTTACCCTGTTCTATCTCTCCCTTTCTCTTTCTCCCAATATATTCCTCTCTCATCCCTTAATTTTATTTTTCAGATATCATCCTTTCATATTCAACTCACCCTGTGCTCTCTGTCCATACACACGCACGCACGCACGCACACACACACACACACACACACTCTTCTTCCAACTATCCTAATACTGAGAAAAGTCTCATGAGTTACAAATATTGTCTTTCCATGCAGCAATGTAAACAGTTCAGCTTTTTTAAGTTCCTTATGATTTCTCTTTCCTGTTTACCTTTTCATGCTTCTCTTGATTCTTGTATTTGAAAGCCAAATTTTCTGTTCAGCTCTGGTCTTTTCATCACGAATGCTTGAAAGTCCTCTATTTCATTGATTTCTCATAGAGTCATTAGCTTCCATTTGCTCCATTCTAATTTCGAAGGAATTATTTTCTTCAGTGAGCTTTTGGACCTCCTTTCCATTTGGCCAATGCTGCTTTTTAAGGCATTTTTCTTCTCATTGGCTTTTTGGACCTCTTTTGCCATTTGAATTAGTCTTTTTTTAAGGTTTTATTTTCTTCAGTATTTTGGGGGGGTCTCCTTTAGCAAGCCAAGCTTGCTCGTTTTTGACATTTTTCATGATTTTCTTGCGTCACTCTCATTTCTCTTCCCAATTTTTCTTGTATTTCTCTTATTTGATTTTCAAAATCCTTTTTGAGCTCCTCCATGGTCTGTGACCAATTCATATTTTTCTTGGAGGCTTTTGATGCAGGAATTTTGACTTTGTTGTCTTCTTCTGGTTGTGTGATTTGTTCTTCTTTGTCACCAAAGAAATTCTATAATCTAATTTTTTTTTCCTCTGTTCACTTTCCCAGCCAGTTACTTGACTTTTGAGCTCTTTGCCAAAGTAGGACTCTGCTTCCAGAGTCGATGGAATGTGCTGTGTCCTAAATTTCTGGGGTTTTTCCACAGTTGTTACCAGAGCTACTTCTAGGCACCTGTGAGTTTTCAGTTCTTCTAAGGTGATATGACCAAAGTAGAAGTGTTTATTCCTCTCATTGTCTGTTCTTTGGTCTGTGAATGACCACAGGCATTCTTTTCTGCCTCAGAACTCTGAGGAGGATTCCCTCTCTGCAGCCACCACAAGCTCTGTCACTCCAGCGCTCCTTCTCACCCCAGGACGGCCACCCAAGACTGTGACCCAGATCCAAGCAGGGCAAAAGCAAGAGCAATCGCCCTCTGATTAGCCGCTTAATCTCTCCACCATCTGTGGACCTAGAGCTCTGGAAGCAGCTGTAGCTACCGCTACTGCCGCTGCTACCACCACCAGCCACCTCCATCACCCTGGGCTTGGGTCGGACCTTGCTCTTCTCTCAGCCGGGTCCCACAGTTTCCCCACTGACCTTTTACTTTGCCTCTCATGTTTGTGGGTTGAGAAACCTGGAAACTGTCACAGCTGCCATCGATTCAATCCCCTGAGGCCTGCCTTGGCCCAGTCTGCCAGCTTGGCCCATGTGACACTGCACTCTGCTCTCAGCCCTTTGCGATACACCCTTCCTGTTGGCCTGTCAGTCTGTCTTCAGCTGGAGATGTGTCCCACCCTGTCATCTTGTGGGTTCTGAAGGTCTAAAATTTGTCTAGAGTCTTTTTTACAAGTATTTGGAGGGGCTTGGGGGGAAAGCTCATGCAAGCTCCTGCTTTTAGTTTGCCATCTTAGCTCCCAAGACTGGTCTTTCTAATGTAACATCACTATTTCTTTTCTGTGTCCCCTGTATCCCAGCCAGGCTGAGCTTCTTATGTTCCCAAATACACCCTTCACTTTCCTACCTCCACACTTTTCCTCATGTTTGATTCATCTAAAATTCCCTTCCTCCACTCCTCACAGTAATAGAGCTAGTCACCCCACTGCCATCCAGGCTGCATCCCAAGAGCTGAAGTGAATCCCCAAAGTCCACAGGTAGCAGAGGTTGGACTAGCCGAGGTCCTCTCAGCCCAGTGAAAATACCACCTACTACTCCACATAAGCTCTGCTGGTTTTTTAAGTGTATTTGTTCTCTCTTCTGTGCACCCCATGCTACTTTTTATGTCTGTCTTAGTTTTTTGTGTTCTTATCTTACCTCTTTTAAATTTTAAGCTACTTGATAGCAGGGTTTGTGCTGTATTCATGTTCATCTCTACATTGCTGTTTATTGAACACATAGGGTAGGTAGTCAGTCAATATGTCTTGAATAAATGACCTGATATGTAAATTTGTTTCATTTCATTAGGAATAGGTTAGACAGATTTCCAGTGATTTTCATTATCAGCCATATCACCTGTGTGATTATGAATGATAACGATAATTTTCTAACATTTTTCCCCTCACATCTGTGTGTATTTTCTCACTGCAGATGGTAGACCACTGGACTAGAAAGTAGGAGACCTGGGTTCTAGGTCTGGTTCTTCCACTAAATGACCTTAGGCAAGTTAATAACCTTTCTGGGGCCGTGGTTCTCTCATCTACTAAAATGAGGTGGTTGAACCTGCACAACATGCATGAGGGTTGCTTGAAGCCCACCACAGTGTCCCACATGCCAGGCGGTATGTTGTACAGGCTCAAATGAAATGATCTCATATTCTTGTTAGGTCTAAAATTCCATGATTGTGTGATTAGCTGATTCCTAGGTCTCAGGTTTTGATAATTGCACATCATTTTATTTTCTTATTGTAGCTTTCTTGACATAAGCCCAGGGGAAGAAATCTTAACTTTATTACAGACAGTGCCTTTTGATCTGGAAGAACTTAAGAAAGAAGATGCTAATCTCCCCTTAGAAGATGGTAAGTACTTATATTTGAGTGGAAGAGATGGGAGAGATTGCAACAGCATCTCAGAGTGTTCCCACTTGTCATGAGATGAATATGATAGGATTATGATTTCTTGCTTCACGTGGACATTTTTTAAATGACTTCTTGGTTAACAACTTTGGAAGCTTTTTGGGGGAGGGATGGCATTCATGTTATTTTTGAAATTCATAGAAATGACTAGAAGTAGATATTCAGCTGTAGAATACTCTTACTTGCCCTGCACTTTTGGTGTCCCAGGACTGATCTTGAGCAAGTTCTGGAAGTGTTCTTATGGTGGAGCTTTCTTCTCTGTTAGATGATCGCTGGCTGTACCTCTCACCGGATCAGCTGGACCAGATTCTGCAGGAAGCAACTGGTAGAGATGAACCCGGTCTCACTCCCACTCCCAAAGGGGAAGAGGAGCCGAACTATGATCTAACCAAAGTCACAGAGAGCGTGAAGGCGTTTGTGTCCAAAGTCTCCACCCACAAAGGAGCAGAACTGCCTCGGTGTGTAATCGACTCATATCTGCTAGTGTGGGTGTGTGTCCTGCTCCTCCTCCAGTCCTTGCAAGGCACAAACAGAGGGGGGGGGGGGGGGGCAGGGGGTCCAGAAGTGTTTTTCATAACCACTAGAGTTGAAGTCACAGCCTGACCTTTACATTTCCTTAGCACAGTAATATTTACAGAGCAATTTTTCATCACAATACTGTAAGGTGTTTAAATCCCGTGGTTATTAGGGAGAAAGTTCGGTATTTGCAGTAGGAGAACTTCACCTCTAATCCAGCTCTTTTCTTCACTACCTCTACAGTGGTGGACAGGAGAGGAAATGTAGCACAATGTGCCTGGGATTTAGAGTCAGAGGATCTTGGTTTGAGTTCTAGCTTTGGATTGGCTGGGTGTCAGTTTCCCCATCTGCAGAATAAAGACATGGGGCTAGATAAGAGTATTAATAACTCACATTTAAATAAGTCTTTAAGGTTCATAAAACAGTGTCCTGATGAAAAGATGAGGGGATTTGCCTGACTAGAAGATGTCTGAGGCACAATTTTAGCACAGGGATCATTACCCCAAGTCTGTGCTTTGCTAGGCATTTGAGTGATGGAAATATGTTAGAAGCAGACCCAGCAGGACAGCAGGAGCAGTAACAACAGAAAGCCAGATGTCTACTGAAAAGGTGACCAAATGCTACCTCAGAATGCAATAGTAGCTGTTCACAGTTGTGGGCAACTGTGGTGGTCCAGTGTTATCTTGAAGAAGTGAAGTGTTTGGGATTCTCTGCTTCAGAAGATGGGCTAGTACAGACTATACTTTATCAAACTTGGGTTTTTTTTAAAGTTTTGGTGCCTGAAAAGGAAGACTTCATTTATCCAGAAATTCTCTCAGGATCATGAAATGGAACATCCCTTCTCATGATCTCCCCTTCTCCCTCTCTCCCTCTGTTGCCTGTTAGGAAGCTGAGTGTTGAATGAAACAGTCATCTCACCCAAAGCACCCTACAGTGCCACTGCTTCTGCTGTATTTTCTGAGGTTACTCCTAATGATAACTCATCCACCCAGAATAGTAGCTCAGTCTGAAAAGGGTTTATTATGGCTTTTTCTTTAAACTTTTAGGGAGCCATCTGAGGCACCTATCACCTTTGATGCAGATTCTTTCCTCAATTACTTTGACAAGATTTTGGGTGAGTCACAATATATTTTTTCCTGATGTTTTCTAAAGGAGTGAGTCTGATAGGGAGTGTTGGACCTGCGATATGTGAAATTTAGGTTCTCTTCCTGGTTTTGAACTACTGCATGCTGTGGGTCTGTCCTCCTAAAGGGTTTAGTAGGGAATGTATCTGTCAAGTTTTTAAGGTTCTGTTCTCATCTCATTTTCCCTCTGCTGACTAGCACTGACCTTTCAGGCCTTAACCTAACATTACTTGGCATGTTTTCCTCAACCACTTGAAGACCCCTATTACCTAACCCTTTTGACTTGTGTGTCAGCATTTCCACTTCAGCGAGGGTATAATTGTGAAATACCCAAGCTCAACAAGTGTTGCTCTAGTCTCTTGGCAGCATCTGGCCAGTTTTGAGTAACTTGGCGCTGGGCATGTTTCCCTCCTTGTTTTTTTCTCTTGCCTTCCATAGGGCCAGATTCTGGCGAGTCAGACTCTGATGACTTCGATGGTGATGATCTGGATGGGGAGGACTCTGAAGGCCTAGACAGTGATGATGATGTAGACCTTGCCGACCAGGGCCCTGAGGGAAAGGCCTCCACGAAAAAAACTCTAGAGAGTATCAAATCATTAATGGCGCAGATGGACCAGGAGCTAGCACACACTAGCATCGGGAAGAGCTTCACCACCTGGAAAGAAATGGTAGATGTGCTTTCTTCTCTCTTTTCTGAGTCACTCAGGAGTAAGAGGTGTCATTTCTGGGGCATGGAACCTTAAATTCTCTCATTCACTTCACCTGGATTTCCTATTTTACAAAGGGAAAGCTCCAGAAGAAGGCCTAGGATTGTTCTCATTTCTTGTAATGGATACTCAGTTCTGAGTGTTGCACAGCAAGGCCAGTAGAACCAGAACTGACCATGTCCATGCTGACTGTGACAACTCTTTAAAAGAGAGGGGGAAAGCCAGAGGGAGTGGCAGACCAACATTGTGCTAGCATTCAGGAGTCTACTGGATGGATTTGGAGCTAACTTACTGTGCCCTGAGCTTTAGGGTTCTCTTGAGTTCCCTCAACAGAGGGATCTGGTGTGGAGAAATCCGGTTAGTTTGTGATAGAAGAACTTCTTGCAGATATCATCAACATTTGGAACCAAGCATGACCGTTTTGAGATTAGCATTCCTGGGAGTCAGGTCTTCCTACCACCGAGGATGGGTTGCTTCTTCTCCCTTCTCCTTTTTGCTCTCAGGTTTTTTTTTTCTTAGCTTTTCACCAAATCAGGTAAACTTCAGTCAAACTGTCTATTATAACTTTGTAAGATCTCATGACTTTTCCCTCCTCTTCTCTTGGTCTTGATTAACTCTAGGACAACTTGACAAAGGAACCATCTCAAACTCTTGGTAGCCATTCCAATGATGAAGTGACAGCAGATGGTACTGTTCTGGAACCTGTAGACGTGGATCTGAACTTGGTCTCAAATATCTTAGAATCCTATCATTCCCAAGCTGGACTGGCAGGACCCGCTTCTAACCTTCTACATAGCATGGGTGTGCAGCTCCCCGATGACATCGATCACAGACATCCCAGCACGTAACTGAAAGAATAATGGGGCAGCCAATAAAGAGTCCATCTGATGTACCCTTGTTGCCCTGATCACTCACTTAATAAATGCCATTTCACGGTGGCTACCATGATCTCCATGATGTATTCTGGGATTTCTGCATGATTTTCCTCCTCAGCCCAAGGATAAAAGATATCTTCTCTTTGTGGACATAGCTCCCCCCAAAGGCACTGTCTCTTGTCTTTTGACCCTTGATATCTATGACGCGTCTGCATCTACTTCAGGCTCTCCTGGCTTGACTTTGCCTCCTTCACTTAGGTATGCTCAAGTCAGTAAGCATTTGTTAAAGTACCTACCAGCACCTGGCACACGGAAAGGCAAAAGATAGTCCCAAATCTTGAGGAAAATCTTGTTGCCTAGTATGTGGTTCTGTCTCCCTGGTTCTGTCTTCGTCTTTCTCCTGGGATTTGCTCTTAAACTGACAGTCTACCACCATGTACATAAGACCTCAGCCATGGATGGCGGTGGGCATCCTCACCATGGCCAGGGCAGATGTAGTGAAAAAGCATTGTATAGTAGGTCAAAAATCCCAGCTTCCACCACTGGGTGGCCTCAGTTTCCTCATCTGTAAAATGAAGGGGGTTGGTTGGACTGGATGGGTTCTAAGGTTCCTTCCTATATACATCTGTGATCCTAAGTGCTTTGTCAACTTTAAAGTGCTGTGTAGATATGGAAAATTCGTTCTCATTCTCGTGGTCCAGTGACTACCACACCTCAACAGTGTTGCCCCAGGTTTCTGTTGTAGGGCAGCCATTTTATCTTTACTAAACACATAGAGATTACTCACTTCCCTGGTTTAATTTCGTCTTTTTGAAGCATTAAAAGGACAACTCTACCCAAAATTTTCAGAGGAAAGTTACCTTGCAGTTGCTGGAAAATGGGCACTTCTCCTGTGTTGATTGTAATTCTGTTTAACCCTGGATTTCTCAGTTACCTCCTCCCCTTGCTTGCTACTTCCACCCTACTATCCAGTCTCAAATACTCTTCCCAAACAGACCCTGTGATCCAGTTAGGTGAGTCTCTAGTTTTGTCCCATACCAGTCAGATTTGTTTTCTTATAACTTTTGTGTTGTACCCATTGCTTGGAGTGTTCCAGTCTTGCTCTGTTTTGGGGGGTGGGAAGGAGGAAAGCTCATCTGTGGGAAACCTGAAGAGACCATATTTGTCCCTAACCTAGGCAAGAATGTCCATTTTAGTAATGAGTGACCAAAATCCAGCTTAAAAGGCAAATAGTTCAGGGCTGAAGGTATTCAGGGCTCTGAGGCCACCAAAGGAAAATAGAAGAGGCCATGTAAATGGCAGAAAAGGGCTATTTCATAGATGAGATTTAAAGATAATATCTTTGTGGAATGCAGCCATCCTTCCCTAGGCTAGGCAGCTGCCAGGGACCGGTTTCCAAAATAACTTCATGATGAGTGATTCCAGGATCTTAGATAAACCAGGCATTAGTTGGGGCAGAACTGAGTTTCTCCCTCAGAACATTGAATTCTCAGTTCAAGCGTCTTGATGCTTTGTAAGACTTTTTCCTTGGTTGGTATTTAGAGACTCCTATCAAGGGAATGGGGGACCTGGAAGAATGTGTTCTGTTGGATTTGACACTAAGTGTGTACCCCAATTCTTGTGCAGGGAACCTTCTTATGAATATGGGCAAATGGCTAGATTAATAGAGAAGGCTCTGGGGCATGAAGCCCTGCAAAAGGAATCTTGTCAGGTAAGTTATTAGAACAGATTTAAGAAGCATAGAAGCTCCAGAATTTGGGATGCAGTTTTTCCTTTTATTTTGTTTTATTGTGTTCTTGGTGTAGAAACTCTTGCCTTACATATCTGGAGACCTGATTTTGGTTCCTGGTTATGTGATTTTGTTCGAGTGACAACTTTTCTCAGCCTCATTTTCCTTATCTGTTAAATGGAGATAATGACAATACCTACCTCATAGGATTATTGTAAGGATCGGAGAGAGATGGGTAAACCTTTGCAAATTTTAAATTTTAAAAATGTGAATTTTTTTAAATCTTATTTTTTATGTTAATAAACATGTATTTCTCTTACATCCTCCCCTCCCCATTGAAAAGAGAAAATAACCCTTGTAATTAATTTGTATAGTCAAGCAAAACAAATTCCTATATTGGTCATATTAAAAAAAGTCTCATTCTGCAAACATAAGACCATCACTGGCTTCTGGAAATATGATTGATTATGGAGTTAATCATAGTTCTTAAGTCTTTGAAAATTCATTTTTTTCTTATTGATCAGCACATTTTATTTCCAAATATTTTTTTCTCTAGTTACATGTAAAGACAATTTCCTAACGTTAATTTTTTTTTAAATTTGAGTTCTAAGTTGTCTTTCTCTTCCCTGAGGCAGTAAACAATTTGATATAGATTATACGTGTTCAATCATGCAAAACATATTACCGTATCAGTCATGTTGTGAAAGAATACTGATCCAAAAGGAAAAAAAAAAAGGTAGACAGTGAAAAAGAGCATGCTTCAATCTGTATTCAGGTTTCATTAGTTCTTCACCTGAATGTGGATGGCAGTTTTCATCATGAATCCTTTGGAATTGTCTTGATCATTGTATTGCCAAGAATAATTCAGTCATTCACACTTGATCATCACACAGTATTGCTGTTAGTGTGTACAGTGTTCTCCTGGTTCTGCTCACTTCACTTTGCATCAGTTCATACTAGTCCACGTTTTTCTGAAATCGGCCTGCTCATCATTTCTTATAATAGTAATATTCCATTACAATCATATACCACAACTTGTTCAGCCATTCCCAATTGATGGGCATCCCCTCAGTTTCCACTTGTCACCACAAAAGAACAAAAAAAAGTAAATGTTTTTGTACATACAAATAGCTCCTTCTGCCCCCTTTTTTTTAATCTCTAGGATTTAGACATCATAATGTTATTGCTGGATCAAAGGGTATACCGTTTTATAACCCTTTGGGCATAGTTCCAAATTGAAAGCTGTTCATTTTTTTTTTTTTTACATCATTATAGTATTAATTACTCCTCTGGTTCTGTTCACTTTATTCTGTATCAATTCATTAAGGTCTTCCCAGCTTTCTCTGAAATTTTCCCCCTTGTGACAGTATTCTATGCATGTTACCACTGTTTAACTATTCTCCAATTGTTGGGTACCTCCTTGGTTTCCAGTTCTTTGCCACCACAAAAAGAGCTGATATGTGCATGTATTTGTCCATATAAGCACCTTTTCCTCTCTGATTTCTGCAGTATATATATATATATATATATATATATATATATATACATATATATATATATATATATAGTGGTATTACTGTGTTAAAAGGGTATGCACAGGTTAGTAACTTTCTGAGCATAGTTCCAAAATGCAGGCAGGACCAGTTCACAGTTTCACCAACAGCGCGTCGTGCCTTACTGTTAACTTGTACTAAGAATCAGCCCAGTGACATTCCCCATTTTTTTCTTCTGCCTCAATAAAGTGTGTTTCTCATTAGGTCTTGACTACCAATATTAGTAAAGTGCTTAGACCAGTGCCTGGTACATAGTGGGCAGTAAATAAATGCTAGCTATTATTAGTATTTACACATGTTGGCAGTGTCCATAGTTTTACCCTTAAATTCTGCAGATGGAGGTTTTTTGTTTTTACTTAGCACTTTTACTTCTCTTCCTGTTTCTTCTAGTCTCTATAGTGTTCCTGTAGTCAGTCTTAGTCCCTCTCTGACCAGCATTTTTGAAAAGGTAACCTGTCATGGAAAGAGTACCAGCTCAATACCTCTGGATTTGAATCTAAGACCTGACACGTGGGACCTTGGTCAAGTCAGCCTCACTCAGCCTCAGCTTACTTATCTGTAAAATGGAGACATTAATAGCACCTAACTTCCCTTTATTTCCTGTCTTCCCTTGCTAGATGTACATTTCCTTATAGCTAAGGCATTTGCATCCCCAATATTTAGTCTTTCCAGTCACGAAACTGAGTTGTTTAAGTCATGTCTGACTCCATGACCCCATTTAGGGGTTTTTTCCAGAGATACTGGAGTATTCTTTCCTCACTTTATTTTATAGTTGAGGAAACTGAGCTAGTAAGTGCCTGAGGCCAGATTTGAACTCAGGATGATGAGTCTTCCTGACTTTAGGCCCTGCGCTCTGTGCACTGTGGCACCACCTATCTGCCATGTATTAAAGTGCTCAAATGCTTTAGCTAGCTATCCATCTTTCTCATCTGTATCTTTAAATATCTAATCTCTACATTGTTATTTCTAGAGTTCTGTCTCACTTCGGGACCAGGTACCGGAGCAAGAACTAGCCCAAATCAATCTGGTTTTTCCCAGTGGCCATCTTTGAGATAGGGATGTTGGTATTTGCCAAATGATGCCTACAGAGGATTTTTAAATCCTTAGAAGAAAATCATTTGACAAAGCATCCCCAGTCACATTTACAGATCACGTCCCTAAGGACACAATTAGCTGTCTTTTAGATTTCGAGTCAGACCATGGGCAGCCCAGAAGGAATTCTAGTCAGCTCTGTGTTTGGGGGGATGTGCTTTTTGCTTTGGGTAATTAGTTGCATTGGCCCTGAGCTCAGGGATCCAAATCAAAACGAAATAAATGGTTTTGATGAGGGAGCTGTAGTGGAGAGAGCACCGAATTCAATCAGATTCCAGTTCCACCTGTGAGATTTTGAAGAGCTGTGCAACCTCGAATATTTCACTTATCCTCTCAGGGCCTTACCATCCTCATTTGTAAAACGGAAGAGTCAAGCATCAGAGCCCTCTTTGTTCTATGATGCTGACTTATCAAAATCAGTTGGTCTGGTCACGTTTTAAAAAGCCTTCTATCCTAGGGTAGAGTAATCCTGGAGCACTTTTTCCATTAATGAATTTTTTAAAAATCATTAAGCTCTTCCTGTGGGTCAGGTACCATGCTAGGTGCTGGGAATGAGTTCCATGAGTTCCTCTTCTAAAGGGGGGAGCCCACATGTGCAGACGGGCTTAGCTGCAGGGCCGATGGCAAGGTCTAAAGGTCCTGAGGCTACCTTTGTAGGTCAGATGGGAATATCTTGGGATCCAAAGTGGGCAGTAATGGCCCACTGATCTTACGAGAAGGATTGTCGTTGGTGACTCCCTCCTCATCTGTGCAGTGTGAGTGGCCATGTCCATCTGACAAGCTTGGGGCAGGGATAATGGGAAAATGGAGGGACTTGACTGGCCTTCATCATTGGGCATGGGGTTTGGAATGAAGTGGGGATTCTAGGTTCTTTTCCACACAGAAGGACTTGGGGTGGGGTACAGCATCCAACCAGGAAAGAGCCTGGGGAAAAGAGCCGTGTTAGAAAGGTTGAAAGGGGCAAGGCTTGGTATCATCTCCATATCAATTTAGATGCTTAGGAAAATTTGCACATAAAAGGCTTATGACTTCTTAGAAACTTTACTCCAAGTGAGCCAGCTTCTGTGATAAACTGCCAAAAATTTCTTTGCTGTGGCCCTGATGGCGCTATTCCTGCTCATCATTACAATCCTACATCAGGAGAAGGATCTGTGATTGTATCAGAGGTTTTATCATCTGTGCTGTGGCCCTCCTGGAGCGGCTCTGATTGATTGTATCAGTAAACCCGCTGTATATACAAAGAGTTGGCATCACCCACTATACAGGTTAAATTTTGAAACTTGGGATTTGGTCCTTCTGAAAGAAGGAAAAGGATAGGATTTCTGGATTTTTTCTCTTGCACATTTTTTTCTTTTCCTATTATGGTGACTCCCTCATAGGGCTGCTAAAGATTTTAAAGATATTTAAAATATATGTGTGCATATTTATATTGTATATACATATTTATGTTTGTAATATAAAATATAAATATCTTTATATTCTCTATATAATTATTAAAAAAAAGAAAGAGGGAAGGCTTCTCAAGGCATCTACTTCTGCTGGGCTCTTTGGGTAATATCTGGGCTAGGCAAAAGTCTCAAAGTGAAGGTAGGTCCCACTTTCCCTTAGATCTGCTCTTGCCATTTACTTGATCTGAGCAGGACATTCAACCTCTCTCTGCCGCAGTTCCTCCATCTATAATATGAGGGGAAGTGGATGAACTTAGATGACCTCCATAATCCTTCCTAGCTCTTAATAGAAGAGCCTGTAAATATCAACTCAAGTCCAGATGCCTCATGCCACCAGCAAGGCGAGAGTCTCTCCGTGTTGTGGCTCCCTGCCCTGCTGGTTTTTCTTCCCCTTTCCTTCTCTATCAAGTGTTCGTTCCTCATCTTGTGGCAGTGCCCATGACTTTCCAGAGGGCATATATTAAAGTGCAAGCCCCTTTCTAGTTGAGTCCATGTGTAATCCCTTCCTAAAGCACAAGTCAAGAGTATAACTCAAATGTGTGGCCTAGTTGTGAACCACGGCAGTTCCAGAGTGAGGCTGCCATCCTTAGTGGGGCCTCAGGAAAGAAAGAATTCACTTATTGTCTAGGGAACATTCACAAGGCCCTTCTTCCTCCTTTGGGATATCACTTTATATCCTTCAGTTTAACAAAATTTAAGAACAATAAAGTTCTCTGAGGTCCTCTCATACATGGACTGTCTCACTTTTCTATTTCTATTCCCAGCACTTAGGCACAATTACTGGCACAGAGCAAACACTTTTTATTCATCCATTTAAATAAGTAAAATCCGGTCTTGGCCTAACTATAAGGGAAAGCAGTCTGGCTTTCTAAGTGGTAACTCTAAGAAGTGAGTTATAAGATTAATCATATCCTTTGGTCCAGTTCTCCATCACATGGACTAACCTAGGATGCTACTAATTCAAATAAATCCAAAAGCATTGAATAAAAGCAGCCCCCATTATGTGCCATTGCATTAGGAGGTGGGAATACAAAAAATGACCCCCTCTCCCCAGGAGCTTACCTTATGGGGGCAGGGAGCAGAAATGACATATTCAATTAATTAAATACAAAATGAGTAAAAATTTATAATTATATATAATTGAATATAATTAATGTAACATAAATATAATATAAATGTAATTAAATATAATTATGTATAATTAAAAATTACGAGACAATGGGCACTAATAACTAAAAAACCAGGAAAGGCTTCTTGTTGAAAGTGAACCTTAAAAGGAATGAGTGATCTCAAGAGGAAGATGTCTCTTCCTTCTAGGCGACTTACATGTGATATGTAACTATAATAGTGGGAAAGTATTCAGATTGACGTATGCCCTTCCCTCTTCAGATTTAACAGTATGATAACATGCTGAAGGTATGCTAGTAAACGTTTAACAACCAGGTTGGACTGGGGGGAGAATTGTACACATGACACTTTTAAGTTTAATCTACATCGTTAGCATTATCTTCATAACTTAAGTCTAGACATTTATAAAACCATAAATCAATCATGTTTTGTAGAGTTTTCTCATTTTCTAGGTGTAAACACTCACAATGAAAATTTAACAATCATCTCTCACCAGCTGGTTTAGGTGACTTCAGCACACCTCTGAAACAAGTCACTGAATTAAACATCAAGGAAGTGTGATATCTAAATCAGCCACCAGGTGGTGGCCATTCTTGAGACACCAATCCAGTGATTTTGTGTGTGTGGGATAGTCTTTCCCACGCAGCAGTATCCCCTGTAGAGTGAACTCAGTCTGAAAATAGTCAGGTTATTCCCACACTATCTCTTATTGTGGCTAGGGGGTGAAATAGAATATGGCTCAAAATGTCAAGGTTGTGAAACTGATAATTCTAGAGCTATACTGTATCTGTACTTTCTGCCCACAATCTCCCACAATCATAGATCTTAGTCAGTATTCTGTGACCTCCTTGTTTATTGAACATAGTGAACATGAACGAAAAAGTTAATCACTTTTCCTTGGAGCCATCCACCTCCAGCCATTTTCCAAAGCTTTCACCTAAGCACTTACCTACTTCCTCACATTTGGCCAGCAAACTTCATGGGACAAGAGATCATGGTAGGGAGGGTATCCTGGGTTTTTAGCCAAGCCAGGAGCATTTTCCTGATATGGAGAGAATGCTGATGCCACGCTATGCATGAGGGGGAGAGTTGGTGTAACAGCTTTAGAAGAGACTTTTTTTTTTCTTTGAGAGAGTGCTTATGTAGTTCTAGACACTCTCTGGGACCAACTTCAGACTTGTAGGGATAGAGTGAAAGACTTTGGAAGTGGCAGACATGGGGGAAGCAGACTCTTCAACATGTCCCTGGTTTCCAGCCTGCCTCCCTAGAGACTTTTGGGGAATTTCCCCTTGGATGAGGTCAGTGCTTCTCTCTTGGTTGAATGAGAGCTCATCTCTCTCCTATCTAAAGAGATCATTGACTCTTGTGGATTTTCTGGTATATTGTAATCTATAGAACTCTGATTTCTTTTTGCTATCGACTTAGACAAAGGGGCAAGATCTCAGGTCATATCTATCCATGCTTTCCCAGGAATGACATTCAGACAACTAAGGTGGCCATAACTTACATGGACATACATACTTCTTACAGAATTAAGAGAGATACGCACAAGCAGGACCTTATCTTTATAGCAATGAGAGAGAACAATCCTCCCCTGCCTCTTTCACTGACCAACACAATTCTCTACTAGCTGCCAGTTTCAGAATTCAAGATCTTCCCTCCTCCTTGCATTCTCATTCCTTCCTCCATTCCAAGATGTTGGCTGCCTCCCACAGGCTAGTAATTCATAATACCACAGTTGTAAGAAAATGGGGTCTTGGGTTACTGCAAGAGCAGTAGCTACCATAAGTCCCAGACCTGACTGCTTCTGTCTATCTCATGGAAATGTAGCAAGTCCATATGGAACAGCAGCTTCCAATTGCCTCAATTCCCCAAATGATGAGCAGGAAGTCTGAATCTTAGGGGCAATGGAAGAAAGAGGATTATAGACAGTGAGGAGTCCAAATATACCCCCATCTTTCTCTACATGCCAGTATCACCAGAGGTCAATCAGAATTCAAAGGTAAGAAGACATCATGGCACAGGCACAGGTTATTGGGATGGGGGACAGCCTGGGCAAAGTCAAGAAAGTCAGTGTTGTTTAAAGGGACAGCAAATATTTATTTGCTTATTTAGTTGGTAGGAACATAGAGTATATGGCGGGATGCAATGTGTAAACTACTTGGAAATATTGGCTGGAGCCAGACTGTGAAGCACTCTTCCTGTCCAACAGAGGATTTTGGATTTTATACTTGAGATCATAGGGAGCCAATGAAGTTTCTTGAGCTGGATATTGACTTGGCCAAGCCTACACTTAAAGAATATCACTTCAGCAGTTGTGTGGAGGATGGAGCCAAGAGGGGAAACTGGAGGAAGGGAGGTCAATTAGAAGGCTATTGAAATAGTCAAAGTGAGAGGTACTGAGGACCTCAATTAGGATTGGTGCAGAGAGGTCCTCAATGAGAAGGCGAGGGAGGTGGTAGGGTCAGTGACTTGAGAGAAGAGAAGCTTTGGAATAGATTCTATGATCAATGTGAGTGTCAGTCAGGGAAGAGGAAAAGGATTGACATGTATCAGTGAGAGTCCAGTAGAGATAAGCTGTCTTAAATATGGAGTTAATTCACCCCAGTGGTGTGATTTCCTCCATGGCCATAGGGCAGCATGTAAGAAGGAGAGGAGAAGATAATGACTAGAGAAAGCCAGGGTTAGTGTTTGGAAAGAGATAAGCAGCAATAGATTAAGGGAACAAGCATTCAAGAGAATAGAAAGAGGTAAAATTGAATTGCCCGAGCTTTGAAAGGAAGGTGAGGCCAGAGTCGGCAGTGATGGCTTGGGAAGCCTGGGGGTTGTGGGGAGATGGAGAATGGGTTTAAGAGAGAAGAGGTGCAGGGAGTGATGGACTGATAAGAGGTAATTTAGGGTAGATAGTGGAATTTTTAAGAAGTGGATTACAGATGTGGAATATTTGTAGGTATTGATGATATTAAAGGCATGGCCATTTCCAATGAGGAGATAAGGCAGAGTGAAGGGAAAGGTCATGGGAATTGAGGAGGCTGAGAGATTAGGAAGCAAGGACATTTGAAGAGACAAATAAAATAGTAATAATCATAACTAGCATTTATGTAGCAATTTAAATATGTAATTTACATATATTACTCCATTTGATCCTTACAACCTTGGGAGATAGATTATTATCCCTACTTTACAAATGAAGAAACTGAGTCTGAGGGAGGTTAAGTGACTTGTCCAGGGTCATGCTGCTAACAGGTGTTATGAGGCAGGATCTGAACTCAGATCTTCCTGACTCCAGGTTCCAAGAATACTTATCTGTTGAACTACCTAGATGCTTGTTTATATAACCTATAAAACGGTTTTTTTAAATGACCTATCAATTCAAAGATATTCATCAGTGTTGTATTTGTAATAGTGAAAAACTGGGAACATTGGCATTTAGGATCCCCCACAGTGTTGAGGTTAGGCACCAACCCACCTGTCTAGCCTTATTTTTCCACCCATATACTCTCTGTTCCATCCAAACTGCTAGCTGTTCCTTGATCTTCATCTCCTTGGGTTCTGCCTCCATGCATTCACTCAGGCTATCCCCCATGCCTGGAAAGGATTCTTCCTCATCTAAGTTCAAGGAAGCCCTTCTTTCTTTTCAAAGCTCATTTCATCACCTCTTCCATGAATTCTTCTCTGATTTCTACAGTTTAAAGTACTTTCCCTCTTCCAATTCTTCCCAGTAGTATTTATCATACTTTGCCACATCCCTGTATACCTTTTTTTTTTTGTACATGTTCTCCCTGTGCTCTCCCTAAATTATAATCAGTTTGAGGGTAGGGAGATAGTTTTTTATTTATCTTTATTGTCTAGCTTAGTGCCTTGCTCATAGTGATGTAGGGGAAAATAAGAACCACAATCATTTCACAGCATCTTGATGGACTAACAATGTAGAAATCTCCCAAACACCTGGTGGAATAATATTAGAAAGGCTTCAGTCCCTGTGTAAAAGCACGGTAAAGCAGATGAGCTCAGCTAGTTCAAGGACAACAACTACTTGATGTCCTTGGAAAGACCCTGCAGTTTTCTCTAAAAGGACTTCTTTCACAAATGGAAAACATTTGGTCTTTTCCTCTCGTCTCCTGCCCTGTAACAGGGAGTGATTCTTATAATAAATCCTGCCAATTGTGTTCCAACTACCCTTATTCTGACTTTTTTCCCTCCTTCACAGTCTTAACACAGTGGGGTATTATCTATTTCTATGGTACATTGTCCTCCACCACTGTATTCTTTTGCCCCTTTATCTTCTACTCTTATTGCCTTGCCAGTTTGCAACCCTGGATCACCTCCCTATTTTCCTCTTTAAAGAAATGTGAGAAGAAAATCCTGAGGATTACAGTTCTTTAGTCTAGAGAGGCAAGAGGCGCTTGTGAGTCAAATCAAGGTACAACTGCCACTATAGCAGTGCTAACAACCTGGCCCCATTTGATCTTATTTTTTTCTGGGTATAGGACAGCTATTTATTTGCTTTAACACACACACACTCACCTAAGATATAAAAGATTCATAAGCATGCTGGTAAATGTTTAACAAAAGGCTCTCTGGAGGGAGAAAATGTAACCATGACCTACACATTCAATCTGTACTATTAACATTCTATCAATCATTTTCTTAAGTCTAGACAATCAACATAACAATAAACTAGGCCTCATTTATAGCTCTTGCTAATTACTGAGGTATAAATGCTCACACTGAAAATTTAACAACCAGCTCTCTCAAGTTAAAGTTTGATTTGCTTCTAGCACACCTCTCCTTAAGTGTGCATTAACAAATACTTAAAACATAAAACAATAACCTGTCATACCTATTATACTTTTTTGGGAGGTAAAAGACAATTTTGTGGGGTTGCTAAATTGATATTTCACATTCACCTACAATCCATACCGGCCAAGAATCTCATGAAACTAGATCTTTTGGCTGGCCAGTCATGGCTTTTTAGTCCCTTCATATTTAAGGTGATCCTGTCTGATATAACTTTTCCTTGCAGAAATGTCTTCCAATACCAGTTCTGGAATCTGGGAACTCTCAAACTCACAAGGTCTTTCAAGATCCCTATTTGGTAACTTGTCTTAGGGACAAAACGTAAGAATGGGGTCAAAATCCACCTAACTGGTTTTCCTGGCTTCCTTTAAGTCCCAACTAAAATCTCATCTGTTACAGGAAGCCTTTCCCAATCCTTCTCATTTCTAGGGCTTTTCCCCTGTTAATTATTTCCATTTATCCTGTATAGAGCTTGTTCGTATGTATTGGTTTGCATGTTGTCTTCCCCATTAGATTGCGAGCTCCTGGAGAGCAGGAACTGTCTTTTGCCTCTTTTTGTATTTTTAATGCTTAGCATAGTGCCTGGCATGTAGTAATAATAAAGGTTAATTGATTGATTGAAAGTCAGTCCCTGCCCTCAAGGAGCTTACATTCTAAGGGTTATAGACATTATAATTTATTATTATATTATATACATAATATAATGTATAATGTTATATACATTCTATATAACATCTTAAAGGAAGCTGAAAGGAAGGGGGGAGATAAATTTGCCTGATATAGGGACATGGTAGAGAACATGGCAGTAGGACATCACACCTGACCCTTCAAGAGTACCCCTTGACTTCTGAGGGGGTTGAAGAATTGTAGCTAGCCAAGCTCTGGGCACCTGACTGATGTGGGAGAGTAGGAGTTGGGATAAAGATTCCTCAGAGCAAATACAACTGATTTGTATTTGATAACTGATACTCATTTGTTTGAATGTTGACCTCTTGCCTTGTGGTTTATACTCATAATGGAAATCCAAGAAATCGGAACCTAGATTCAGGGAAAGAAACAGAGCAGAAGAGCTGGTCAGAATCTTGAGGTCCAGTCTCAAATTTATCTAAGCAATCACATGTTCTCACTGCTAGGCGCTTATAGCTGCTATTGCTTCTGCCAGGGAAGAGCAGAGAAATCTCCTTTGCCTTTCTGGAAGTCCGTGGGAGAAGCCAGCAGAATCCCAAAGCAAAGCACTCAAAAGAGTCCCATTTGTTCTGAGTGGATTTGGCTAAGAAAAAAGATGGAGCTCCAGGAAGGAACGCTGAGCAGAGTGGCTACTAGAGAGGACCTCCAGGACCGCGGACCCAGTCATCCATCATAGCTGGTACTCCTTTTGAGGCCCTGATAGTCAAACTTCTTAAGATTTCAGCCTCAAGAGGATGGGTTATGAATCTCATTTGTTCCAATCAGGTAATTTTGCTGTAGGAAACATCTGATGTGAGCTCGAATAATGTGGCCACTTAATGCATCATTATTTATGCTAATCAAGACCTACTGTTTCTTTCGTTTCCATTAAAACAGTGGTGTTCTTCTTAGCCCTCAGCACATCCACCAATCAGGTGGCAATGAACTAGGTGATGGAGATATAAAAATGAAACAGACCCTTCCCTCCAGGGGTTCACATTCTGCCAAGAGAGAAAAAGCATGGACACATATACCTTCATATGAAACAAATACAAGGAACTTTGGAGAGGGGCAAGTGTTAGCAGCCAAGGAGATCAGGAAAAGTCTCCCACAGAATGTGGCATTTGAGCTGACCTTTAAAGTGAGCTAGGGCTTCTGAGAGGTGGAAGGGACGAGGGAGGATATTTTGGGCATGGGGTACAGCCAGTGGAAAGCCAGAGAGGCGGGAGATGGAATGTTGGGCGTTTGAGGAACAATGTGAGAAGGCTATTTTGGCCTGACCAAGTGTGAATACCCCTCCCTATGTATTCCTCAAATTGGGATAGCCCCCTACCAGAGGATCCTTGACTTCCATTCCCTTCTGTCTTCTCTGCCCATGCGTCCCTCACCTTTCTGGCCATTCTTTTTCTTTCCAGGCAGTTTCAGACTTCTAAGCCAAGGCTTCCTCCCACTCACTGGTAGAAAAACAAAGTTCAGTTTAGCAGCTTCTCCCATTCAGCCATCTCTGTTTACTTTTTGATTAATATGTTGTTGTTTTCAAAGGAGAAGTGATGAGAGCACAGTTGCTTCTGTGTAAGTTGGAGAAATGTACATAACAAGGATTCACGTCCAGTCTCCTCTCTATCAGTACTCTGAGGCTGTGTGTGTGTGTTTCTGTATGTACACATATGGTCATAAACACCCAAAGGGACATCTAAAAGTTTGAGAGAGGATCAGATACATGGACTTTGAACTGTTTTCTTCAAACTTCAGGGTATGAAGAAATCTCAGAACCTCTCTTTCCATATTATTTTTCCTCTTCTCCCAGCTGGGTCAACCCAGGTAAGGAGAGGCTGCCAATTTGTCAGAGGACAATTAAGTCCTTTCCTCTTATCATCTGGGGAATGATAGTCTCTTTACTGAGAATAACGATAACTGCTCTTTCATGAGGTTCCCCAATTCCCAGATCCCAGTGGGCACCAGAATGAAACCTCTGCCCACCCTCCCACTGAACTTTACATTGTTCATTCTTGTCTCAAGACATGCCTCTCTGGTGAGACTCTTATGGATCCTGGATTTCACAATATTCTTCATTAGTCTGCAAATACCATCAACATGGTACCAAAAGGGGCACCAGCAAACCAATCCTTAGGGTTGCTGGTCCAAAGAAAAGAGAGAGGTTCCAGAGTCGGCAGCCATGGGCACACTCCCATCTGGTCCATAGTTTCACAGTCAGTTAATTATACCAACTTCCTACACTAGGAAATGGATTTCTCCTCAACAGAACTGGTCAATCTTCAACAAACGCATCTACACAGAGGAATAGAAATGAGCCACAATTCCTTTAGCAAAAGAAAAGATGTTGAGGCCAGATGCAGTTAGGCGTAAGAGAGTCCCAGGCAGAATCCTCTGCTAGAGACACTTTCTTGCCAGTGAGAATTTAAAGCTACAGGATAATTAAAGAACCATTTGGGTCCAGGAACTGATGGGTAACACTGAAAGGTTTGGAATGTCTTGAATATTTCAGGTTTTGAGGGTAGCCAGGTGACTGATGGGCTGTCTAATCAGTGCCCAAAGATCAGACTCATTAAATTCCAGAGTTTCATTCTCAGGCTCTCTGCAGGGTGATAAGGTGTATGTGTATGTCTTTTTTTGGCACTTCAATTTTAAAGGTCATCCATAAAGTCATAGAGAGATTGTAACCTGTATTTGTGGAGGGCATCTCCAGGCAGATGAAGTCATGAGTTTTTGAAATATTGAAGATTTATGTCCTGAATTCTCCTTCTTACTTTCTATAACAAATGGGCAGATATCCATGAAAGCTAATGGATGAGACAGAATGTTCCATGCATAATTAGCCTATTACTGGATACTATAAGACCAAATGGAACATGTTCCAGGATTCCAATGTAAGTTCTTTTAAGAATATTCCAGTGAATGTTACTTTTTAAAATTACTTTTTTTTTGGTCCAAATCTATGATTTTATTGCTGTGTAGAAGTGTAGAAAGTCCATTCAATGAGGCAAACCTTTTTTATGTTATGGACCCTTCTGGAAGTCTGATGAAGCCCAGGGACCCCATTTCAGAATAACACTTTTAAATGTATAAAATAAAATACCCAGGATCAAACAAAACCAATTATAATGAAATACAGTTGTCAAAATATTTATTAAAATAATTTACAGGGGCGGCTAGGTGGCACAGTGAATAGAGCACTGGCGCTGGAGTGAGGAGGACCTGAGTTCAAATCTGACCTCAGACACTGAACACACACACACACACACACACACACACACACAAAACTAGCTGTGTGACCTTGGGCAAGTCACTTCTCCCTACCTTCCCCCCTCCAAAAAGCAAAAAAAAAAAAAATTATGGGCACCCAGTTAGGAACCCTCTTTTAGAGAGTTGCTTGGGGCATTGAAAAGTTAAATGACTTGAACAGGCTCACGTAGGAAGGCTGTGTCTCAGGTAACACAAGTCTTCTTGACTTCAAGGTCAATGGTCTATCTACTTTATGACCCTACCTTTCAATCTATTCATACGCATGTTAATAAGTAATGGCCTGCCAGTATAAATGATGAGTTGACTTTGCCAGGCAGGTCCACTGCAAAGGAGGCTCCTTTTGTTGCTCCTTCCCTAGACATAGATTTTCCCTAGATATGTACTTTTCCTATTGGTGGTAGTGTGCCTATTTCTGGGAGAGTATAAGCCAGGCTTATGGTAGAAGTGTTTTATTACTATTTATATGTCATTTCACTAAATGCTTCTATTAAAAAAAAAAGTAATGATTTGGGATAGAGTTGTTCTGTTGTCAAGGAAAGGGGCCCAAGTGGTAAATTTCAGACTAGAATTTCAGTCATTAAAAGAGGCACCTACTCTGAGCCCCCAAATAATAGTATATCATGTCTACTTCAAAGTACCAGGTCCCTGGGAAATGATAGACTTGGTTCACTGAGTTCTAACATCTCATTAACTGTCTTCATATTGGTGGGCTACATTCCCACCCTTCTCCCACTAAGTTTGACTACTGTAGACCTGAAACTAACCTGCCATTATTTCTCCTCTGGTTCCTGGTTGCTGCCTTTACCCAAAAACTGATCAGGGCTTTTTAGGAAATTAAGCTAAGTCACTGGCTGGTAAGGGAGCCCCCATTTTGCCTTTCCCTGCTTTGCTCCTCCCACTTCAACAAAGCTGGGGCCCAGCCTGGCTCTCGGGGAGCATGACCTATACTTAGCTGCCTAAGAATCCAATTCTGCCATTTCTTCACTCCCTGGTGATGTGGAGTTTTCCAGTGACCCTGAGTAGATGAGGCATATGTGGCTTTTGGGGGTATTACAAGCTTCTAGTTCTAGAAATATTTGCATTGTTCTATGGTTCTAGTTCTAGGAGGCTGTTTCTGTGTTAGAATTTACCATGGAGAAAGCTGAGTACTGTATATTTTACATATCACTACAGTCTTTGCCAAAGTATTTGGTTATTTGGTTGCCAAGGACCAGTAATTCAGTTAAATGATGCCATGTGCAGACAGTGAAAGCTATTTCCCCTCTCCAACTGCAACAGTTAGAGACAGTCGTCAATACATCTCATCTCTATGAGAACATACATAGGGAACTGGGCAAAGCATTCTGGGCTGGCTGTAAAAACTGCTACCTGTCAGGAAATGAGTGATGTATTAAATACAACAGCAGAAATTTCTCTGATGGTGATGATGCGTGAAACTGTCCCCTGGTTCTAGTGACTCACATAGGAATAGTTTGCTATTTGCTGTACATTTAAAAATATTCAGATGAAAGTGCTGCTAACCTTCCCCCCCCAAAAAAAACCCTCAAGATTATTTTAGTCTTCAGGGCAAGAACTTGGAATTCTAGTTATATTCTCCCCAACAGGACTTCAGTCAGAAAGCCTCTGGCATCAAGGGGAAAATCAGAGAAACCTATAAGAGAATCTATAACCAACCATCTTCAATCTTTCCACTGATTTCGTTTCTCACGTGATATTTATTTTTAAAAATTCGTTATTTTATTTTCACAGAGATCCGCTTTATTTCCCCCCACACCCTTTGTGAAAGCAAGAAAAAAAAACCCTTTTACAAACATATATAGTCAAGCAAAACAGATTATAACATTGGTCATCCAAAAAACAACGAATCTCATTCTGCCCTCTGATTCCTTCACTTCTCCATCAGGAGGTGGGAAGCATGCTTCATCAGTCCTCTGAAACTGTGACTGATGATTAAACTGATCAGAGTTCCTAAATCTTTCAGAGTTATTTGTCTTTACAATATTGCTGTCCTTATATAAATCATTCTGGTTCTGTTCTCTTCACTCTGCATCAGTTCATGCAAGTCTTCCTGGGTTTCTCTGAAACACTCAAGTTCTTGTAACACTTCAAGGATTTACAAAATTCCTTCCTCACAAAAACCCGATGAAGGAGAACACACAGGTATCAGTATGCCCCCTTTGCAGACGAGGGGACAGAAGCTCCGAGAAGCTAAGGAATTTGCCCACAGCCACAAAGCTGGTAACTTTAGAAGCCCAGAACCAGACTCCAAATCCAACGTCCTATTCACTAAACCGTGTGGCCTCTCATTCTCCTCTTAACTAAGGTGTCTCACAAGAGGCTTGTCTTCTGTTATATCCCTACCCTAATAATAAGAAAAGTTATATATAAATGTCAGCCCTATGGTTTTTGAAATACCTAATATATGTTACTTCATCCAATCCTCACAGGAACCACATGAAGTAGGTTTTGCTGGTATTATTATCCCCATTCTACAGATCAGAAAACTGGGCCTCATTACTTGCTGATGGTTAGCAAGAGTCAGAAGCGGGATTCCTACACAGGTCTGTCCTGACTCCAAGTCCAGAGCCCTTTCCACTACACCACACTGCCCCTTATGTGATGAGGCTGGCTTGGAGTTTGCCTTTGGCCACTGGCACATCATCTCCATCAATCTCTTCTCCTTGATATGTTCTCCAAGGATCTAGGTGAGACATGTAGGCAGCTTGATTTGGGTTAAGCAAGATTTGAGGAGGCGCTCTGCCTCTGTACCCACTCCCAAATCAACTGGTGGGCAATGGCTATCTTGGGGGGCAACCAGAAGGGGATGGCGCCGTCTTTCTCACTGCCACGTAGTCCTTTCCTCCTGAGGGCTGCGGTCACCTCTTCCAGGCTGAACCAGCCTGCTGTCTCTAGCTCTTGGGAGTTCACGTGGATCTGAAAGGCACAAGAAATAAAGACAGATGCCATAAAAGTATTTTATGTGGTAGGAATATGTTTAGCCTCTATTTGCGTAGGCTGCTCCCCAGGCCTGAAATGCTCTCCATCTTCTTCCTCCAACTCTTAGAATTACTTGTTTCTTTCAAGATTCAACTCAAGGGCTACTTTCTACATAGGCCTTTCTTGATAGTGGAAGCCCCTCCCTTCCCCCCCCCCAAAAAAAACTCTTACTTTGTATATATTTACATTAATTATTTGTACATGCGTTGTTCCTCCTATTTCCCCTCATCAATAGAATGTAAGGTCCTTGAAGACAGGGACCAGTTTCATTTTCATTCACATGGTACCTGGCAGATAGCAGGCCCTTGACAAATGCTTAATGAATTTTGTTAGTGTAGGGAATGCGTCCCCACCACTGTGTAGCTCCATGCCCTTCTGTGACTTAGTAGATAAAGTCCCATGAAATTGCTTGAGGAGCAAAGTTTAAGTAAAACAAAGTTTAAATGATTTGTCCAGCGTCACCCAACTAATAATCATTCAATCAATCAACATGTATCAGAAGTAGGATTGAAACCCAGTCTTTCTGGCTGCTACCCTTTGCTGAAGTTGGGTTGGAGAACGTCAGCTCTTAAATATTGCCTCTAGCAGGGTCAGAAAGGTGAGAAAATGGTTTTCAAACAGGACTTGTGGAGAACAGTATCCTGAGCCTGCTAGTGGGGACAGATTCAAAATCCTGCTTGGGAGCAGGAGAGCCCTAACAGTTAGCATACTTAGCCCTTAAGGTTCGAAGTGCTTTTACAAACACTATCTTACTGATCTTCACAACAACCCTAGGAAGTAGGTGCCACTCTTTTCCCCACTTTACAGACAAGGAAACTGAGGCAGGGGGAGGTTAAGTGACTTGTTAGGACCCCACAGATGCTGGATTTAAATGAAAGTCTTTCTTGTTCCAGGTTCAGGGCTCTCTCCACCATATAGTGGGTATAGTATAGTGGTAGTCTATGCAATGGTGTCTTCCATCTTCCTTTACTAGAAGCTTGTTCATCTATATGCAACCAAGGAAGGTTGACACTGATCCTTCTAGAGAATGGAGCCCCAACGTCACGGTGAGTCTGGCAAGTTGAGACTCTATGACTTCATTTCAGCTGGGACATGAAGAATGGCTGGGTGTGTCAACCAGGGGAGGTGTTTACGTGAGAGGTATGTGAGGGACTCTGGAGAAGGGGATCCCAGACTAGAGGGCAGTGGCTGGACTCGATGACCCCTGAGATCCCCTCTGATTCTAAGAATCCAGGATACTAGGACAAAAACCTCAGACTAAGTCAACAGTAAAAGCCCCATGTCTTGACTTGGCCAATAAGGTCAGATCTGGTATTGAGAAAAAGAAACAGGCTCAGATTCCTTCAGAATCTAGCCAATGGTTCAGACTCAGTCTGGCCAATATGGCAGCTTTTTAGAATCATGCCCACCCTCTATCCACGTTTTAATAAACCTTGTCTTTGGCTAAAAAAAAAAAAAAGTAGCATCATGGTTAGGGCGTATATGTGAGGAGGAAGCCAGGCAGCTAAATGACTGTCTTTTTTTAAAATTTATTTTTAGTTTTTAACATTCACTTTTAGAAGATTTTGAGTTCTGAATTTTTCCCTGTCCCTCACCTCCCCATTTCCCAAGACAGCATGCAGTCTGATATGGGCTTTACATGTGCAATCATATTAAATATATTTCCGCATTAGTCTAAATGACTGTCTTTTGGGGAGACCTCTATTTGAATCCGCTTCCCCCACTCACATTAACAGTGTGACCCTGGACAAGCCACTTAACTTTCTCACCCCTGAGGTGTATGTATCCTCTGTGAAACGAGGATAATAGTAACACCTACCTCCCAAATGACATAAGGGATAAATCTCAGAGTGCTATATAGATGATAGTTACTGTTATTTCAAAATCAAAGTTGCAAGCCTAGTGACTCTCCTGATATCTTTTTTCCTCCAATAAATTGCAAGCTCTCTAAGGGATGACCTATTTTATCTCATCAGGGATGTTGAAGGCACCCAGTAAAGACTTGCCAATTGGCTGATATACATGAATCAGTTTTCTGACCAGGAAGTCTGGTAGGGACTCACCTCCGTCTGCCCGGGGCCCACAGTAGCATGACACCCGATCATGAGGGAGCTGTTGGGGAAGGGCCAGTGCTGGGATGCTGAATAGTGCAGGCTCTCCACCTCTAGCCCCACCTCTTCAGCTACCTCCCGCCGGACGGCCTCTTCCAGTGTCTCACCTAGAAGCACTCAGGTTAGTTTGGGACAGCCCTGCAGCGGGGAGGGGGAGAGACAGAGGCTTCAGCATTGGGTGTCCAGTGTCATCCAGGAGTCCTAGCTTGGGGGAGTTAGGGTGCTGAATCACAGTGCTGGGAGCCAGTGCCCTAATACCACTGAAGATCTGCAGGGTGGGGGTTGTGTTTCAAGGGGCGAGAGGGTCAGAACGACTGTCTTTTGGTTAATACAAAGAATGTAAGCTGAGAAGCAGCCAGGCCTCTTGTCCATCAAGTGCCTAGTCTTTAATAGGGATATACTAGGTGTTTCTTGACTGATCAATACATGCCAGGGAGGACTGTGCTTGAAGGTCCAGGTATTCATGTGATAAGACACCAAGAAATACAACCAGAGAGGGCATTCCATTCACTTCAGGACTACTGTGCCTAATGTCTATGTCTAAGGCTACTTACCCACATCACAGAATCCTGCCAGGGCACTGTACATCCCCTTTGGAAAGGAGCTCTGCCGGGCCAGGAGGCATCGGGTCCCATCAGACACCAAGGTGATTATCACTGGGGACATCTAGGGAAGAGCACGGCAGTGAGGGGTCAAGGGCAGCACCACTGTCATGGCGTGGCAGTATGGACAAGATGAGGGAAGCCTCATGCGTGGCCTGGTTTCCTTCTCCTGGAAAGGGGAGCATCCCAGTTTTGGGCGCCACCCTGGTTCCCTCTACCAATACTCACCTGAGGGTAATAGATCATTTTACTAGAGGGGCAGACGCGTTTGCTACCAGCCACGTTCTTCTGGGTGGGTTGCCCGCTTTTGCCACAGAACTGATGGCAGTCATGCCAACGGAGGAGAGCCTGAGCCTGAGCAAACACAAAAACAGACAGGGTGTCTTGGGAGGACATTAATGTTTCTTGCCCACTTTTACCTCCAGAAAATGAGAGGATCAGTGGTAGAGTGGGAAGGGACTGTAGAGCCCAACTTGTCCAACTACCTCATTTTCTGGGGGTGGGACTGTGTTTTTGTTTTTACCAGTAAGGAAACTGGGCATCAGAAAGGGTAAGGGATTCACCTAAGGCCACCCAGGCAATAAGTATCAGAGTCAGGATTTGAATCCAGGTCCTCTGATTCCAAAACCTTCATTCTTTCCACTACAACATGAAAGAAAATGATAATGTTCCTCTGACAATTCAGCCTAAATAAAAAGTCTATGATTTTTTTTTTTTTGCATCTAAAAATATTCTGAAGTCACCAGGTGATGCTGGTTCTGATTCAAATGGTCTTTAGCTGCTAATTTCAGTCCCAACCTCTGTTCTATGTTCAGACTTTCCGTAGGAATGTAGAAGGCAATGCTTGGGCCCTCCGATGAAGGCAGGAATCTTTGACTTTCTTAGTGTGGGAGCAGCTTTCACATACACACACTCCCAACCCATTTATTACTTAGTAGCCACTGCTTAGAGAGTGGCCTGTGGCTCATGGAGCTCAAGTGACTTGTCCAGGATCATTCAGCTAGTGAGTGTCAGGGGTAAGATTCAGATCTTCCAGTCTTCCACTCCAATACTCCCTCCCCCATTTCTGGCTGCCTCAATAACACCCATATGCTTCATGAGTCCAGAACCAAACCCTTGGTGAGTGGTCATTCCTGAAATAATGTGCTCCTTCGTTTTAGGGCGTTTTCTTAGCACGTAAGAGATCCTTATCTGAAGCCTTGCTTATCTGAAAGGTTACATTTAGATGTATATGTTTCTATGCCTATATTTATATCTTATCTATACCTATATCTCCATCTATCTATCTATCTATCTACCTATCATCTATATCTAGATATGTATATATACATATATGTATATACATATGTATATCCAAATATATAAACCCATATGTACATATGTGTATATATAAAATATAGTGTGTGTATATAGGCATATACAGGTACACAGATATGCATATGTACACATATGATTATGTAAACACCCATATGCTCGTACATGTATGTGAAATATTTCTGACTCTCTTTTGTCTGAGCATATATGCATAAGCATATCTATACATACATGTGTGCATACATATGTACATACACATATATGCCCATCCATATTAATATACATACATGTATGTATAGATAAGTGGGCAGGAATCATTCGAAGTGGGGGTATTGGCAGGGAGTTGACATTTTTCCTTGAGTTGCTGGAGAGACTTGGCTGGGTAATGTTGTAGATGGATTCCCTCCCATACATATATATGTGTAGGTGTGTATGCATATACACATAAATGTGTATATAGATACATGCATGTGTATATACATGCATATATGTATATATGCACATATCTGGTATTGATGATAGGAAGGAAAGAAGAAAGGAAGGAAGAAAAAAAGAAAGAAAAAGAAAGGAAGGAAGAAGGAAAGAAAAGAAGGCAGGAAGGTAGGAAGAGAGAGAAAAGAGAAAGAAAGAAAGTACTTGGGCCCCTCCTTGTCTTCCCACAAGCTCCATTCTGTACAGTAAGGCAGGCCTATTCTGCTGATTTGGGAATTTTTCTGAAATAAATGAATGCTTGCTACCCTATCATCCATACCATCTGTGAACCCTTGCTTTTGGCATGCTGGGATGTGATCAGACTAGGGCTTTGAAAAAAGACTATAACATCACCTCTTTTAGTTACCTGGAAAATGCACTTAAAAGCAGTTTCCTAAATGGGATTTAGGGGCTGCTAGGTGGTGCAGTGCATAGAACGCTGGGCCTGGAGTCAAGAATACCCACTTCCTGAGTTTAAATATGGCCTCAAACACTTCCTAGCTGTCTGACCTTGGGCAAGTCACTTAATCCTGTTTGCCTCAGTTTCCCAATTTGCAAAATGGAGAAGGAAATGGCAAACCACTCCACTGTCTTTGCCAAGAAAACTCCAAATGGGGTCATAAAGAGTCAGACACAAGTAAAAAAAAAAAGACCGAACAGCAACAATAAAAAATGAGATCTAATGAAAAGAGAAAAAAAGCCTCTGCAGTCAAGAGTGCCATTTGCAATATACAAAGGCAGGAGACGTGTGTAAGTAAGCCTGTTCTGTGTACTGTGCCTGAGTTAGTCAGCACTGAGCTATACAGGCACTTAGATTCACAGATTCTATCCTCATGGTTCTTTCTGTCCTTTGGTGAAAATCAGGTTTCCTTGACCTGGTGCAAGTCCATTTGGACAGTTGTGTCATCAAAACCAGATTTGTGTGCTAGAAAGTCCAACCCAGCTCAGCCTGCCTTTCTTCTCCAGGGGGCAGAATAAGCAATCTCCATGTAGCTCGGACTCTCCTTTTGAAAAGGTTTGTGGGAAGGCTGGTCCTCGACCTTCAGGGTTAGAGATCAAACAGTGTCTGGCTGCCTTTCCCCCCTCCATGGGTACACACACAACTCTCCCCAAGCAAAATGTGCCCTAGAAAAGGGAGAATGCAAGCATCTACCGTGAAGATCAAGGAAACATCTTTCTCATTCATCTGGAATACAGCCTTTCTTAGATCAACAAAGGAACCCTGGAGCTCAGTTTCCATTTCAGATTTCTGCAAGGAACCTAGAAGAAAAATAAGAGACAAAGGAACAGAATTCTTACACAATATAAGGGCCCCTGACTCTGTTCCAGCAGAATGTTTCTAAACTGGGAATTGACCTGGAATTATGGAAGAAAAGACAACTACCTGCTCATATCTTTTGACTCAACTATCCCACAACTGAACTGTGGTCCTAAGAATGTTAACGACAGTAAAAAGGTTATATAATAATAAGCATATACATCATGATTTAAGGCTTGCAAAGCACTTTACAAATATTATCTGTTTATCCTCACAATGACCCCAAGAGGGAGGTACCCTCATTATCCTTATTTTACAGATGAGGAAACTGAGGCAGAAAGTGGTTAAGTGACTTGCCCAGGGTTACACGGCTAGTAAAAATCTCAGGTCAAATCTGAACTCAGGTCTTCCTGACTCTAGGGCTAGCACTCTATTCACTATGCCACCTAGCTGTCAATGAATTTATATAATAACTTATACGTAATATTAATTTATGTAATGAATTATACATGAAATATGGGTACATGTCTATATCTATATATAAAATAATGAGTATATGTGTAAGGGCCCTGCACAAAGGAGGTGCTAAATAAGTTGGATCCAAAATATACCAAAGTAGTCATGGTTGCAACTCTTTGTGGGACCAAAAAATGAAAAACAAAGTAGGGCCGATCAATTAAATTAAATTCAAACACTTATTAAGCACCTACTGGAACAGAGATAAATGACAAAAACATTTTAATGGAGAGATTTACCCTGTATAGAGATTTAGAGTCCATCTAAAGTAGATATAACACAAAGTAATTTGGGGAGACAGAGAGCATTAACCCCCAGGAGAGCACCGGGTTTCAGGAAAGGTCTTGTGTAGGAAGTGGCATTTGTGCTGTGTCCTGAAGGGAACGAGCGATTCTAAGAAACAGAGGTGAGGAAGAACATTCCAGGCATGGTGGATTGGGCATGCCATGGACAGGGGAATGGCTGAACAAATCACGGCATGTAAACATAATGGGCTATTATTGCACTATTAGAAACAACGAATTTGAACAATGCAGAGAAACATGGGAAAAGCTGTATGGACTGATGGCAAAGCAAAGAAAGCAGACCCTCCTAGAAAAATACATACAGTGATGTATATAATGTGACACAATAACAGAGATGAAGACAAAAGGATCTAGACTGAGTAGTAGGATGGACAACATTGGTTCAAGATGCCTGATGCGGAATGTAGTGCCTTCCTCTTAGGAGAAGATGGTGGATTATGGTCCATCAGCCAATTGGTCAATAAGCATTTATTAAGTGCCTTCTGTGTGCCAAGCACTGTGATAAGTGCTGCATGTGGACTACGGCACAATCATCAGTCCTTATTCTGACAGTTTCACTTATCCATTTTTGTTATTGTTATAGGGGATGGTAAATGAAGCGGGGGGGTGATGTGGAAGTGACAAGAACGTGCCTCACTTAAACATTAAAAAAGCCAAAACCCCCAGATAGAGAAAACATCCCATTCTGTGGTCAATGGACGTACAGAGTATTATGAGCCTGGAAAGAGAAAAGATTGGACAGAACGAGATTTCCTTCAAGTCTCAACTTGCTCCCCTCTCTAGAATCATTACTTTATGACTTAGTCTATTCAGGAGTGAGGGTGGATTGTTGTACAGTGGGGAAGAAATGCTAAACTTGGCATCAAAGGTTCAAGGTTCAAATCCTGACTGTGACCTTAGGCAAGCTAACTTCCCTGACCCCAGTCTACTCATTTGTGAAATGAAAGGAGTGGGCTAGTCCCCTTGGACTTTGATCTATGACTCAAAAAAAAACTCCTGAACACTTAAGAGTTCTCCACAAGAGGAATGGGTGGCTCAGGATCCGGTGGGATTCCCCCTCACAATGGATCCCCAAGCAAAGGCTGGACCTAGCTCCCTTTGCTGGGATGTTGTGGAGGGTATTCATAAGTTCAGGTGGAAATGGATGGTCGCCTAGGACCCTTCTAACTGTGAGATTCTACAAGTCAGGGAATGCCTGATAGGAGCCTTTTGCCTACACTAGTATTTCAGGCTGCCCTTAATTCCAGGGTGGCAAGGACCAATGAGTGACCCTAACCTGAGGAACAGGGGTCTCCCAGACCGAGGTCCAGGGCAAACCATGCTTCATGCCAGTCTGAGCAGCCAATCAGGACCGAGTGTTTGATCTTCAGTGTGTCCTGTCCAAACTTGCTCAGTATCCTTTCCAACTCTAGGAAAACAGAAAAAAAGAGGAGGAAAGAAGAACATAAAGAATCATTAAACCATCACAACTGCAGGAAGCTAACAGGAGTCCAATTTCTCAGATCAACAAAAAAAAATCATAATCTGGGCATCTGGTTTTGAGTCCTGCCTCTTTCACTAACTGTCTTTGGACAAGTCATCTCCTCTCTCACCCCCAATTTTCTCATCTATAAAAGGGGGGCAGTTGCACTTAGTAACCTCTAGGTTTCCTCCTCACTAATATTCCACGAATCCATGAAAATAATTTTGAATCAGCTACGGAATCACATAATTCTAGTGCTTCATTTATTGCTGAAAAGGTGGTGGTAGAAAGGGATACTATGGAGGGACTGTGCTTCAGGTATGGACTGGATCTGACAGTCTCTGAGACTCCAAAGTTTAAGAGTCTATAACACAACTCGACTTTCTTACCTTGGGGAAACTTACCTTTGGCTAACCATCATGCTTCCCAAGGGGGGGAAGGGAACAAAGCCTACTATGCGCCACACACCATGCTAAGTGTTTTTATAAATACTATCTCATTTGAGCCTTACAATGACCCTGGGAGGTAGGAGCTATTATTATCCCTATTTTACAGGTGAGGAAACTGAGGCAGACAGCCCAGGGGCACAAAGCTCATAGGTGCCTGAGGGGGGATGTGAATTAAGTCACTTCAGACCTCTATTTGCTGCACCACGAACTGCCTTGATTGCAAAAGATAATATCACTTTCAATATCCCGCTCGTATACCTACGTGGAGTCCCCATCTCACCTCTCTAATGACATAGATTAGTGGTTCTAAAACTTTTTAGCCTCAGAGACCCCTTCATACTCTTAAAAATTATTTTTAATCGTATTTCATTTTTTTCCAATTATATGTAAAGACAATTTTTAACATTAGTTTCTACAAAACTTTGAGTTCCAAATTTTTCTCCCTCCCTCCCCTTCCCTCTTCCTAAAATGGTAACCAATTTGATATAGGTTACATATGTGTGATAATGTAAAATATATTTCATATTAGTCATGTTGTGAAAGAGCTCTTAAAAATTATTAAGCCCCCTACTCGGAGAGCTTTTATTTCTGTGGGTTGTATCTATTAATATTTACTATATTAGATGTCAGAACATCTTAGTATTATTATCAAAATAGTTCTGACCTTGCAAGTGTCTCACGGACACCCTGAGGTCCTTAGAGCACACTCTGATAACTAGGGGCCTTAGAAATAAGGTCTTTTGGAGAAGTGCAAAGAGAGCAGGATTTGGAAGCAGAGCACCTGGTCTGGAACCCTGAATCTGGTCTTTATTAGTTGTGTGACTGTGGGCCTTTCACTCACCCTCTCCAGGCCTTAGCTTCTCCATCTCTCAATTGAGGAGGCTGTATTAGCTGTTATCTAAAGTTCCTCCAAGCTCTAAATCTTGCTAACCCACGAATCACAAAATATCACTTCTTGGGGTCACATAAAGGGAGTGGCTCCCTTGAGGCCTGGACCAGCACAAGCCCAGCACTGCATGCAGGGAGAGGACCCTTCAGGGCTTGGACACTCACACTTCCCTGCTCGGTGCTAGGTCTCAGTACAGAGTCTGGTGCCTTTCTACCAATCTCTCCTATTCTCCTCTGTTAAAAACAGCACTCTCCCCCACTCCCCAATATCTGGGACCCCACTATTTCACCATGTACACTGGTAGGTATCAGATACATATATCCATGTTACATGAGCTTGCAAATTTCAGGCTGAATAAGAGGATTCCCAGTCCTGGGTTTGCAAGATCTCATGGTTTCTCCCTACACATAAGCATCACGTATACATACACACACACACACACACACACACACACACACGTAACCTTCCTATGTCTGGGCACTTACTGCTTTGCCCTATTACTTACATCACCCAGAAGGCTTTGGAGCTAACGCTTCCCTTCGCCCTGTGTCTGCAGTGGGTTCCCTCTGTGCATCCTTTCCCCCAGGCAGCCTTGCTCTCCTCCAGGGCATTCCTTTGGGTGAGGGGGCTACCTTTTCCCAGTGTTTTTTATTCCTATGGGGCTTACCCCACAGTATTAAAAGTAGCTTTGTAATTTAAAAAAAAAATTTGGAGCTAATAGGGGCCGTTGAGGTTTTCTCCTCAGGGACCTAAGGGAATGCATAGACATCCCTAGGCATGAGTTCTGAGAGGGAAGGTCCAGTGAAAGGGAGTAAACCCCTTTCATACAAACCCATTCATACAACACATTTTCCCTCTCAAAAAATAAGATTTTTATCATTTCACATTTTAAAAAAATGCAAATCAACACTGACTTATCTAGGAGGAGGAAGGGAAAGGGGAGATGAGTGGATGGGAATCACTAGTCTAGGGACCTCATCACTGTTAAATAACATTGACCGAGGATCCCATTAGATATGTAAAACAGAATCACTAATAAATCAACAGGCGTTAATTAAAGGCCTACTGTGTGCCAGGCATTGTGCTGGTCCTCAGAATATGAAGGCAAAAAACAAAACAGTTCCTGCCTTCAAGGAGTTTATATTCTTTTGGGGAAAACAGCATCACACAATCATTAGGGGTGGAATGAACTTTCACGAGACCACGACTTAGAGGTCTCCCTGGTTCAGCTCTTTTCAGAAATCCACAAAGGTTCAACAATGGCTGGCATTCCACCTAATGACAGAGTATTTAAACCTGTGGCCAGTTTGGGTCCCTTTAGGCTTACCTGAAGCCCTAAATGGAGGAGCCAGGTACTTTTCCCCAGACATCTGTAGCAAAGGAGCCAGGCTATGGAAAAGGTAAAACATTCCTGAACTCTGGGCTTTTCGACATACTTCATCATCTTCTTTAAGTTCAAACAGGTACCTGTCATTGGGAAAAAGATGAGTCATTACAGGACCTAACCGAGCTCTCTACAGAGTCCCTACTCATGATGGCGACTCTTAGGGTCATCAAATAGCTAACATCTATGGAGAGGAGAGAAGGAAAAACACATGGTTTTTGTGGCAGCAGCTGTAAGGCAGATTTTGAAGCAGAGAGGCGAGGGTCAGCACAGTACTATTCACTCCGGAGATGTGCCAACCCAGGAGCAAATACCATGCATTCAGTAGCAGCCGACCTTGCACAGATGATAAATAAATCTTCATCTGCTCAGAGAAAACAGAGCCAGAGAAGAACTTGGAAGGGAATAGAGGGCAAACTCCTTTTGTGGTGGGTTCATTTTGTGGTTTCCACTTTGTTGAGTGCTAAAGGTTGAATGTAAGACTAAATTCCTTATTTAATCTACTTATTTGCTTATTTGTCTTTCCTTTGTGGGCTGCTGTGGCCAAAGAGTTCTTCCAGTGGCCAGCCTACTGGTGATGGGTCTCTCTGTACTGAGTGAGGCTGGTCCCAGTGAAGCAGCTGGAACACCATTCAAACACTCTCCACCCCATAGAATCTGTCAAGGTGTAATGGTTATGGGATCTGAAGATCTTCCATGCCCCTTGAACTTACTGACATAGTAAGTAGGAAGGGGTGGGGCAAGAGGAAGCTGGAGCCAAGCTAGAGTCAACGAGATGACTGGAAGTGTGGTGGCAGCAGCAGCAGCCGGAAAACTCCTTTTTTTTGAGCCAGCCAGAATTTCTGCTAAGGACTCCTGCTGAGGACTGCCGGGGATGGGAACTGTGGGGGGCCAGAGCTGCTGGGAGCGAGCTGCGTGGATGAGGAGAGGAGGACCTTTGCCTAAGGTAGCCTAAAACGCATGGTATTTGCTTCTGGGTTGGCACATCTCCGGAGTGAATAGTACTGTACTGACCCTCGCCTCTCTGCTTCGAAATCTGCCTTACAGCTGCTGCCACAAAAGCCATGTTTTGAAGGCTTGAGAATGTGGGTGTTTACTGTATTAACTACATGTGCCAACTCTATAGCTATTGTGATGGCTTTGACTTTCTGGTTTTGGAACTCAGTTTTCTGACATTTGAATAAATGTTCTAGCTTTTTCCCCCATGCAGAGAGCCTGTTATATTTTGTGATTAATAACCATATCAGCATATTTATAGTTACTGTAGGCACTGTGAATATTGCATTGTTGATACACATGGCATATATACTCTACTGGACCAGCCTTTCCATGAAATCCAATGAGTATTTAGTAAGTGCTACTGTGCAAGATACTGGGCTAAGTGCTGAAGATACAATGATGAAAGAAAGAAAGAAAAAAGAGGGAGGTGGGCAGAGGGAGGGAAAGAGAGAAAGAGAGATGGAAGGAAGTAGAGAAGAAAGAAAGGAAGGCAGGGAGAAAAAAGGAGGGAGAGAGAAGGAGGAAAGAAAAATGGAAGGAAGAGAAGAAGGGAGGAAAAGGAAGGAAGGAAAGAAGGAAGAAAAAAAGGAAAGAAGGAAGGAAGGAGGGAGGGAAGGAAGCAACAACCTCAGCCCTCAAGAAGCTTATATTTTACAGAAGGATACAATATGTTCACAGGAAATAAAAAGTAATTTCAAGAGCCAGAAAGTGCTCCTAGTTGGGGAGCTCTGGGAAAGTGGCACCTGAGCTGCCTTTGAAGGAAGCAAAGGCTATAAGATGCAAAAGTGAAAATCATGGGATTAGAGGTCCCAATCTGGAAGGGACCTTAGAGGCCCTCTAATCCAACCTCCTTGTTTTGCAGATAAGGAATCTATGACCCAGAGATGTTTAGTGAGTGTTGGACTTGAAGTCTAGAAGACCCCAGCATGAATCCTGTCTCAGACATTTACTAGCTGTGTTGACTCTGTCCAAGTCATTTAACTTTTCCAAGCCTCAGTTTCCCCATTTTACAGATGAGGAAGGAAACTGAGGCTCAGAGAAGTTAAGTAATTTCCCCAAAGTCACACAACTAGTAAGCGGCAGGGACGGCTTCTGTGACTACAAATTTGGTTCCACACCACAAACTGGAGAACTCCACAAGACCCCAGTAGCAACATCCAGTTTGGTGACTGCTTTTTGTTGATGGTTCTATAGGAAGGCCAGGACTTGTGGTTGTATGGGCATGGGAAGTTCCTGTTATGGAAACTCTACTTGCCAACAATGCAAATAAAGAACTTGTCCATAGCTTTTCTGTCTTCGGAGAAGCGTCTAGGGCACTGAGAAGGTAAGAGCTTTTACCTGTAGTCACTGTTAGTATATGTCAGAAGCAAGACTTGAAATAAAATCTTCTTGTCTGCAAGGCTGGCCCTCCACCTACTACCCCATGCTACTCCTCAAGTTTATAACAGGATAGGAATCAGAACTGCTAGAGATGACAAGATGGTACAATGGATAGAACACTTGGCTTAGAGCCAGAAAGACCTGAGTTCAAATCCAGCCTCAGACACTTCCTGGCTGTGTGACCCTGAGTAAGTCACTTAAACTCTGTTTGCCTTGGTTTTCTCATCTGTAAAATGGGGATGATAATAGCACCTACCTCCTAGGACTGTTGTGAGGACCAAATGAGACAATAATCATAGGGTGCTTAGCACAATGCCGGGCATATAGCAGGCACGATATAAAATGTTTTGTTGTTGTTCAGTTATCTCAGGTGTGTCCAACTCTCAAACCATTTGGGGTTTTCTTGGCAGAGGCACTAGAGTGGTTTAGCATTGCCTTCTCCAGCTCATTTTACAGATGTGGAAAGTGAGGTAAACAGGGTTAAGTGACTTGCCCAGGGTCACACAGCTAATAAGTGTCTGCAACTCTATTTGAACTCAATAAGAGGAGTCTTCCTGGTTCCTAGCCCACTGCACCACCTAGACATTAGCTATCATTGTTATTATTTAATGTCTTTTGCCCCAGTTTCCTTATCTGTAAAATGAGAATACAGCACCTTCCTCCCAGGGCTATTGCAATGATCAAATGAGATAACAATTGTGGAGTATACCAGACACATAGTAATAAGCACTATATAAATATTAGTTATTAGTATCCTCACAATAGGGGGGATACCAGTGCAGACTGGCATCCTCTCTGAGACTTATAGCCTTAGAAAGTTGCCTGGTTATATAGCCAGTATGTGTCACAGGTGGGACCTGAACCCAGATCTTCCTGGCTTGGAGGTCAGTCTTCCATCCAAATTAAAAAAAAATTTTTAAAGTTAAAAAATTTTTAAAAAATCATTAGCACATTAAAAAAAGGGGCCCCTCTCATGAGATTGTTAATTCCTTGCCTTTTATTTCAGGGTATTTGGGAGGGAAAGGTACTTCTAATAGCCCACCAAAAAGGCTAATATTTTTAATAACCCATTCACTAAGTAAGGGAGTGCTGACTCAGGGTGAGAATGGGACATATTTTTTTGGACATGGCCAATGTGGAGATTTTTTTTTTGGTTGACTATGCATACTGGTTACAAAGATTTTGTTTTTCTTTTTCTAATTGTGGGTGGGTGGGGGTGAAGATAGGAGGGAGAGAAAATAGCTTTCTGTTCATTGAAACAAATAAAATTAAATTTAGAAAAAAGAAAAAAGAGAGTCCAAGCCAGTTGGCCAGGATCTTCTCTCTATTTCAAACGGACCACTGTCACTTCAAAGGCTAAGTGAAACAGATAGGACTTCAGTAATCCTTTCTTTCCATTTCAATCTATGCTAAGCCCTACTCAGACTCAGAGCTTAAAGTCAGACTCAGAACTCATTGACCTTGGGGAACATTCCCTGCCAAAAATTCTAGTCAAATGGACAATCAGCCCACAGGTGTGCACTGAAAAGGCCAGGCTACTTTTGGAACACAAGGAGGGAGTTCTGGCTCAGTATCAAGTTCCAGCCCAGGAGTCTATTTGAGATCCTTTAGGAGAAGAGTGGTTACTACAATGAGCCCTTTATAGGAGACAAAAGACCATGCTAGAATTTCGTCCTCCAGTGTTCCAAAACCTCCCTGGGACCAAATGCTGCCCTCTGAGCCAAGCGTCTGGCGGTATGTGAAAGGAGAAGACCCGTCCCACTCAGGGCTCTCCAAATATAAATTGTGCCTGGGAGGCTGATGGCCTGGAACAAATATTAGCTCCCTTTCAAAGTGAAGGTGGTATGATCCCACTCTGCCCTGGTGACCCTTACAATAACACAAAACAACCAGGCTGACACCTGATGAGAAGGGAGAGTCTGGAAGGTGGTTCTAGAGGTTCTCAGCATCCCTTCAGAGAAGCTCCTTTAGCTTACAAAGTTTTTACAAAGAACACCGCCATTCCGGCTTACTGTGCTAGGAGGAATTTCTTTTTTTGTCAATTCAGCAATTCCACAAACTGTTATCAAATGACTACTCAGAGAAAGGTGTTGTTTGAGGTACAGGGCTCCACAGAGCACAAGGCACCAGGAGGAAACTAGTGGGCAGAAGGCTGCACTTGGAGTCAGGAAGAACAGAGTTCAAATCCTGCCCTGGACTCACTGTATAATCCTGGTTAAATCATTTAACATCAACTGCCTCACCTGTAAAATGAAGGTGAAAACAGCACCGACCTCACAGGGCTGCTACGAGGATCAAATGAGATAAAATGTGTAAGTCACTTTATACATCTTAACATGCTGTGTAAATGTTAGATATTGTTGCATGGTAATCATTAAGACACAGTCACTACTTTCAGGGAGTTTATAGTCTAGTGCATGAGACGCAGGTTCCCCACTCCTGGTAGTGACCCCTTCCCCCATATCCATTTGTTATTCAGATGTTTTCAGTTGTGTTTGATTCTTTGTGACCCCATTTGGGGGTTTCTTAGCAAAGATACAGGAGCAGTTTGCCATTTCCTTCTCCAGCTCATTTTATGGATGAGGAAACTGAGGCAAAAAGGGTGTCTTTGTGACTTGTCACAGCTAGTAAGTGACTGAGGCCAAATTTGAACTCGGGTCTCCCTGACTCCAGGGCCGGCACTCTGCACACTCCCTTACTCATTCCCACTTTTATTTTCCCTCACACAGTATGTTGCTGCTTCCCTGGCCTCCTCCTTGTTCTCCATACACAACATTCCACATGCCAGGGATAACTTTCCTCCTCACCTCTACCTCTTAGAATTCCTCCCTGTTCTTCAAGGCACTGCCCCCTCTTTCACATGAGGTCATTCTGAATCTTCATGATTGTTAGGGCTCTCCTTGCTGCTCCCCCTTCCCTAAACAAATTTCACTGCATTTACTTTGGATGTTTTTTATTTCATCATCTGTGTGCAAGCTGTATTGGCAACCTCCTCCCCCAGGAAGACAAAGAGAAGGTCCTTGAAGGAAGGGACGAGTCCATCAGTCTTTGTCTTTGGATCTCCAGGGTGTACCAAAGGGCTTTGAACAAAGGAGTTTAACTGAAGGAATAAGTGAGGACGCAAAAAATCAGCAACTACAGCAGATAATAATAAACTGTCATGTCAAAAGCACAGATAATTCAATTTAATTAAATTTAAAAACTGCCATTGAGGCCTAAATGGTTCCCCAGTCTTGTCGTTTTCCTTCGGGGTTCAGCTCCCCAGTGGTTTACCCCTTTAGTGGAGCCTTCCCAGATTCCTCCTTATTTTCTTGAACCTACTGCCAGCCTTCCCCCTCCTCCAAGAGAATGTGAGCCACCAAATTTATTTGGTTCATTTTTTTGCCTTTCTAAGTGCCTACATGTAGGAGGTTGGAAATAAACCTTTGTGGAACTGAGCCAATCCCAGGCCTGGGCATTATGGTTATACAGACGAAACGGGTAATCTTTGTTCTCAAAAGTCACAGATTTAGGGAGAGAATGGATAGTCTCCAGTCTAACCCCCCCTTCCATTTCTTTATAGAGAATTTAATAATTCAATCAATTCAAATGATTCCCCTCAAATCACGTAGGGAGTAAATGATTCCCCTCATATCAAGCTCTTCTCACTGTACCATCAGTACTGTAATTGGGGGGAAGAGTAAGAGATAAAACATGCACATAAATAAATAAACATGACTTATTGTTATTAGCACTTTGCTCTGGGCTAAGCAGGGGCTGTTTTCTTCTTGGTCTTGTGCCAATGGAAACACATCACTGGGGCCCCAAGCAGGAAAAAAGCAAAAGCAGGGACGCCGATATGCTTACCGCATCTTGGCGACATAGGTGGAGACCTGCCTGCATGTCTGAGGTGCTTTCCAGGAAGCTGCTCGCCAGAACAGAAACAGAGACATCACCAAGTCCTTTGAGGTGAAACGGAAAGGTGCTACAATCAATAGAAAGAAGTGAAACTTCAGGAATAGCACTGAACTTTCAGCAAGGACAAGGGACCAGGGTCCCTTTGAACCATCTGGAGAAGACCCAGGGCATCCCATAAAGATGAGAGTTTGTCCTGGGCATACTTTCTAGAGCTTGGCTACTTTGAAATTCAATGTGTATATCCCACTATAATGTTAGATTCTTTACATTGGGCTAATAATAAAATTCCTCTGTACTTCCTATTGGTAGAAATCACTTTTTTTCCGTTCCATTAAATATTTATTAAGCACTTAGTCTGTACAAGATTTCTTGCTCAGTGATGGGATATTTTGCAGGGAGGAGATGGAGATTGCTTTGGATCTTTTATTTCTTCTCTGTGGGGAACTCCTGGCATGAAAATTTCCCCTACAGATTCAGATCAATATCTCTACAACTTAATAATTTTAAAGAGTTTCCTGGGGCACTGAGAAGTGATTTGTCCATGGTTGAGTAACTACTATATGTCAGAAGTAGGATATGAACCCAGGTCTTATGGACGCCAAGACTGGCCTTGCAGCTAGAGCACTCTGCCATGTTGTCCCTCTGAAGTTTGTATACAAAAATAAAAAATGAAAAATCCTTGCCTTCAAGGGGCTTACAGCTTGATTAGTAGAGGGATACAAGAGGCACAATAAGACAGAATGTCTGTTTTTCCACCTGAATGATCTTCAGTGGATACCTTTTGCCTATTGTGCAAAATACAAACTCCTCAGCCTTGTGTCATGAGATGGGCCTAGCTCAGACCAGTCTCTGGTTTAAGACTGGGATGAAATGAGACAACCCTAGTCCATCTAACAGTTAACAAAAGGAGATTTACTTAGCTGCAGCAGGGGAAGGATGTTCAACGTGGGTGGATAGAACCTGTGCTGATTCCGTAGGGCGCAGCTTCCCTGCCTCTGAGTTGCCCATGGTGGTCCACAGGTCAGGTACTGGGGAAGAACTCAGGCTCTTCCTGAACTTTATGTATGTAGACAGTGGGGAACCAAAGGCGATGGCCTGACTTATCAGTCCCCTGGGCCAGATCAATCCTCAGGGCTGTCTCAATACCTTTCAGGGATGAGAACTAACCCAGCCCATGTACTACAGGACTCTAGGAGATATTCCTCCAACCATATCTGTCATTCAAGGCTCTGTATCTAGCCTCAAAATACCTTTCCAGCCTTACTGGTACATGTATTGGTCCCAGGTTCCAGGCTGCCTGATCTTCTCCATCTCACCCTTCCCTCTTTCTACATGGGTGCATTTGTGCAGACCAATCCCCATGCCTACATTCTTCCTCATTTCCCTTGCTGAAGACTTCTTCCTTCAAGGCACAACTTGGTGTCATCTCCCCCACGAAGCCTTTATTGGTCTTTCTGTCTACTTTAGGAAAAGAACTGCAAAAAGAATGGGTAACAACATATTGTCTGGATTTTTTCTTTGCCCCATCTCTGTGGCTTTCATGTCTATCCACATCTTCTGTCCCACTTTCCTACCTCTCCCCATTACATCCTAATAACCTTGAGGGCAGGGGCTATTTTGTTGCATACCTTATTAACCTCAGCCCATAGTGGAGAGTAGCCTTGTATATCATAGGTACTTACTGACTTCTCATCGAATTGAAAATAAATAAATAAACAAAAATAAAACCCAAAGCTGCCTCTGTGTTACTCAAAAACACCATGAAAACAACATGCAGGATTTTGTAAAAAGCTATTCATCTCCGCAAAGGTTCCATCCTATGGATCTCCAAGCACTTCTGCAGTTTGGAAACTCTTTCTGTAGAAAGGGGGGGCTTCTGATGTCAGTATTTTCTACTCTTTGGGGTCTGGGTTTGTCCAACATGTTTTTCGACTTGCCATAGAAAAAGTCAGAAGTCTCCCTGAAGCAGCAACACATAAAAAGAGCAGAGCTTTAAGCAAAACTTGGCACTCTCAAGTGAAACCCTGAAGTCTAGTCCAGAAACTTGGTTATGTGTTGCTGAATCATCAGTGACTAGGTTTGAGGCAGCTACTTAGGACACCCTCCTTAAAGGTAAACTGTATACAGCCAGGGCAACTAGGTGACACAAGAATAAAGTGCCAGGCTCGGAATTAAGAAGACTTGAGTTCAGACAATTCCTGCCTGTGTGACCCAGGGCAAGTCACTTAACCTCGATCTGTCTTCATTTTCCTCATCCATAAAATAGGGATAATAATAGCATCTACCCCTCCCTCTAGCACTGTTGTGATAACATGAGATAATATTTCTCAAATATTTTGTGAACCCTAAAGTGGTGTATAAATGCTAGCTAACATAAAAATATCGCTTGGAAATGTTAAAGGTTACATTTGAACTTGGGTCTCTGATGACTCCTTCCTCTAAAGCTATCGATGCTTACTGAATAGGCCTGAAAGGGATTAGAGAGGTCAGCTAGCCCAGCCCCTTCCATTTCATAGATCAGGAAACTCAAGCTCAGAAAAGCTCGTTGACTTGCCCACAGGTTCCTAACTCCAAAATCAGGCACTTTAACTCTCTCGTGATACCTCCCCATAAAGGCACAAACTGTTATGGATACACAGCTCCTTAAGGCATGGTCCCTGCCCTCAAGGACTTTACCAGCTGGTAAATAGCTAGCATCTATATGACACTCACTATCGGGTCAGGCACAGTACTAAATGATTTACAAATATTATCTCATTTAATCCTCCCAACCACCTGAGGAGGGAGGTGCTAATATTATACCCCTTTTACAGGTGAGGAAACTGAGGCAAAAGGAAGTTAAACAGATGATAAAGCTATGTGAGTGCCGCAAATTAAACATTTTGGGGAGATACCTCTATCTAGCAAGCTGCTGCCCATCTCCCTGCCATTTATTGAATGCCCCAGCGCAGCTGTGGTCTAAATTTCAGCCTTCCAAACAAACTCTGTAAACAGTCCTTTCTCCAACCCACTGCTCTCCAGAAATACCTTCATTTACTCCTTGGGGAGTAGCCAGGCTCCTCTAAGGGAACCCTAAGCACTATAGGGGTATTTGGGGGGTGGTGACACTTTCCTGGACATCTGTGGGACAATACCATGGGATTTTTCTAGCTTATGGCCTGATGGTGTCTAGTTCCTAATACCAAGAAAACATCAGCCACTCATGGTTTAGTTACAGGTTGCTGACTCATGGGTTCATCATAGAATTGTTGGGTGAGGGAAGGCAGCCAGGCGTTTAATGTGGCTTAGAAATTAAAAGACACAGAAAATCAAGGCTTAGACGAGAGTCTTTCTATAGAAAACTAGATAGCATATTAGGACCTTTGTGAAACTGTCAGGTCTCACATAAAAGGGAGCTAAAAGGGACAGAGAGAGAGGAGGAGGAGAAGGTGCCCTCATGGGGGGCAGGGAGAGTACAAGGCCAAGAGAACATTCAGGAGAGGAAAAAAGGCATGGCTGGCCTGGGCCTCCTCCTTAAAATGAAGATTCTGGGAGGACCCAGCCTATCAGAAGGAGAGGCTAGATAGAGAACACTGAATTCTCCTTCTAAACATGATTATTTTTTTTCTTTTTGGAGAGGGAAGGTAGGGCAATTGGGGTTAAGTGACTTGCCTAAGGTCCCACAGCTAATAAGTATTAAGTGTCCGAGGCCACATTTGAACTCAGGTCCTCCTGACTCCAGGGCCTGTGCTCTATTCACTGTGCCCCCTGAATTCTCCTTCTAAACAGTACTTGTATATTTTTTTGTATGAAATGAAATATTTGCCTCAAAATGATGTTTTATTGAACATTTAGATGATATTCATAAAATCATAGCTTTTCAAAACACCATTTACTACTACTACTACTACCCCCCCATCTACCATTTATATAGCCCTACTATATGCCAGATACAGTGCTAAGCACTTTACAATAATTATCTCATTCAATCTCACAACAATCCTCAGAGGTAAGTGCTATTATTATCCCCATTTTACATATATGGACAATAAAAACAGTAACTAGGGGAGGCAATTAGGGCTTTGCTCCAAGGCACTGAAATTTAAAGGGTGCAGAGAGATCTCGTCCTCCATTAGCACACTAGAACTGAGCTGAGCATCTAGTTTGCAGAAATGACTAGATAAAATAGGAAACTAGATTGGTGCAAAATAAGATGGTGGTCTGGAGTCCCTTTCCCCAACCCTTTAAAGTCTTAAAAAGTATATTTGAGGGCTCCTTTCACACTCTTTGGGCATTTGCCCAATGTAAAAAGTGTGAGTTATAGCTCTGATGACAGAATGTTACTGTAATAGGGGCATCCTGGTATAATAGGAAGAATGTTAGATTTAGAATGGGGGAGAGGCCTGCATTCGAATCCTGATTCTCCCACTCACCAGCTGTGTAGCCTTCTGCAAGACACTTGACACCTGAGCCTCAGTTTCCTCACATGTAAAATGGGGATAACAATACCTACAGTGTATAGTTCACAGAGTTATGAGGATCAAATAAGGAGCTGTGAGTAAACCGTTTTGGTTATTTCACTACTTAGTCTCTGCACTTTGGTTTTTTTTTGGAGGCAATAAGGATAAAGTGACTTGCCCAGGGTCACACAGCTAGTAAGTATCTGAGGTTGTATTTGAACTCAGGTCCTTCTGACTCCAAGGCTGGTGTTATATCTACTAAGCCACCTAGCTGTGCCCCCCAAAGAGATATCTTTATCCTGTACTACTGGGCTTCTCACACTGGAAATGCCCTCCACTCCTTTGGCCTCTCCTGATTGACAGGGTCCTCCCAGAAGCTCCACTTTAAGGAGGAAGCCCAGGCCAGCCATGTCTTCATTCCTCTCCTGGATGCCCTCCTGACCATGTGCCCCTCTCCTCCCAAAAGGACATCTTCTCCCCCTCTTCTTTCCCTTCCCCTGTACAACCAATATGTTGTATGATCGAAGCTCTTTCTTTCTGCTGGTGTATGTATTCCCAGCACCAGGCACAGTGCACATCATTAGCTCTTAATAAACACTTGTCGATCTTAAAGTGCCATATAAATGTCAATTATCATCATTACTGTTAGTTGTATGATGTCCTAGAGTAAAATGATATGCTAAAATATGGTACGAAATCAATTGTGCACAGTAAACAAAACCCCTCTGCAAAAAGTCATCTAGAGGGACCCTGAACCATGGGCAGCACGGCTCCCATCCCTCCTGTTAATTAGCAGACAAGTCTGAGGAAGCTGTTGAGGACACCAAGTGTTTAAGTGACTTGCCCAGGCTGGGTCACAGAGCTGACAGATGTCAGAGGCAGGCCCTGAAACCAGGGATATCTCATGCCAAGCCTCTGCTGCCTCTTTGGCCCTGAGATACCCAGGTGGCAAATGAGACCCGTAGCTGGGGTTCTTAATCAGGGATCCAGGGACTTGTTTTTACATATTTTAATAATTGTATCCAATGGAATTGGCTTTCTTTTCAAATTTCTGTATTTTACTTAATTCTGAGAAGGGGTCTCTAGGTTTCACCTACAGATTGCTAAAGGGGCCTCTGACCCAACCAAGGTTAAGAACTCCTAAAACAGGGGTGGCTAGGTGTCACAGTGAACAGAGCACTGGCCCTGGAGTCAGGAGGACCTGAGTTCAAATCCAGTCTCAGACCTAACACAAAAACTAGCCATGTGACCTTGGGCAAGTCACTTAACCTCAATTGCCCTCCAAAAAAAAAGAACCCCCAATACAGAGGGGTCCTACTATTGTGGGTGATTTTACATTTGAAAGGTCTAGCTATTGTGGCCCTTTTAACCTAGTAACTTCACTGCTAGGATTTCATCCTAAAAATATAATGAAGAATGAAAAATGATCCCCTCTCTATAAGATATTCATAGATGCTTTATTTGGGATAGTAAAAAAAAAAAGTAGAGGGGGGGGGAGGGAAAAACCTAAATATCCAGTATTGGAATGGCTGAACACACACATTAAAATGAAACATGTAAGAAAATCTGGAAAGATTTACATCAAATGATGCACCATGCACTAAGTAGGATCAGAAATAAATGTGTATGGGTATGTGTGCATATTTTTTTTTAAAAGCCCAGGATAACAATGTCTTAAACATTTAGAAAGAGCCACTGAGCAAAAATAAGAAGTTTTTTTTGTGAATTCCTTTGGTTCCATCTTTAATTCAATTAAAAGATATTTGTTAAGCAAGGCACTGTGTCGAATAATGGAGATTACATTGTAGAAGGGTTTGCTGCAGAGGAAGAAAACACTAATCAGGAAACCTGGGTTCAACCTCCCAGCTGTCACTTACTACTGATGCAACTTTACCTCCACAGGCCTCAGTTTCCTTATTTGTAAAATAAGAGAGTTGGGCTTGATGGCCCCTAAAGCCCCTTCACCTTTAAGTCTATCATCCTATGATATGCCCAGGGTTTCCCAGATGGTAACTCAGTGGCATGCTAGGCCTGGAATCTGGAAGACCTGAGTTCAAATCCAGTCTCAGACCCTTCATTAGCTGTGTGACTCTGGCTGAGTCACTTAACCTCTGTTTGCCTCAGTTTTCACAACTGTAAAATGGAGACAGCAATAGCATTTACCTTGGGGCTCAGAAGAGACCATCTTTGTAAAGTGTTGAGCATACATAATGGATGCTTCAAAAACGGTTTCCTTCCTTCTGTTGTATTCCTAATTTTGTGCATATAATATGTGTGTGTACACATACATAGAGACACACATCTATATCTATATATATATTGGATGATTTATCTTTGTTAATGGCTCTTTAGTCTATAATAAAACCAGATGATGACAAAACTGCATATTGTGTTAGCGGTCCCTTTATTTCTGAACGTGGGCACCGTTCCGTGACGATGCCATAAAAGCCACTGTTTGGCCACAGCAGGATGTTCAGCATTTTAACCGGGGGGACCACTTGTTCCTCCTCCCTTTGGAGGAGGCAGCGGCGCTGATCTCCCCATCCCTCGGCTTCCCTGGCCTCAGCTGGACCCCGGTTCCGCTGGACTGGTAAACAGGCTGGGGTACTCACTTCCACCTGCTCAAACACCGCCTTGGGAACACCAGGCTTGTTTTTGTTTGAACTGATGGTCAAATCATTAACCGCATTTTACGCCTGACCCTGCACTGAGGTTGAAGGTTCGTTTAGCACAGAACTGCTTCAGACAGAAAAAGTCCAAACCCTCCTTAGAGTGACGTTATTTCACTGCAGTTGACGGATCAACAGAAGTCCCGACTCTGTTTTCTTTCCAGTGCAAATGTTTGAGTCCGTTTATATCAAAGGGAGGCAGAGGGGAAGAAGGATGAGCACTGGACAAGAAGCCAAAAGGCTGTTTTTGGCTCTGCCGTTAACTTAGTGTGTCATAGCCATAGTGGGCATTTATCTAGCGCCTTAAAAGTTTGCAGATTTATATTATTTGATCCTCACGATGGCTCTGGGAGGTAGGTGCTAGTATTCTCCCCATCTGACAGATGAGGAAACTGAGGCCCCAGGGTCACCCATCATTCCAGTTAAGTGTCTGAGGCTGGATTTGAACTCAGGTCTTCCTGACCAACCGTAAGTACATCACTTCACTTCCCTGAGCCTTCCTTTCCTCCTTTATAAAACAGGGGTAGTACTTTGACTGTGCCTCACTCAAACCCAACTGCGTGACGTCACTGGTCTTCGAAAACAAAGGACAAGAAACAACATACAACAACATACAAGTACCATCCTGCCTTTCCTCACAGGATTATTGTGAGAAGATCTGTTGAGATAATGAATGGGAAAGCTCTCTGCATTAAAGAAAAGACAAACAGTATCATCTCCAAAGGCACACACTCCATCAGTCCCTTTCCCAAACTGCTCCAGAGCACAGGGTTCACAAATACCGTCATGTCCATTCTGAAAAATGTCAACAGCAGGACGTCAGGAAGAACCAGCATGAGGTAATGGACAGAGGGTGGGATCATGAAGAGCTGAGTTCAAATTCTCCCTTTGACATATACTAGCTAAATGACCACCACCAAGTCATTGGGCCTGTTAGGGCCTCGGGAAACTCTCTGAAGGCCCTAACTTACAATCTTCATCCATGGAAGGAGTTTCCTATATAAGGAGTTAGTACCCTACAGTAATGTAATCACAGGTGCAGACTGGAAACTGAAAGTCCAGGGTGGTGAGGAATATTATATTATCTCATTATATCATATTACATATTTCACATCATATCATATCATATCATATCATATCATCAGCATTAATTAATGCTTTAAGGTTTCCCAAGTGTCTTACTTTACAACAAACTGGAGGTATGATAGAAACAGAAGTGGGAATACCTAATATCTAGGTTTAAATCCTGTTTCTAATCAAATGAGATAACAAGTCAAGGAGCATTTATTAAGCACCTCTTACGAGCTTGGCCTGGTGCTAAGTGTTGGGGATACAAAGAAGATCCAAAACAAAGCAGCTTACATGTGTAAAATGCTTTGCAGAGTTTTAAAAATCCCTTCATTAATGCTAGTAGTTGTTGCTATGATTGTTAACATTATTATGTATTACTACTGATGGGAGTAATGGCCACACCCACCTGACAGGCTGCTGTCAGTCAGTTAATAAACCTTATGAAATGCCTACTATGGGCCAGGTACTGTACAAAGAAAGGCAAGGTCTGAAGGAGCTGACAGTCTTACAGGGGAGTCAACAAGCCATTTAGAAGATAAATTGGAGATAAATTGTCAGAGACAAGGCAGTAAAATCAAGGGATAATGGGTAAGGCTTCCTGTGGAATGTGGTATTTGAGCCAGAGCTTGAAGGAAGCCAAGGAATACTATCCATAAAGTATTCTGCCAACCTCAAAGCCCTGTAGAAGAAGTCATCTGTTATTCCTGGGTCACCCACATTATCATTATCCTCATTTTACAGATGAGGAAACTGAGGCCCCAAGAGAAGTTAAGTGACCTCCTCGAGGTCGAGGAGTTAGTGTCAGAACTGGGTGGGTCTTGAACGGGGTCTTTCCATTCTGAGCACCATGAATCAAATCCTTTGAATGTGAGTCCTGAGGATGTGGCATAAAACCACAAATCCTGTCTTCCTTTTTTGGTCTCCTGACCCACTCACTGTCCCTCTTCACGTCCTCCACACTGCAGGCAAACTGAGTGGACTGCTTGCTGTGGGGTATTCCCATCTTCCCATTGCCTGTTACCTGGACATTTCTCATGTCCATCTGCCACAAATCCTTCTGTCCCTTCAAAATTCTGCTCCGGCAAAGCCTTTTCTGATCCCCCAGTTATGACTGCTCTGGCCCTCAAAACCCCTTGTAAGGACTTAAGTGGGTACATGTGTCACTGTCCAGGGACAAGGTGAGCTCCCCAGGGGCAAAGGAGCCTTCCTCTTTGTCTCTGGAACCCTAGCTCCTCGCCCACTGCCTGCACACCGTGACAGAGGCTGGATGGAGCAGAAATGAGGTCGGGGTGTTTTTTGTGGCCCAAATAAAATGTTCCTGGGCCAGGAGGTTTTTCTTAACTGTGACTTTCTTCCAACAAAACAGCCTTCCTATAATTCATCCCTGAACTCTTGGAGTCTAAGTAAAGAGCGGCTACTGTGGAAAATGAAAGCCACATCCCAGGGCCTCATTATGTGTGGATGAACAGAACTTCATTCCTCACACTAAAAATGGTCAGCTGGAAAGCCTATTTTTCTTTTCAACTACTGGACCTCTGCTTCCTCATCTACAAAAACCAGCAGGGTAGACTAGATGTTTTATCAAGGTTTTTTTTTTTTTCCCAGATCTGACATTCTATGATTCTATGAAACTTGTTACAGGACAAGTGCTAAAAACACCCTGAAATACCACTGGTAGAAAGAGCTGACATTTATATAGGACTTTACAGTTGACAAAGCATTATATGTACACACACACACACACACACACACACACACACGACTGTCTATATAATTTCATAGTAATAACCAGCATTTATATAGCTCTTTCCATTTTGCAGAGTGCTTTACAAATATCATTTGATCTTCACAATCACCCTCATATGTAGGTGCTATTATTATCCCCGTTTTACAGATGGAGAAACTGGTGCAGGAAGCAGTTAATGACTTGCCCAGGGTCACACAGCCAGTGTCTGAGGCAAAATTCAAACTCAGACTTCCTAACTCCAGGTCTGGTGCATTATCCAATGAGCCAGCTAGCTGCCCTGATCGAAGTCCTTTGAGGTTGGCAGTATAGACATTATCTCCATTTTGCAGGTCAGGGCAAGACACAGGGAAGTATAATAAAGAGTCGTTTCCCTGGTACCTGAAAGACCTGGGTTGAAGTTCCATCTCTGATTCATTTACCGTATTGGCAAAGAGTTTAACTTCTGGCTGAAATCTCATGAAAGCAGTAAGTTACAGACAGGCTTGCCCAGCTGCATCAATGGGAAAAATCAGCACATTGAGTTTCCCTACACAGACAAAATTGCAAATCTGGACCCCCTTTTGCTACCCTCCCCCCCAAAAACAGAGGAGGAAACAATTATAGAGAGAATTAATGACTGCCCTAAGCTAGAAATATGTCAAATATGGTATGCACCAACAAACAAAAAATTGACATACAGTAATTAGTTCATAATTCCTAGAGATACTGTTAGGCCAGCTAGTTGGTGCTGTTGATAGAGTGCTAGGCCTGGAGTCAGGAAGACCTGAGATCAGATCCAGCCTCAGACACTTACAAGCTGTGTGTGACCCTGGGCAAATCACTTAATCCTGTTTGCCTCAGTTTCCTCATCTGTAAAAGAAAATGGCAAACCAGTCCGGTATCTTTTCTGAGGAAACCCCAAATGGAATCTTGAAGAATTGGACATGATTGAACAACAACAAAAAAGAAATACTAAAATCCAAATTCTCTTGTTCTAGGAAAATGTAAATTAACAAAAACTGATTTAAAAAATTAAAACAATTAGAAGAGGCAGCATGGTATGCCAGAAATAGTATTGACTCTAAGAATGTCAAAGAACCTGGATTTGCTTACTATAAATTTAACCTTTCTGGGCCTTAAATTTCCCCACTGGTAAAATGAGAGAGTCAGCCTAGCTGGCTTCTAGGGACCCTGCCAGCTCTATGTCCTCTGAGTCAAGTTCATGAACTAAAGTGCCCTTGGGAGTCATTCAGGGGCAGGAAAAGTGGCTAAAACAGTGAAATGTTGGGACCAAGGGCGTTTCCAGTTATAAACTCAGCCTTGCTGCAAAACCAGTCCCCGCAGGCCTGGAGACCTGCACGTGCCTTGGTTTACCTGTACTCACTGCCCTCTTAGTTCTGCAGGGAGGACACCCCAGCCTCAGGAATCAGCAGGCAACTGGAAACCCCCCGCGAGCCCATATGCACTGCAGGAGAGGCTAAGAAGTTAGCTTTCCTTGAAGCTGGCTGGTGGTTTCTGTTACAGCCACGCTTCCCAGAATCCTCTGCTCCTGGACTCCTATCAAGTGGTGTCCTCTGGGAAATGTAGTTCATCCCACGTACCCCTTCCTCTTGGTTCCTTCTGCCCCCATAAAGACGTTGCTGATTGCAAGGGGCCAATTAGCAGAGAAATCTTAGCAAGTGGAGGTGGGAGGAGCCTGGGGCAGGCAAGTAATTCAGAAGGGGCAGGAAAACTGGCAGATGGCTCCCTCCCTTAAACTCTGTAATTAACGATGGGATAGTGATCCAAGAAGCAATTAAGAAATCCTTTGGGTGACAGGGTGGTTACTGTAGTTGCTTACAATGCTTGGGATCTAATAGTTTCTTGTTTTAATTAGTTACTCCTACTATACTCAGGTTAATTTTTGGTTTTGTTTTTACCTGGAATGAAGAATTTCTACTAGCTGTTGGGCTGTGGGCAAATTGCCTCTCAAAGACTCGGTTTTCTCGTCTGTAAAATGGGGATAGTGTAGGATCACCCAAGGTTGTTGTAAGGATCAAATGAGATAATATATGTTACAGTGCTTTTCCCTTGTTCATTTTGTACACTCCCATGCTGTCAATGAGCACTTCTATCAATCGATTATTCCAAAAACATTCAGTGCCAACTATGAATGTAGCGATTCTTATTTGCAAGAAATTTACGCTCTAGTAGTGGAAACAATAAAGGTATATGCATTTCTGTTGAAGCTTAAACCTGCGCTAAGACTTTCAGGACACCCTGTATAAGTATATACAGAAAATATATCAAGGGGATTAATAATAAGTAGTTAAATATGATATCTTGGCTCCCAGATGCATCATCAACTGAGGCTCACCTCCCTGAGTTCTAGTCCCTTATCTCCTACCAATCCATCAAACTGAACATATCCAATTCTCATCTCATTATCTTGGCCCCTAAACCTACTTCTTCCCTAACTTCTTTGTTTCTGGTTGAGCTACTACATCCTATCATGGGACTCAAGACCTCAGAGCCGTCTTTGACCCTTCTTTCTACCCAACAAGCTGCTAAGTCCTGTAGAGTCTGCCACCATAGTATGTCTTGTAGTATGTCTTGTATTTGTCTTCTTTCTACCTATATAGTCAGGCTCTAATCAGTTCTCATTTAATATTGTAATCACCTCCTACCTTCTCTGCCTGTATCCAGTCTCTTCCCTCCCATCCCTCCCCCCCATCCAACCTTTGGTGTATGTAGCTGGTTAAATAATCTTTCTAATGCGTATGCCTGAGATTGTGGCACTTTCTTGTTCAGTAGTATAAACTCAGCCTAGCATTTAAGGCATTCCATAATATGACCCCAATCTCTCTTCCCTGCTTCATGCTCTTCCCCTTTCTGTTCTTTATGTATCAGGAAAACTGAACTCTTGTTACCCAATCTTCCCTGTCTGTCCAATACATGTGTGTGCATGCTTTTGTCTGTGTGTGATCCTCTAAGCCTGATCCTATGCCCTTTGGACCAATACCTTCTGAAAGGTATTATTTTCTTCAAGGCCCAGCTTAGACACCACCCCTTCTATGAAGCTTTCCCTGCATTCTCCAGCTAAAAGTAATCTCCCTTCTACATATATACATATACACATACACGTACACATATCCACACACATGTCCATATATATGGAATTTATATTCTCATGTGTATCTTCTCTGATTTCTATTTTACTATAATTTGGATAAATGGGCTTCTTTGAAAACCCAAGATGGACTCACAGAGTCAGACATGTCTGAACAACTATAACAAACTTCCTAGGATATAACAGCTGCCTTTGGATCCTTAATCAGATAAGGAGACATTGAAAACAACCACAACATCTCCAAAGAAATGCTGATTCTAAAAAATGGAAAAGAAAAAAGAGTAAAGACACTTGACTGATTTATCACCATTTTCTACAAGAGCTTAATGGATGGAGAATTACTATGATGAGGAAGCTAAAAGAGCCCAGGACTGCCTTAGGCTGAGAAGATTTGAGCATCTTGTCAAGCAGAGTCATGGTACCCAGAGGTAACATCAGTTAAAAGTACAAAGTCATTTGTAAAACATCATGGGGGAGGATATTGGAAGACACAAGCCTCAACAAACAATGAAAAGCAACAGAAAGAATGAGAAACCTACAGAAAGATTATAATGAACCCCAAATTTGACATAGAAGAAATTGAGAATAATAAATAGAGGAAAAAAATAGAACAAATTTGCCAGTGTTACTAAACTTACTACCAATGACAATGGAACTGTTGAATCACTGTTGAATTCTACCACCTAAGTACCTAAACTGCTACCTGAGTTAATGCAAATGACATTTAAGAAGAGGAAGTTAGGAAGAGTAACTGATTAGATTAAGTACAAACAGAAGAAATCTAAGACGGAGTCAGTATAATTTTGCAGGTATTCAGGGATCAACTTTCAGTATACCTCAAAGAATGGAAGGGGAAAGTGCCAAACATTTGGAAAAGCAAACTGAAGAGTATGAGTGTACAAAAGAAATCAATCAACCAAGAACACATCAGAAAACACGGCCCCACAGGCCTACCCCTTCACCTCCATAAAATTTTATGAAAATGTCCTACATATACATAGAGGCTATTCTTGATGAAAATAAGTGAAGGGAAAAAGATAATTTTCAGCAGCAGACAGGATAGGTGGGGTTGTGGGTATGGTGCTAAGCCCAGAGTCAAGAATACTTGAGTTCAGATCTGACCTCAGACATTTACTGTCTGTGTGACCCTGGGCAAGTGACTTAATCCCTGTAGGCCTCAGTTTCTTCATTTGTAAAATGGGGATAATAATAGCACCTATCTCCCAGGATTGTTGTCAGGATCAAATAAGATGACAAATTTAGGGGCGGCCGGGTAGCACAGTGAGTAAGAGCACCAGCTCCAGTGTTGGGATGACCTGGAGATCAAATCCCGGGCTCAGACGCTTAGCACCTACCCAGAAACACCTGGCCGTGTAACCTTGAGCAAGTTACTTAACCCCAATTGCTTAGGGGCAGCCAGGTGGCTCAGCGAGTAAGAGCACCGGCTCCAGTGTTGGGATGACCTGGATCAAATCCGGGCTCAGATACTCAGCACCACACCCAGAAACACCTGGCCGTGTAACTTTGAGCAAGTTACTTAACCCCTATTGCTTTAGAAAAAAAAAGATGACAAATTTAAAGTGTTTAGCACAGTGCCTGTTGTACAGTAAATGATATATAAATGTTAGCTATTATTAATATTATTCACATATGAGATACAATGTCACTAACAAAAGATTGGCCTAGCATCCCATACAAGAAGAACCAGATAGATGAAGAACACATTTGAATGGACCATTACATGAAATATTACATGTGTATCTTGGACAGGTACAGCTAATGGACATGAGCTGGGCCCACAAATTAATATTAAGAAGAGAGTGGCTTGGATCAATATATAGCATTTTCAGGGATCCCAATTGCTCCAAAAATGTTGTTGTTGTTGTTTTTTAAACATTTAACCAACATGTTTCTAGATTCCTCTGAATCCCTGCATACCATGATCTCCAAAGAAGCAAAATTGTGAGTGACTTTTGAGGTTTTTATGTCCCACATGGTGTTGATCATCAATGAATCATTAAATAAAATCATCTCTATGGTTACATCTAGCAAAGGGTGAAAGATGTACAGTAGATGATAACTTTATTATATGAGGTAGTGAGGAAAACATGCTAGATTTTTCATCATAAAGCCAGGATTCAAATTCCACATCTCTACCACTTTTTAAAAATTTTTAATTAATTTATTTACTTTTCTTCTCCTTCTCCTCCCTCTTCCCCCACCCCCGGCCCCACCATTGCAGCATGCAATCAAATATAGGATCTACAAATACTTTCACATTAAATATTAGTCAAGTTGTAAAGAAGGATTATTACCAATAGAGTGAACAATGAGAAAGAAGAAACAAAACAAAATAAAAAAAGGGAGAGAGAACAAGTAGTTTGCTTCAATCCGCTCTACCACTTTTTGACTTGCATAAACTTGGATAATTCACTTAACTTCTCTGACCTTCAGTTCCCTTATTGATACAATGAGTAGTCTGGGATAAAGCATGGATTCTTAACTTGGGGTCCATAGACTTCCAACCGGTCCATGGATAGATTGGGGGGGGGGTCGTCTGTAAACTTGGGTGGGAAAACTGCATCTTTTTTTCAATATAATTGATTTGCTTTGTAATCTTATACATTCTATTTTATGCATTTAAAAATATTGTTCTGAGAAAAAGTCCATAGGCTTTACTAGATTGCCAAAGGAGTCTATGACATTAAAAAAAATGTTGAGAGCCCTTAGACCAGATGGTCTTTGAGGTGCTTTCTGGATCTAAACTTACGATCAACAGTGGCTTGTTTGGCAAAAGAAATATCATCAAGGAGATGCATGATTGGAAAAGGAGGGGGGCATCTGGTGTTGGACTTGGAGTCAGGAAGATCTGAATTTAAACCCTGCCTCTGAAACTTATTAGCTATGTGACCCTGGGTAAGTCACTTAGCTTTTTGTGCTCAGTAACCTTATCTATAAAAGGAAAGAGTTGAACTCAGTGGACTTGAAGGTTCCTACCAATCCTAAACCTATGAACTTATGTTCACAGAGTAAGAGCAGGGAAAGACACATGGGCAGATTAAGTGTTTCACTACTACCTACAACATATTAAAAACAAAATAAAACCAATGTCAGGGAAGACACCCAAAGCATGGGAGTGGGTATTCTGATTTATGGGAAAATTTGGCTAAGGATTCCAGAGAATAAGGTGTGAATGAGGTGCAATTTGCATTGTAGGAGGGAGTATTCACATCAAAGGTGGGAGTGTTCATACTGTTGAAATCTAAGTCCAATCCAACGTTGTAGTGAAAATGGGGTTTTGTCCTTCAAGGGACCCATAATAAGCTCCAGGCTGCAGAATCCCAGTCCAGCCTTCAAATGATAGGATTCAAGAGGAATGATATGCTTAAAAATAGCAAATAGCAGAGAAAGGAAAGAGAATAACCTTTATAGACTTTTAATCCCACAGGCTTCTGGTCCTATTATTTCTGTCACAGTATGACTACCAACTTTGCTGTATATGGAAGTACATGGAATAAAACTAGAACATGTAGAGAGATGTTACAAGCACAAAGCCATTTGTTTAACTGTTAAAGTACTTCGTTGCTGTTAAAATAATAAAACATTAGCACCCTTCATAAAATAAGCCTTAAACACAGAGCTCTTTTGCGGTGGTCAAGAACTGGAAATTGAGGGGATGCCCATCAATTGTGGAATGGTTGAATAACTTGTGGTATATGAATATAATGGAACACTATTGTGCTATAAGAAATGATAAACAGGCAGACTTCAGAAAAATGTGGAAAGACTTATATGAACTGATGCTGAGTGAAGTGAGCAGAACCAGGAGAACATTGTGCACAGTAACAGCCACATTGTGTGATGACTGACTTTGATAGACTTAGTTCTTCTCAGCAATGCAAGGACCTAAAATAATTCCAAAAGACTCATGATGGAAAATGCCATTCACATCCAGAGAAAGAAATATGGAATCTGAATGCAGGTTGAAGCATACTATTTGCTTTGTTTTTTCTTTCTCATGGTTCTTCCCATTCTTTCTAATTCTTTTATACAACATTCCTGAAAGAAATTTGGAATTATGTTTAAAAAAGAAATAGGAAACTAAAATGTCCATACCTTTGTCCCAGAGATCCTAGACATATGCCCTAAGGAGTTCAAAGATAGAAAGAAAGGTCCTCTATGTACTAAACTAGTCAGAACCTATTGTTTGGGGAATGGCTAAACAAATTGTAGATATGAGAAAGGAGTGAAATATTATTGTTCCGTAAAAAAGGAATATGACTGATTAAAAGAAACATGGGAAAGCTTTTACATAGGGTAAAATAAACTGAACCAGGAAAACAATATGAACCATGATTACAGTAGATTTAAACAACTTGTACCTGATACTATAACATACATGATCCAAAGTTTAGGCTACATCATTGAAAGAAGAGTTTCTGATCAAGTAAAAGAAAACTAAAGGAAAAGAATAAAAAAACCTGGCACTGTCTAATTAAAATGAAAATGACTTGGCTCCAGAGAAAAGATGATAAAATATACCTACCCCATTAACTTATAGAAGGGTGTAGGACATTGTATATGTGTCAGACTTGGTTGATATGTTGACTAGTTTTCCTGAAAAATTTTTCCCTCTTTTGTTTTATTCCTTGTTTCAAGGAGTATCTTATTAGACAAGAGGGCGAGAGACCTAAATGGAAAAGTGATGTAAAAACAAAAGCTATATAAAAAAAAAAACCAAACAGAACAAAATTAATGAGAAGGTAGGAAAAATGGACTCTAAGGTTACTTCCAGTTTTAAGAGTATATGCTCTATTCTGGTGTAGTAGATTGAAGAAAGGTGACAGACTCCTTCCTGGAAGGTGGCCTGAAGATGGAAAATAATTGAAATTTATTTTTCGATATAGTGGCAGATTTTTTTGATATATTGATGCTTCTTGATTTTTTTCATGTTTTTCTAATCTATTTTAATTTTAACTGTTGAATGATTGAAAAGCATTTTTTAAGTACTTACTATATGCAAAGATCAGCATGCAGTAAAATAATCCTTGCTCTGAAGGAATTCACATTCTAATAGGGGAAAACAATATATTATAGGAGATTTGAGCCTCAAGATTTGATGGAAGGGTCCAGTGTTCTGTAGGGTACAGCAACAAGGCAGATGGCACTATATTTTCTTTAACGTCATTTCTCCTTTTTTCCCCCTGGGGTAATTTATTTCATTATTTGTGCGTTCCCCACTTGGTGTAATTTATTTCATTATTTGTGTATTCCTTGGTTGCTATATTTATTGACTTTTCTTGTAATCTGTTGGTGGGGACTGGGCTATAAAGCAAATAATCTACTCAGTCCAATTTTCTTTGTAGGAATGCTTCCAAGTCTGTTCTCTCCCTGTTTGTCTCTTATTCATTCATTCATTTGTTCGTTCACCTACTTATTTATTTATTCATTTATGTATTTATTTTTGCATCGATGATTAGGCTTAGGTTTTTACAGTATATCATTCTGAGTCTCATCCTGAGCTCCTTTGTTCTTCAGAGCACACATCATCCCCTTCTGTAGCTTCTGATGGGTGCAGAATTATCTTGTGTTATTCCAGTGTTCTTTCCTTTATATTTGAAGGTCTTTCTCTTGGTCCCCTGAAGAATCTATTGTTGCTGGACTCATTAAGTTTAATCACTATGTGTTTTGGAGCTTTAAGGATAGAATATTTATTTATTTATTTTATTGGCACTTTGTTTCCTAGGTACAGAAGTTCTGGGCAGTTTTCTTGTACTATTTCTTACATTATGGTGTTCAGATTTTTTGAATTATTGTGTTCTTCTGAGAGACCTATAATCATTAGGTTGTGTAGCACAGGCTTCCTGTCTTTGAGATCGATATGTTTTGCTTGTATAGAGATGATGTATTCTTTTAATGTTATTGATTTTGCTTCTTTACTCCCAGATAGTCCTTTGCACTGGTATATTTATCTTCTTACTCAGTTGCTTAGCCTTTCCAGAGGTGATGGCAGAGGGGGTGGTGGTGATGGCTTAAAGATTAGGGATTAGTTCATCAAGTTGTTACCTCTTTCTGGATCTTGGTGTCTTAGACCATGGACAAGAGCTGCAATTGTTTTATCTCTTGCACACTATTATTATTTTGGACAGGTTTGAGGGGTTGTGAGGATCAGAGAAAATGTCTAATCTACCACCTTACTGGTCACATGATATGGAACTTTCTAATGTCATTTTCATTGATAAAACTATATTCATGAAAAAAATTGAACCTTTTGATAGTGTCAAGGATGTTGGTGGCAAGAACTTTCTTTCAGGGGTCTTTAGTGACTCTGGCTACCGAAGTGGTAGAGGCTGTAGCTCCTGCAGAGTGACTTGCTAGATGGCTTAGACATAAAGGTTGCTTTGTTGAATGATGGCTGCAAGGAGTAGTATGGAAGCAGGCTACTAATCTGGAAGAAATTTGTATTTCCAGGATCTTGGACTTCCCTACCAATAATAGCAGTTGGTTGGTGTTTCCTATTGTTCTTAGTGGTAGGGATGCCAGGAAAGGGCACCGTCTCTATAGAGATTGTTTCCTTTAAGGATGGCAGCAGGGGCAAGGCTGAAATCAGGGTTGGTGGTCTGAGGGGTGGGGGAAGGGAGCTACTCCTCCTGGGGACCTTGGGTTATCACTTCCCTTGTCTTTGAGGTGGTAATGGCAATGGTTTAACCCATCTGGTATGTGACACCTTCTCTTTCTTCCTTGGTTACTTACTTAGTACTTACCAAGTACTTACTGGGGCCAACTCTACTCATCCTGATCTATATCTTGCTACTAGACCCAAATGGCTCCAGAGGAGAGAGTGAGGCTGGTGACTTTGCACAGCCCTTCCTCACTTAAATCCAATTCACTTGGAAGTCATGGCATCACCTTCCTGATATAATGGTTTTCTTCGAGAATGAAGGACAAATAACAATCTGTAAGTAGTAGTAACTGCCCACCAAGGACCCAACTGGCTGATTCCAGTTGGGCAACACAGGTCTTTCCCTTCCTCCCTTACTTCCCTCCCTCCCTCCCTCTCTCCCTCCCTCCCTCCCTCCCTTCCTTCCTTCCTTCCTTCCTTCCTTCCTTCCTTCCTTCCTTCCTTCC
>NW_027187339.1:52431-122441 GCF_028583685.1 Petaurus breviceps papuanus | reverse complement strand
TCCTTCCTTCCTTCCTTCCTTCCTTCCTTCCTTCCTCTCCCTCTGTCCACAGAAGGAATCATATACCTGTGGATGCCCTGCCCCAAGGAACATAAATTTTGATTGCTAAAAGCTTGCAAGATATCTTGGGGTTCGTGGGCTAGATTTCTTTTTTTTTTCCTTTTTGGAAGGGGGAAGATAGGTAATTGGGGCTAAGTGACTTGCCCAAGGTTACACAGCTAGTAAGTGTTAAGTGTCTGAGGCTGGTCTGTTGAGTGTCAGGTCCTCCTGACTCCAGGGCTCATGCTTTATTCACTGAGCTACCTAGCCACCTGTAGATTTCTTTCTTAAGGACCATGCCTTAAACCCAAATCACTACGGCTCTCACTGATTGGCCAATAATAGGTCCCAGCCCAAACCTCATTTGGTCATTGTTTGGGCTCTGATTTCTCTGAGTGAGTATAAATAGCAATTGTCTCTCCCTTAGGATCTTCCCCTCCCAGATTGATTTTTTTTTTTGAGGGGAGAAGGTAAAGCAGTTGGGATTAAGTGACTTGCTCAAGGTCACACAGCTAGTAAATGTGTCAAGTGTCTGAGTCTGGATTTGAACTCAGGTCCTCCTGACTCCAAGGCTGGTGCTCTATTTATTCACTGCACCACCTAGCTGCCCCATGATTTTTTTTTACTATATAAAAAAGGGCATTCTTTGCCTCATTTCTTACCTAGCCTTAGTCACTGAATGGGCATTGCTCAGATAAACTGAGACCAGGGAAAGACCTTAGCTTAAAAAGCCAGGGTCTCCCACTGCATCCAGAGCCATTTCCAGTCATCCTGATCTATATTTTGCCACTGGACCTGGATGGCTCCAAAGGAAAGAGGTGGTGACTTTGTATAGCTCTTCCTCACTTAAATCCAATTCACTTGCATGACATGGCATCACCTTCCTGATGTCATGGCCCTCTTTGAGAACCAAGGTCAAACAACAACAACAAAGTACTTACTAATACTTGAGGAGGCCAGGTGATTTGTAAATGACCTGCAGGTTAAGAAAAAATTGTGGCTTTTCCAGTGGGATGAGGCACACGAGCCCAATGACAGTAGCGCTTGGGACTAGTTGGGAATTTCCTCACCATTGCACTTGTAGGGAGATTCTGTCAGTGCCCTAGGACAAAGTCCTGGCTGCCCAGGTCCCAGTTACAGCTCTGATCCAGATGTCACTTTTGTATCACAATGGGGCATCAAAAGATTTTAGGAGAGAATAACAAGTGAACTCAATTATCGTGCCATCCACTAGACTAAAAGGGGGGGGGGAACCTGTGGCTTCAAGGCCTCATGTGGCCCTCTAGGTACTCAAGTGCAGCCCTTTGTTTTGTGAAGTTTAGATTCAGTCAAAGGACTGCACTTGAGGACCTAAAGGGTCACATATGGCCTCCAGGCTGCAGGTTCCCCACCCCTGCTCTAGACCTTTTTAAGTCATTAAAAAAAAAAAGATTTTGGAAGTAATTTGCCTGCCCTGCCTGGAGTACACATTATATGAAAAGATATAGCACATTCCTCTATACAAACAAGTATGCTTTAATAATTAATACTGTTTATGAAGCCTATTATCTAGACTGTGATAAGTGGTTGGATGGATAATCCTTAGAGATAATACCTCAGTACACATTTTTTGGACAGACACTGCAAATGAACAATGAACTTGGACTAGAATTAAAAAAAGGCGGGGAGTTAACTGGATTGCATCTGGGAAATTGTGAAATGCTTTTAATGACCCCAAGCTTTTTCCTGAAGCAAAGGGCCATATTTTATAAACCAGTATTCTTCCAGTGATACTTTTTCTTAGAAAACATGAATCATGGAATACTACAGTCCTTGAAAATATTCATTTGTGGGGGTCACCAAAAGGGCAATGGAGAGAAGATGGATAGACACAGACTTCAGGACTTCCAATCAATGAAGAATCACACACCTGATATGGCATAAAAGATATCATCAAAGAGAACAAGTGACAACACAGGGGACAGCCTGTATGCTCCACCATGACCAACGCAATGTCCAGATTATAGAGGGCACGGTCTGAAGAGTAAGGTCCATTGGATGGACCCTCTGGGGAGGATTGATAAGATGGTGGACAACAGTCATACAGGATGAGAAGTAACTGGCACAGAAGAGCTTACCAAAAACTTGATAATTGGGTGATTGACTGAAGGTATGGATGGGACACATTCTACACAGTTGTCAAGAATATATACATTATTGACCTTCGGTAAGAATTTATTAACTCCCTACTGCAGCACACACACACACACACACATACACACACACACACACACACATATATATATATATATATATATAAATGTTCTAGGCAGTAGGGACACAAAGGGAAGGGAATAAGTATTTATTATTATTAATTATAATAGCTAACATTTATATAGTGCTTCTTATGTGCCATGCACTACACTAAATGCTTTACAATTATTAGCTCATTTGGTCTTTATGATAATCCTGTGAGATAGGTGCTTTTATCATCTCTACTTAACAGTTAAAGAAACTGAGGCAGACACTGGGGTCACACAGCTAGTGTCTGAGGCTGGATTTGAACTTGGGTCTTCTTGAATCTATCTACTTTGTCACCTAGCAGCTTAATATAAAGCCAAAAAACTTGCCCTCTAGGAGCTTAAATTTTTTAGGGGGGAGGGGATATGACATATACACAGATAAGGATAATTTAGGAATAAGTAAAACAGCCAAGTGGTACAGTACATAGAGTGCTGGACCTGGAGTTGGGAAGACCTGAGTTCATATCTAGTCTTAGATACTCGCTGGGTGACCCTAGACAAGTCACTTGACTTCATCTTGCTTCAGTTTCCTCATCTGTAAAATAGCACCTTCCTCCCAGGCTTGTTGTGAGGATCATACGTGATAGCCTTTGTAAAACACTTTGTAAACCCTAAGGCACTATATAAATGCTAGCTATTATTATTAAGTTTAACAGATCAATGGTAGCAACCAAGGAAGGAGCAATCAATTATTGTTTGATGTGAGTTTCATCTCTTTTTAGGCTCTTCTAAAATGGTATTACTACTCACCAACACAGGCTAGGCAGGTAAACATCACAGCTTTTTTCCCCTCTCTAAAATAACAAACTGGGGTGGCTAGGTGTTGCAGTGAATATAGCACTGGTCCTGGTGTCAGGAGGACCTGAGTTCAAAATATGACCTCAGACACTTAACACTTACTAGCTGTGTGACCTTGGGCAAGTCACTTAACCCCAATTGCCCTGCCTTCCCCCCTCCAAAAAAAAGCAAAAAAAAAAGTTACAAACTGAAGTTAGTATTACCACCCACCCTCATTTTACAGATTGCTCCACAAAGTCATGATACAGGTAGGTCCAAAACTCACTAACCTGGACCAGAGAGGATACAAAAGGATTGCTGGAACAAAAGTTGGCTTGCTCTACCAAATAATACACAAAAATAGGAAATTATCCATTATCAACTCCATGTGCCCAGACTACACCTTCCTCTGGAAATGGATTGATGAAGTTGAACAATGAGCTACTTAGTCCCCTGTAAGAAGCAGTCTGCAAAAGGACTTTGGTTTTTTTTTGTTTTTGTTTTTGTTTTTTCAGAGGGGGGGAAGGCAGGCCAATTGGGGTTAAGCTACTTGCCCAAATTTACACAGCTAGTAAGGGTATCAAGTGTCTGAGGTCAAATTTGAACTCAGGTCCTCCTGACTCCAGGGCTGGTGCTGTATTCACTGTGCCACCAAGCTTTTCCTACAAAAGGATTTTGTCTCATGGGAACAAATGCTAACAGCAAGGCTGACTTCTTCACATGGAACGGTGGCCAATCTTCACAAAGCCTTCTTCCACATTTTTCTTGAATTCAGTTGTTTTTCAGGAATGCAAAACCTTTCCCGATTTCCTTTCTTCTAATAGTTAGGGGTCTCCCCCTCCTGAAATCACTTTCTATTTCTTTTTGTTCACCTTTGTATACACCTCATTCCCAAATGAATAAAAATTCCTTCGGGACAAGACTCTTGTTTTTGTCTCTTTATTTTCAGTGCCTAGCAGTCCAACTGTAAGTCAGGCATTGTGCTAACTGGGGGGATACAAAAAGGGGCCAAAACAGTTCCTGTCCTAAAGGAGCTCATGTTCTAATGTGTCTTGCATTTTACAAATGTCTCATTTTGGGGCGTTCATATCGGACTTAGTTCTTTTCTAGAGACAAAGAATAATAGTACTTCATGGTTTCCAGAGCATTTTATGTGTTAATCACTTGCATTTCTGCATTTTAAAGTTAGCAAAATACTTTCCTCTCCCAACTCCACTTTTATAAAATCTCAATTTCATAAATGACAAAAGAGGTTTTAAAGATTTAAGTGACTTACTTGCTCATGATCATTCCGCTAGGTAAGTGTCTGAGGAGGGATTCGAACCTAGGTCTACACTAGCAATGCTGATGTCTGGGACAAGCACCTAAAAAAAGCACCTTGGGCAAGCAGCACTAAAGATACCCCAAAATCTGATTTTTTGAACTTGAAGGGCGGAAGACCCCAAGATGCCACCTAAAAGTTTTGTATTTTCACTAATTATTCTCGTTAATATCAGCTGTTTTACCTATCGGGGTACATGTCAACACTTTCTCTGTTGTAACACCCTGGGGCAAAGCCCACATTGTTTTGCTGAGGTTACAATTCTGGTTACTCCTGACTGCAAGTCTGGCTGTTCGTTGTGATATTATTTCAGTTTATCCTCACAATTTAATGAGGTGAGCAAAACAGGTATTATTAATGTTTTTTGACAGCTGAAGAAACTTAGGCAGAGAGAGCTTAAATTATTTCCTCATTGTCACACCTAGTTATCAGAGGGGCCGGGAAAAGCCTAAGTGTTTGATTCCTCAGTCAGCATTTTTGCCCTGACTTTGAGCCAAGAGACAGGAAGGCAAAATACACTATTCTCCATACAGAACACACCATAATTATTCAACTGAACACACTAGGGATTTCTTCAACTCTCTTAACCAAATAAAGCTTGTGTTTCTGGCATTTTCACTTGGCTGTCTGTGCCCTTGGAAAGCTGATTTGGGTGGAAGAATGCCTGGCCTGACTAGGCTTGCTTCAAACACCCAAATTGGGTGTTCTTTATTTACAAATACGATCATTTTTCTGAAATGCAGCTGATGGTTTTTATTAGAGTGGTATATTTTTAAGCATATCCCATACTTGGATGGATAGTTGCTGAAGATTTCTCGGAATAACCTTCATATTTCCTGACAACATTGATTGGAGATTTGTATGGCCAATACATAGCATTTTTATATATTCAAGGAATAAGAGATAGAAATGAAGAAACATACTAAAAAAGACTGATGTGGGAAGAAAAAAAGGGCTATTATTTATCTATCTTTAGATATGTATTGTTTCCCATACATCAATAATTCACTACCTCTTAAATCAATTTATTTGGACTTTATTAGGCCCTCTGCCCAACAGTGCAGATTCATTATTACCCTTTTCATTCTGTGTGGTTCTTGCCTGTGTCATCTCATATATCTTCCACTGAAGATATTTTATTGGTTTGTTGGAAAACTAAGTATTTTAACATTACATGGGTACCAGTACAGGCAAGTTACTTTCAAAATCTTTTAAAAAATATTCTTGAAAGCTTCTCACCATAATTACATTAAGTTCACTTGTTATTTTGTTCTATAGTCCTTCTTTGGTTATTCATTGTGGCTTGAAAGTGCCATCTGGGTCAAAACTGTAACTAGCATCTGGACAAGCAAGATTTTGTCCCAGGGCACTGGTATGGTCTCCTCAACCTCAGATCCCTTTAGAATGGGTGGTATATTTCCTTCCTACACTGACCGCTGCCCAGTTACCATGCAGTGACTGGCTTTCCCACTAACCATATTCCCACTGGGATATGGGACACCTACTCTCCCATTATGTTTGCATCCAAGTGTGGACTATATTCTGCACTGCTCTTGCATCCAATTGAATTTGCTGAAAGACACAAGATTTTAGGTTCCCTCTGGCAGAATGGGTGGATGAGAACATTTTGGTCCCAGAAAGTAGGTGCTGCTGTGGAGGGCTTAGATCTTAGTCATCCAAGATGCCAAGGTCATTTGGTGCATCTCAGGACATCGCCAATCATCTTGACTTTTGTCCTGCCACTGGACTTCTATGACTCTGGAAGAGAAAGTGAGGCTGATGATTTTGTACAATTCTGCTCACTTAAATCCCATTCACTCTCAAGTCAAGGCATCATCTCCATGATGTCATCAGTCCTCTTAGACAACTAAGGATGAACACCACCAAAACCTAAAGGTTTTGAAACACAGACTGGTTTCTTGTCCCAGCACTATTCCAAGACTGGAGACCATCACCCCCAAAAGGCTGGTCACTGGAAGATGCCGTATCGACTAAAGGTGAGTATGTAAAGGGCTTGTGATTGGCAGTGATGGTGGGAGATACCAACCACTGAGATAAAGGATCCATTCAGTAAGTGGCAGTTCATTTCCTACAATGTTGTTTCCTTCCTGCCTCTTGGAATCTATTCAGGTATATTTGCTTCCTGTCATGTAAACAATAGCCATAAATGAATGGAATGTAATTCAGTTGAACCATGGCAGGTGGACTTTTCCATAAAACAATCCCCAGTGCTGGCAGCTGAATCCAGATGGATATTGAAGAGAATGACTCATTTACTGAGGCTACAACTCTACATACAGTATGCATATACAAGGCTAGGAACTAAGAATGCAGAACCAAAAATGAAACTGTCCTTGAGGACAACCTCCAGGCCCTTGTATTTGACTGGGGGAGGAGGGAGAACAGCATTTACACAGACAATTATTAACAAGATTGATTGATAAGTAAAATCAAGGTAATCTGAGAAGGGAGTGGTTTCTAACAAGAGTGGGAGGGGTAGTCCCGGAAGATTTTCTATAGAAAGTGGCACCTCACCAGCTGGAAAGGGGGAGGGGAATCTTAGATGTTATCTAGTCCAATCCTCTCTATGCACAGTGACAAGACTGAGGACTAAAGTAAAGTGACTTGTCCAAGGTCTCATGATTATATAAAGAAGCAAGATTAAAATCCTCAGCTTTTTTTCCTTTTCCCAAGTCCTCCAAAAACCTACTGATTTGTGGGATAATGGAAAAAGCCTTACTTCTATAGTCAGAGGTGCTGGATTAAAATCTACCCTCTGACACTTACTATTTGTCCTTTGGCAAATCACTCAAGTTTCCTAAGCCTGTAGACATTCCTATGCAAACAACTTTTTGCAATGCTACAATAACCCCCCACAGAAGGGAATGCACATTTTTATTGAGCACCTACTATGGGCTAAGCCCATTACAAATATTGTCTTATTTGATCTTCAAAATAACTCTGGAAGGTGGGAACTATTATTATGCCCATTTTGTTGTTGTGTTCTTGGTAGCCTTGTCAGACTTTTTGACCCCACTTGGGGTTTTCTTGGCAGGGATACTGCAGTGGTTTGCCATTTCCTTCTCCAGCTCATTTGACAGATGAGGAAACTGAAGCAAACAGGGTTAAGTGACTTGCCCAGGGTCACACAAGTAGTATTTGAGTCCAGATTTGAATTTAGGAAGATGACTCCAAACTCAGCAATCTATCCACTGCAGCACCTAGCTGTCCCGTTTTATAGATCGGCAAACTGAGGAAGGCAGAGGTTAAGTGACTTGCCCAGGGTCTCACAACTAGGGAGGGGATGAAAAAAGTTACCTGATGATAACAGCTAAAACATTTACATAGCCCTCACCAGTGCCAGGCACTGCTCTAAAGTGCTTTACAATTATTAGCTCGTATGATCCTCACAACAATCCTGGTGAGGGTGGCGCTATTATTGCCCCCATTTTGCAGTTGGGGAAACTGAGGCAGGCAGGGGTAAGTGCCTCTGCCAAGGTCTCACAGACACAGCACATTCGGAGGTGACTGACTTGAGGGGCTGCGCCGGGCAGAGTGAACCCCAAACACTGGGGTCCGGGGGCATTCAGCGCCCCCGCACAATCCTGACTCTCTTCCTCTTCCCCTCCCCCCCCTCCCTAGCATCCTTTCTCTCCAGCTTTTTTCTTCCCTTTCCCTTCTGCACCGGGCACCCACAGGCGTGGCCCGGGGCGGTCAGCGGACCTTCCACTAAGGAAAACCTCGGGTGCTTAAATTAGAATTAAAGGCGGGGATGTGGGCGAGCCCGTGTGTGAATCCAGCCTAACCCACAGGATAGCGGCGGAAAACCTTGCGCACGCGCACTTGCATCCCACTTGGGCTCCAGCCCCGCCTCCCTCCTAAAGAGCCTCAGAGTCTCCTCCCACTCTCCCCTGCCCGCTGTCTGGGGTGGGCCAGCTGACCAAGGCGCCTGCGCACCAAGTTGCTGGTGTGATCTAGCTCACGTAGAGCGGGTCCAGCTTGGGAGCTGGAGTGCGAGCTCCCGTCCCCGCCCTCGCGGTGAAGGGGCGGGGCGGGCTCGCGCGCCGCCGGAGGCTATAAAAGGACTTACGGGCTCCCTCTATCGCTCAGTCGCGCCGCTGCCAGCTGGAGGGGAGAGTCCTCTAGTTTACGGGCAAAGCGGGGTGTGAGCCAGAGGTGGGGGCGGGCGGACGGCTTCTACCCCACTGCCTACCCAGGTGAGAGGCGCCTCGCTGTCAGCAGTCCTCAGGGCCTTGCGGCAGCCCGGTGCCCCCTCTCCTCTCCGACTCAAACTGGGCTGGGGGGTGGGATGTGCAAGTTGGAGGAGGTGGGGGGGGGGTCTCCCCTGTTTACCATCTCATCCCCTGCTGCGCCTCCATCCACAGCCGCCCAGGGGTCTGCGCTCTCCTGGAACCCTCGCTGCTTGCGTGGGTTCCCTCTCCTTCTTCCTCATCCCTACTTTTCTGCTCTCTCCACCTCCTCATCATTTACTTTTTTCCTTCTCTTCCTCCCCTCTCCCCCTGCGTAGCTAAAGCTCTGAGTCGCCCCCCTCCTTCCAGCTTGGTCCTTCCCCCACGACTCCCCCACCTCCACTTGAGTAGTGGAGCAGCCCGAATTCTTAAGGGACCTGGACCCACCTTCTTGAATGTTCTTTCTGGGCGTGAAATTTGCCAGCCCCCTTCCCCGAGGCCCCTCTCGTACCTGTCCCCGGTCCCTCGGGTCTCCCCTGTTCTGGCGGGGGTGGGAGGCTGGGAAGGGGGAGCTGGGGGGAACTGGGCGTGGATTTCTTGGCCTGCCAAGCAGATGGCTAGCATGAGACGATGGAGCGAGGCTGTCTCAAAGTTCTGAATCTCACTTTCCTCCCCCCACCCCACCCACCGCCGCCGAAAACTGGAAGCCCTGCCCTAGGTAGGCTCCCCTGGGTCTCTTGACGAGGCATCAGAAGTGCCCCGAAAAGTCCACCCTCGAACTGCTCTACTGCGCACTGGGGCTCCCGTGAAAATCTCAGCTGTAGAGTTTAAGTTCTGGGCCCAAGGGTTCGGGACTTCGTGCTCGAAGAGGAAACAGCCACAAGTTAGCCTGAGGAAATCATCTTTTAATTTCCTTCCCTCCTAGTCATCTTCTCTGAAGTGAAATCGGCTTGCATTAAGTTTTTTATAAAGCGTTCGGGTAGGATTTAGTGTTGTGTGTATTTGAAAGATTTCATCAAGTTAAATTTGACCTTTGTTTGGAAGAGTACCTGGGGTGAATAATGTAGCAAAAATGCTGTGGAAGGGGAGTACATTAATATTAGATCCTGTATTATACCTCCTAAAAAATTGAATAATTCACTTTTGTGGAATAGGTGACGGCAGCAATTCATATTTCAAAGATATCTGGTAACAAAATGCAATAAAAAAAAACACTTGAGCACGTTTAGGCTGGACTTGAGAATACTGTGATCATTACAAGTTTGTACTCTTTTTAAAAGAATGGGTTGTGAAATAGAGAGTCTACTCTTGGAATTGATGTAAGAAGCCAAAGATCCGTGTGCTTTAACTTAACTGTTTAAGATCCCAGTTTCTTGGAGGAGGAATGAGTGGGGGGAAGGGGAAATACGTGGCAGCAACATTCTTTCAACAACCTTTTTTGCTTACTTCACAAGAGAAAATCACTTATTTCTCTTTTATTTAGACTTATAGGCTGAGAATGTGGAATAGGTGTTATTAAGATAGCTAGTTAAAAATACCTCCCATGAGGCAGGAATGGTAGTAGTTAATACTTTTTTGGAGGGATTTTCCAGCTTTCAATTTCTGAAGGCAAAATGAGCTTTTAAAAAACATTTAGTTTACAATATACTTGATCATTCAGAAATATGGGAAGTTTTTACTAAGAGCTTTAAAAATTTATATGTCTAGATTAATGCCTTTTACGAACTTTGTTTTTTTAGGCATGTGTTCATAAATAAGAATTTCATATTTTAAGATGAATAACATTGGTCAGCCTTGGAAATGCAGATTGCATACTTTTGAAAGAATATGATCAATTTGGGTTTTGCTAGAGCATGCACTTCTATGTACTTTGTATTCTGTAGGCATTATAAATTACTGAAGTCAAATGTCTGCTATAGACAGACTTGCGATTGGAAATAAAGACTTCTTGATTTATACAATCTTTGTTCAGTTGACCTCTTGAACTGAGTTGAATCTTGAAGTACTGAAAACCAACACTTGAGTATTAAAAACAATCTACTTTTTTTGTAAAAGGATTATTGCAATGGCTAGTCTGTTATAGAACTAGAAGAAATAAGAATGCTAAATTGGCCCAGATATTTGTAATAGCAAGAATCTTTAAATTTCATTTTAAAAAATTGAAAGATAAGGAAAACCCAGCAACAGTACCATGCTATGTAGTACCTATCATAGGAGACTTAAATTAAATTCCTGGTTTTTTATTCCAGTCCTGTGACCTATGCTACAGATGCTTATTCAAATACAAGCATTTATTAAATACTATGTTCCAGGAACTGTACTAATAAGCACTGGGGCTAAAAAGAAAGGCAAAAACAGTTGCTACTCTCAGGAACTGGCATTCTGATGTCAGAGGCAACATGTAAACAACTATTGGTATACAGGGTAGACAGATGGAAGGTAATCTCATTGGGAAGATACTAGCATCAAGGGGGTTGAAAAAGGGTTCTTGCAGGAGGTTGGGTTTTACCTAAGACTTGAAGGAAACTAAGGAAGTAATAAGGTGGCAGAGGTGAGGAGGGAGAGCATTCCAAGCAGGGAGTACAGCCAGTGAAAATGCACAGAACTTAGGAGGAGATACATTTTCTTAAGTGAGGGACGGCTAGGAGGGCAGTGTCATTGGGTCAAGTGGATGGAGGGGAGTAAAGTGTGAGAAGACTGGAAAGGTAGGAAAGTGCTAGGTTTTAAAGAGCTTTAAAATCCAGACGGAGGATTTTATATTTGATCCTGGAGGTAATAGAGACACATTGAAGTTTATTGAGGGAGTGGGGTGGAAGGTAAGATGTTTCAATCTGTTCCTTAAGAAGATAATTTTGGTAGCAGAGTAGAAACTGGAGTTTGGAGTGTGGAGAGTCTTGAATCAGGGATACCAACTTAGCTTTCAAGCATTTGATTTCTGTGGAATGAAGCTCATTTTACTAAAAACAACAACAACAAAAAAAACACCAACCCAACAACAGTTAATTATTCATTGGAATGGAAATATGGTTCTGTTATTAAAACAACGCCTTGGGGGATATAATACTTAGAAAATATTAGAGTATTCTTTTGGAATTTCTGTGTATCACATAATTTTCCTTTCTTGAAAGCTGAGTTGGGCAACTGGCCGCTCAGTATGGTGGTCTGTTTAGATTTTAACTAGAACTTGATGCACATTATGAACAGACTTTTAGAAAAGGACAGAATCTCAGAATTGGAGGAAATCTAAGAGACCCTGCTAATCCAACCCACATATGGACAAAAACTCCAGCTATACATTTCCTAGCAAATTGGTCTTCCGGACTTTGCTTTAAAACTACTGGTGAGTATGACCCCAGTAAATAAAAGTGTGGCTTGTTCCACTTTTGGATGGCTCCCATGGTTAGGAAGATAGTCCTTGTCTTAAGCTTAAGTTGCCTCTCTGGGACTTCCATCCATTGCTCTAGTTCTATCCTCTAGCTAACATGATCTCCCTACGTCTTCTTTGGACTCTATAGCTTCATTTCCATCAGTATCCATAGACCTGGTCAGACTCCACTTAAGAACTTCCATTCTGAGTCTTCTTTCTGTTTTTCAGGCTAAACATCCCCAGTTCCTTTAAATGGATGTTATTAACATTTACCAGTTCCCTATCCTGTGAGACTCCTTTATATAAAATTCAATCCAGCAAACATTTATTAGGCACTTGCTATGAGCCTGGTATTATGCCTAGTCCTAGGGATATAAAGACAGAAATGAAAATTATTCCTTCCCTCCCTTCAAGTAGCTTATCTTCTACTTGAGGGAGAAGGAAGGAAGAAAATGTCATGATATTGAATGAAATGAGGGATAGAATGAATGAAATGAGAGACAGAAAATGATGGATAAAAGTTCAGTAGAGAAGAGTTCTTACACTTGAGAAGTTGGGAAAAACCTCTTGTAGGATATGACCTTGGAGCTAACTCTAGAAGGGTTTTTTAGGAGATAGAGGTGGGCAGAGAGATTTCTAGGCAGGGGGGAACACCGAGATAGGATGTGGAGTATCATATGTGATGAATAACACATAGGTTAGTTTGACTGGAACATAGTAGGTATGATGGAACAATTCTCCATGATAAGGCACACACATGTAATCTGGAAAGATAGTCTGGAGCTGGGCTGTAAAAATACCAGAGAAGTTTGTAGTATATCCTAGAGTCAGTAGGAAGCTATTGGAACTTCTTGAGTTGGGAAGTGGCATAGCTAGACCTGTGTTGTAGGAATAGTTGTATGTATTGGAGAGGGGAGAGGCTAGATGCAAGAAAATGAGTTACTCTATTGCAGTAGTCCAAGTGCGAAGTGGTAAGGGCTTGAACTAGACTGGTGGTGAGTGGCGAGAAGGGATGCCATCTTGTAGTGGTAGAACTGATAAGACTTGACTCTTGAGATTGGACATAGCAGATGAGTGAAGAACTGAGCATGATTCCTAGATTAGTAGATTTCGGAATTAACTGAATAGGGATGGTAGTTGTGTCTATAGGAGCTGGTGAGATCACCCAAAGAATATATAGAGAGAAGAGGACTCAGTAGAGTGGTAGGATAGAGGCACAGAAAAGGGCTGACACCTCTATAATGATTCTGTGAAGGAGCCTGAGAAAGAGTAGTCAAACAGGTAGGATAAGAACCAAAAGCCAAGGGGGAGAGAGTATCTAGAATACATGGTCAACAGAATCACATGCTACAGAGAGGTCCCAAAGGATGACTGGGGAAAAGGTTGTTGGATTTATCGATAAAGAAACACTTGACAAACTCGGAAGGAGAGTTTAGTCAAGTGGTGGGGTCCAAAGCCAGATTGTAAGAGATGGAGATTTTGGTGGGGGATAGTATACACCTTTCTCTAGGAAGGCAGTTACAACATAGCTTGGGGACATAATAGAATCAAGTGAGGGTTTTTAAGGATGGGAGATATCTGGGCATGTTTATAGATTATAGGAGAGAAACTGATGGAATAAGGAGAGACTGAAAATTAGGGAAAGAGAGGAGATGAGTAAAGGGTCAAGTTCCAGAGAAGAGAAGGGGATGTAATTCAAAGTAAGTAGAAGAATTGGCCTTGGCAAGGAAATCTGGGGCATGAAACTGGGGAGCTTGTATTAAAGGGCCTCGGTTTTGTTTTGTTTTCAGTAGAGTGTCTGAGAAGAACATTGTGTATTTAGTTTGAGGAAAGATTCGGAACAGTGAAGAGAGGCAAGGGAATAAGCATTTATTGGGTGCCTGCTAAGTGCCAGGCACTGTGCGAAGAACTTTTCAAATATTGTCTTATACACTTCTTACAAGAAACCCATGAGGGCCGTGCTGTTTTTCTCCTCATTTTATAGTTGAGGAAACTGAGGCAGAAAGACACTAAATGACTTGCCTAGGGTCATAGAGCTAGGAAGTGTCTCAGATTGAATTCGAATTCGGGTCTTCCTGAGTTGGGGCCCAGTATTCTATCTACTTTGAGACCTATTTGCCTGGGGCAGCTAGGTGGTGCAGTGAATAGAGCACCAGCCTTGGACTCAGGAGGACCTGAGTTCAAATGCAGCCTCAGACACTTTACACACTTACTGGCTGTGTGACCTTGGGCAAGTCACATAACCCCAATTGCCCTGCCTTCCGTCCTCCCCCCCCCCAAAAAAAAGAGACCCAATTGCCTAGCTGGAATGGAAACTAGGAAATACAAAAACAAGTAAAATAGATGGAAAGCAACAACAGGACAGGCAGAGAAGATGACCAGTTTAGCAGACCTAGTCAGCATGCCTGTCTGACACTTACTGGTGATATTTAGCAGCAGTCAAGTAGAGCCGAGTAATCCAGGGTCAGGTTTGGGAAAAGGAAGAGCTAAATTGCCTTTCCTAACTGTGGATGCAGGAACATTTCACCACCAAATAAGGGATGGAGAAGATTACATGAATGATTTGCATTGTATAAAACTAAAAAAGCTTTTGCACAAACAAAACTAATGCAGCTAAAATTTGAAGAGAAAAGATAACTTGAAAAGATCTTTGTAACAAATTTCTCTGAAAAAGGTTTCACATTCCAGATCTATAAGGAACTAATTGAATTTTATAAGATGTAAGTACCATTCCCCACTAGATAAATGATCAGAAGCTATGAACAAGCGTTTTTCAAAGGAAGAACTCAAAAGTATCAAAAACCACATGAGAATGCTCTAAAATCACTAATAATCAAAGAATGTAAACTAAAGCAACCCTGATGGTCCACTGTATACAAATACAAAGCTGTGAATTTGTCTAGCCATTCTGGAAATAAATTTGGAACTCCCTCCTTCCCCCTAGCTGCATTCCCTGTGACCCACATATGCCGCTCTTAGGCCTATATCCCCAAAGAGGTCAAAGAAAGAAGAAAAGGATGTATAAAAAGATTTATAGTGTTTCTTTTTGAAGTAGCACCAAAGTGAAAACTAAGAGGGCACACCACTATTGTGGAATGACTAGGCAGATTATGGTGAATGAATATAGTGGAATATACTATAAGAAATAAAGAAATAATTTTGAGAGGAAACTGGGAAGAAGACATGCATGAAATGAACAGAACCAGAACAGTTTATACAATGACAACACCATTGTCAAGAAAAACAACTTTAAAGACTTTAGGACTTTGATCAGTGCAATGAATGATAAACCATCTTAAGACCAGAGGAGTAAAGATGAAACACATTGTTCACCTCCTGCCAGAAAGGTGATGAACTTAAATTGCATAATGATACATACATTTTTGGCATGACCAGGATGAGAATTTGTTTTGCTAGAATACACATATTTTTAACGAAGGTTTTCTTTCTTTTATTCAGTGGGGGTATGTGGGAGAGAGAGATAATACATGTTTGGAGAAAAATATATTTTTTTAAAGAAAGGGATGATCTGAACTAGGGCAAGGGGGCAAGAATTCAATGGAGAGGACAGTGTAAGGTTGGACTAGTTGGAAAGTGAATCCAGAGCCAGTGGTGTTGCCATACAGGAGGACTGTAGTGACTGCTGGTGCATTCTTTGCTATATGGGAACTCCCTGCAGGGATACCCATCACAACTCGTTTTAAAATTGAAGAGTTGCCTGAACTTCAGAGAAGTTGTGGTTTGCCCATGGTCACACAGCCAGTAAATGTCAGAGGTGAGATTCAAACCCAATTCTTCTTGGCTCTTAAGTCCAAGACTGTATCCACACACTATCATGCCTCTTATCTTGAATAAGTGGTCATTTTGATATGCCTAGTACTGGGAATGAGGTCAGAGATTTAGTTGAATGTAGAAGGCTATTTTAGCTTGTTGGAAAATTGTTATTATCAAGAGGTGAATTCATTGGAACATGTCAGACTATACAACAGAGAAAAATCCACACTGCAGATTGCAGCCTGGCCTTCTCACTGGACAATTCTCTTTCCAAGAGCTAGCACGCTATCATAGAAAGAACATTACATTTGGCATCAGTGGATGTGGGATCTTGGTTGTGCCGTGTGACCTTGTATAACTTATTAATTTCTCTGATATTCAGTTTTCTTGTAAGATAGGAATTCTCCTTGGGCTACCAACCTGAAAGCCATTGTGAAGAATAAATAGATAACGCATGTAAATACATTTAAAATTAACCAAGTGCCACACAAATATAAACTAAATGAACTTTTAGTCCCCTGCTCTGCATTGCCCTCACCTACCCCCTTTTAAATTCTCCCCAGCCTTGAAGGCCTAGCTCAAGGTTCCCATCTCCCTCCTTCTCCATCACCAGCATTGGCAATCCCCATCTTTCGTCACCTTTTCTAATTTGCACAGAGTAAAGCAAAATTGTGTTTTCAAATTTAGCAAACTCTTCATTCCAAGTTTGTTGTTTGAAAATAAAGCATATACTACACAGTATGATTTTCTTTCCTATGTTGTTACCCTAAATTTTTTGTTGGTAGTTATTGTCCTGAAACAATATTACTTTTAATTGTTCTTGTCTCATCTTTTTTTATGTATAGGTACTTCCTCCCCCCATCCCCATCTACTTTTGTTATTATTAAAAAAAAAAAACCAACAACCAGGAATTGCTGGCAAAATTGTAGTGAATCTTAACCTGCGGATTGGGGGTAGATGCCTAGAATTTAAGGTTCTCTATCCTGTATGCGAAAACCAAATGACATTTTCTCCCTGAGATTGAAGTATGTTAAAGCTCACAAAGGCTGTGTGAAGATCTTATATGTAAGGTGTGCAGCTGTAGCCTACCCTTACAAAAGGATTGGCACATTTTTCTGTTACTGTAGTGAATAAATAGAATCCATTTCTTCTTTCTCAAATTTCCCCTCCACTCTACATTTATTTGGAAATCCTACCTGGGTTAGAGGAACCTAACCTTTTTGGTCCTAGTTAAAACAGACTTTAAACACTGAGTACAAACAGCTGTCTTATTCCAAATGTGAGTTCCTTCCTAAATGGGTTGACATCACTTGAATTCTTTTTGTCGGTTGAAACTAAATATTTGTTAGACCTTGTATGGTAAGAGGTTGCTGTATTTTAAAACAACATTGAAAAAGCACTTTATTGTATTTGGAGCTAGGGAGGAGGAGAACAAAACTGGAGTGTGTGCAATCAATTTTGTTAAAATGGAATAACTTTTTAGTTGTAAGTTTAAAGTCAGGGTTCTTCTGTGAGGGTGGCGAGGATGGTGGGAAGCGCTTACCGAGTCATTCCTCTTGAAACTTTTTCTTTTATTTCAAAAATTTTTATTGCTACCTTTTGTTTTGAGATAACCTCAGTGTTCCCTTCTGTCCCCTTCCCTCTCCCAGCTCATTTGACAAAAAAATTTTTTTTAAGAAAAAAAGATGAATAGAACAACCTCCCTCTTAACCAGCACTACATCGGGATGTGGGGGGGGGGGAATTTGGCAAATATATATGTGTATATGTGTGTGTTTGTGTAAATATAGATACATATATAGGGAGAGATACACACACAGAGTCCCATATCTAAGAACTGCCTCCCCTTCACCTCTTTGAGGGAGTTGTTTTGGGGAAGGGAGGGAGGAGTGTTATCTCATATCTTTTGCTTGGGGCTAAGTTAGTTCTTTGTAATTTTGCAACATGATTTTAAATTTTTCTTCCCATTTACATTGTTGTAGTCACTGCAACTTTCAAGGGTAAAGATTTAGCTTCTGGAGAGCCTTCGAGACACAGCCCCTTGGAACTGCTGGAACTCCCAAACCTGGCTCTTCAGGGTCTTGACTAATCTGCATTTGCAAATATTGTCTGGTTGCATCTGCCTTCTGTCTTTCTTGCTTTTACTTCTCTAGCATTTTAGGGTTATGAAGTGCTTTCATGTACATGATTTCATTTGATCTTCATATCAGCCCTGTGAGGTAGGTAGTAGAGGTATTCATCCTTCTATAGATAATATCATCTTTGGATCAGAGATGACAGGTGACTAGCCCAAATTAATAAGAAACTTAGATCTGAACCTAGGTCTTCTGACTCTTCCTCTGGTACTTTATTTGGTGATACCAAAGCAGTAAGGAAGGGAAAAACCAGATAGTTAGGTGTTTAATTCAGTGAACATTTTATTAAATGACTTTATAGAAAAACGAATGTAATAGCAAACCTGTTTTCAAGAAGCTTGACATTTAGGGGAGAAGATATTTGACCCTTAAAAGTCAGGGAAAATGGACTTCCTTGGTTGTTGTAGAGAAAAAGCTGTTTTTGCCTCAGACGTGTACCTTGTATTTTTGAAGTAAAGGAAAAAAAGCAAGGTGCTTGGATAGGTAAGAGCACATCATCAACTCCATTAGTATTTAATTTCACATTTGACTTAAAAATATTTGCTATGTGATTGTAAGTTACAATAACATACCTTAATGGGTTAAACCAGATAGATGCTTGTATTGATGTTCCTTTGGGTTGTTGGAAGCTCTCAGAATTCAAGGATGAGTATAGAAGTCTGCGACAGCTTACAATTGAGAATAAGGAGGAGGATATGAGGAAGGTCAGATTAATAAGTAGCTGTCTAGAGGGTGACTGTTCATGGTGCATTGGGTGACTGAGAGAGGACAACCTAGAAGCTGTAGTTTATAATTTAAAATTGAGGTTGCAATACATTAAATGATTTTTGAGGGAACAAAAAGGTTGACATCAGAGTTTATCATACCTCATATTTACTCTATGTTCGACGGGATTGCTGTGGGGGGCTTTAGAATTTTTTTTTGAAATTTTTTTTCTTGCAAGAAATTTGTTTTTAAAACAGGCCAATATTTACCAAATTCTGTGTTCTAGTAATTCAGTGAATATCTTGTACTACTAATTCAATGAATCCTGATAATTCCAAGTTGTAAATATTTACAGTATAGTAGAACTGTTTTGAAATCCATGTACAGGCTTTATTGATCCTACTGAACATGTGGAGCAGGGTTTTCCTGGAATAAGTGTGGCAGGGAAGCTTTGTGTTTGCATTAGTAGTCCTCTTCCATCTAAGCTTACTTGAGAGGAAGGGAAATACTGTTGGACTTCCCAAGAGTCTTTGCTACTATTTAAAGCCAGCATTTGAACCTTTAATATTCTGATAGTATTTGCTTTGTCATTATTTGCTCATTCCAGTATTGATGTTTGTTATTTTTGAAATAAGGCATGCTGTTGGGATGTGGCTTGAGAGATGCATCCATATTTTCCATCTTAATATAAAAGCTTGTTTCAATTTTATTTTAATAGTTTAGTGGGGATATGGAAGAGAAAGTTTCCTTGCCACAACCAGCCAGAGCTCTTTTTTTCTTTTTTGAGGGGGGAAGGCAAGGCAGTTGGGTTTAAGTGACTTGCCCAAGGTCATACAGCTAGTTAAGTGTCAAATATCTGAGGCCAAATTTGAACTCAGGCTGGTTCTCTGTTCACTGTACCACCTGCTACCCCTATAGGCAGAGCTCTTAAGGATCTTCTGGGGGTGTTTGGGTCTGAGATTTTTTAACAGATTACCTGACATAGGATAGTAGAGTGAGACTGAGGACAAATGGAAGTGAAGGATTGATGGTGGTGGTGCTATTAATAGTTTGTACTGATATAGCAGCATTAAGGCTTAGAAAACCCTTTCATCATTGCAACCCTTTGAGAAAAATATTGCTCGTTATTATTATCATAAAATTTTATGCTGTGCTTTAGAGTTTGTCAAGAATTTTATATCTTCCTTTGAGCCTCTCAACCCTGTGAGGTAGGTGCTTACTACAGGTGGTGTTATGTCCATTGTACAAATGAGGAATTTAGGGCCCAGCTGTTAAGTGCTTTTCACATGGCAACCACAGAACATGAACTTAGATCAGGTCTTCCTGACTCCACATCTGGCACTTTGACCATTGGGCCCCACTGCACAAGTTTCATCCTCATTTCAGGGATGAGCTCCTTGCCCACTATCAGCTCGAGAGTGAATGTCATCTGGGATTTGGATCAGTGCTTTAAGCAGGCAACAGAATAAAGATAATAGGGTTGGTTGGTCAGTAAACAATAACTTAGCAAGTGATAGAATCTCTTAGCATTTAGAATATTGAAAGAGAACACTTGAAATAATCTTGTTGTAGGTATTTTTGCAGGCTAAATGACAGTTCAGGGTTTTGTGTATGGATCAGACAGGACAGAAGACATGGAAACCCAGGATAAACTATTGAATTCTAACTGCGTATCTCAGAACTGTGACTAGAGGAGAACTCTTGACTAAAGGGATAGAGGAGATTACAAAAGAAATAGTTTCATTTAAGTCATATTGAAAAGTTTTGCACAAACTGTGTAGCTAGGATGAGGGAAACTGCCAATTTCAAAATCTTTGGAACTGATATTAAAAATATGTGTGGAACTAATGCATCTATGATAAGGGTCTAGAATTTGTATATGAGAAATTATTACAAATATATGACTGAGCCGTTCCCCAGTGAATTATAAATGGTAGTACACATACACACACACATATACACATATATATGAACAGTTTTCAACAGAAGAATTGCAAACTTTTGACCACAAGTTTGCTCCAAATGTGAGAGAAATACAAATAAACTCTCAGATTTTGCCTTACATTCAGCAAATTAGCAAAAATGACAAAAAGTAGAAATAGTCTATGTGAGAGGGACTGTGGAAAGATAGACTATTGGTGGAATTGGTACAACAATTCTGGAAAGCAGCTTGTATTTATACCGAGAGAACAACTTTAATGTCCATAGCCTTTAACCTAGAGATGACTTCTAGCTGTATGCACCACAGAGGTAAAAATGGGAAAGGTCCCATCTACACCAAAATAATCATAGCATCACTTTTTGTTGGAGCAAATATTTGGAAACAAGGGGGAATGCCTCTTGATGACTAAACAGATTTTGGTATTTGAATACTATGCCACAAGAAACAACAAATATGAAGAATTCAGAAAAGCTTGGGAAGATTTGTGAACCAATACAAAGTGAAGTAAGTAGAATCAGGATCACAATAAATACAGGTAAAATAATGTATGTGGAAAAAACCCAGTAAAATGGAACAGAATATTATGTGGTTAAAATAACCAAATTAGACCTTGAAAAATTGAGAAAAACGTGCCACCTTTCCTTTATCATAGAGGTAGGCACATGATGAATGTAGAAAAATTGTTACTATTACTAGATATGGAAGTAGATGGTTAGTTTGGCTGAATTTTTTTTCTTTCTTATTTTTCATTTTTTATGAGGACAGGCTGTGTGGGGGTGGAGAGGAGTGACCGGAGATATATTGTGAAAGAATATAATATGAAGACAAAAGATCAATAAAAAATTTTAAGAGTAAAAAAAAAGATGAAAGTAAATAAACTGTATTCTGGTATCTGGAATATATAAACTTTCTCCTGAAATGAAACACTTTACTAAATTTTTATGATATCTGTTATTAGAAGGAAAAATTGTTCCTTTATAAACATTATTAAATTAAAAGCAAATAATTGAAGAAGTCCTATTTGAACAATACCGAGAAAATTCTAGACTCCTCAGTCAGTCCAAGACTCGCACTTTGGCAGGATCCCAGGAGAGGAAGTCTGTTCATCTGTTATGTTCTAGAAGCTTTTCCCAAAGAGGCTGTGTTGTCGCACAGCCAACAGAACAGTTTTTATTTCGCTACTCTGTGTTTTTGGAAATGTGCAGTATACACTCGGGTGGAGACTTGAATCTTTTTTGGAATATTTAAGTATGATACAAAGGATCATAGATTTAGAGATAGAAAAGACTTTCAGAATAACCTAGTTTAACACCATCATTTCACACACGAGGCATCTGAAGCCAAGAGAGGTGAAGTCACTTGCCAAATGGCACATCAGGCAATAAATTGCAGAATCAGTATTTGAACCTAGGTCCCCAACTCCAATCCATGGAAATCTATGCCTTATGAGATCAGAATTGAATGTTTTTATTTGTCTACCACTGTAATATGTTTTTGATAGTTATTTTAACTTTAAATAGCACAAAAAGTAGCCTTGAGATTTTTGTTCCTATCATTTAGCCATTTAATACTTTTATGTTCGATTGTATGACATTATTTCTAATAACTAACAAATGAGTAGATTATATATTTAAATGTGTACTAAAAACAATTTAACCTTTCTGGGGCTTTAAAATCTTCTCCTAAAGCCCCTTTCTGGGGCTTTAAATGTTTAAAATTCTTCTGAGATGAGAGAGAGTTTCTTGGGAGAGTTAGGTAGTTGTAAAAGGGAAAGGGAATATATTAAGTGCTGCTGGAGAGACATAGAAGTTACTCTGTGCAGAGGTAAGAATAAGAGGCAAGTTCTTTCTCCTGCAGAAAACTTGTGATTGGGGATTGTCTATTTATAATAATTTTTCGAATCTTGTTTGCCCTAACCTTCTGGTTAGTTGGGAGCAGGCACAGGAGAAGTCTTGTTTGTTCTGTGTTCCAGACAATGCCTTAAGCTTTGGAGATCAGTGACTGTACTTTGACCACTACCAGATCAAATGCTTTTTTTTTTCTTAAAAAGTTTACAAATAGCAGAATTTCAGAGTCTGGTTGGAATTGAGAGCCAAAAAATACAAACCATTCATAAAAATGAATTCCTTTCTATGCCAGACCCAACAAATGGCCTTCAAGCTCCCTCCTGAGGGAGTCCATCCCACTTTCAGAAAGCTCTAATGATCAGGAAGCTTTTTTCCTTATCCTCTTTACAAGTTTTACCCATTCATTGCTCTTAGTTCTGCCTTCTAGGGCCCAAGCAGAACAAGACTAATCCCTCTTTATAGCCCTTTCAATACTTGGAAACTGCTTTCCTATTCTCTTGAAGTCTTCTCATTTTCCTGTTAAATGTCTCCAGTTCTTTCAGGTGATACCCTTATGGTGTGAACTTGGGGCCCTACACTCTGGTTACCTTTCTGGGCATTCCTTATTTGTGCTCTTCTTAAAATGCCATCCATGGAATTGAACACTTCATTCCCCTGTCTTCTGACAAGTGTAGCTCTTAAAGATGTGATTTCATTGTGCCAATACTCACTTGGGACTGTATTTCAACTCAGATCTCCTTGACTCTAGCTAGGCCCAGTGTTCTATGCACTGTAGAGTTACTTAGAAGTTCTGTCTTTATTCTTCCCCTTTCCCTTCCATTCCCTTCCCTCCCTTTTGAGAAAGTAATTCAAAGCCCTTTACTCTGACTCCAGCCTATCTTTTCATACTGCTTACACAATCCTCCTCCCCTTGCACTCTTAAGTTTTGGTCAGACTGGCCTAACTTGCTATTCCTTTTATGTGACTTTCAGTCTCTCATTCCATCCTTGGAATGCTGACCTCGATCACTTCACCCCTCAGAGCCCTAGGGTCAAGGGATCTCAGAGGCTGGCAAACCCAGCCCTCTTGTTTTCAGAGGAAAATAGAGATATTAAGTAAGTGGCTTCCTGACTTGGTTACCATCCTATCCGTTACAAAGAAGCTAACATGTTACCTTTTATGATACTCTTCATGCCCTGAGTTGTTAGGGGCCCCCTGCTCCCCGCCCCCCCCAGTATTATTTTGTATTGACTTCTATGTATACATCTTGTTTCCCTTTGTATACTGTAAGCTCCTTGAGGGTGGAGTATTTATTTTTTCCTTTTGTATCCCAAGTGCCTGACATACAGACACGCAATAAATGCTTGCTAGTCAAATTGATATTACTTCATCTCTAAATATAATATTTGATAGCATTGTTTGCATCTATCTGTTTGAAAACTTGAATCATTATCTGAGATACAACAGTATATTTTCCATTAAAATGTCTGGTGTACAATGCATATAAAATAAGCTTTGATACATTGATAGGTTTTGCAGATTTTTTTTCTTTCTCTTTAAAAAATCCATTCTTTTTTATAATGGATGACTAAAGGGCTGGCAGAGAGAGTGACATGGGAGGAAATCATGGTGTAAATACAAAAACTATCAATAAAATATTTATTTAAAAATATCTAGTGTAATACAATGTGGATTTGGGATCCTGCCTTGGCTCCTTACTCCCTGTGTGATCTTTTGGCCAGTCACATCTCCTCTAAACCTCCATTTCTCAATTGTGTGAAAAGGAGTTTGACCTAGATGCCCTCTGAAGGCCCTCCCAGCTCTAATTCTCTGTACTTGGTAGTTCTGCCAGCCTGAGTGGGATACCACTGACCCCTAATGTCAGGGTACTCTATATATGAAGGAATTGGACCCAAGCGGCGAATTACAAAGTGAAAAAGGGGTAAGGGATGATGACAAACTTGTAGTTTCCTTGAATAGCAGAAATAACAATTCCAGGGACTGATGATGAGAAAGCTGTGCCAGACGCTTTTGTTGACAGACGAAGGAGTTCATCTTAGTTGATCTTTCCTTGGCTCTAAGTTCAGAGCTAGGAGGGACTTCAGGCCCCTCCTATTCCAGGCAAGGCCCAGGTTGGGCAGGGAACTTGCCTGAGTACACATGTAGAGGAGGGAAGAGACTTTGAACGAAGGTCCTCCGACTCCAGAGCTAGTGCTTTCCCCAGTGGACCTTGCTTGGAAAGATCATGGAGAGCAGAAGATTTGAACTCAGTTCTTTCTGATTCCAAGTCTGTTCCTTAGTTGGCTTCACCATCTTGCTGCCTAGTATGGCATCAGCGACAGGCTATGACAGACCTACCTCATTGCCTTTTTTTGGACAGTTGTTTATGGGCAGGGTGTTGGACTTGAGTCAAGAAAACTTCTTCAGACACTTCCTAGCTGTGAGAACCTGACCTTACTTTGCTTCGGTTTTCTCATCTGTAAAAGGGGATGTTGATGATGATGATAGCTCCCATATCCCAGGGTTTTTGTGGTGGTTAAAATCACAATATATGTAGAGCCCTTGGAAAACATTGAAGGCTATATGAGTGATAGATATTATTTATGATGGGGAACACCACAGATAGAATTTACCTAGATTTTATCATAGCATTGGATATTGTGCTATTCTTATGGAAAAGATGGTAAGATACAGCGTAGAAGATAAATACCATTGGATGTATTTAGAATTAGTGGGATGACTAGACCCAAAAAGTAGTTATTAGTGGTTTGATGTCACCTTGAAAGGCCTGTAGTGGAGTGTCCCAAGAATCTGTGCTTGGTCCTGTGTTCCTGGCCTGAAAACCAGGAAGATTCAGTTCAAACCCTGTGTTTGGCACATATGTTGGCTGTGTGACTCTGGGCATGTCACTTAATCTCCAAGTGCTTTAGGAAACTCACTAAGACTGTAAGTTGCAGACAAGGTAGCTGCCCACATTGATAGAGCTGACCCCCACAGGAGTACCAATGTAAACAGGCCTAGTGCCTGTCCCTATCATTGACTTGAATAAAGATGGCTCATTCACCAAATGGGTATGACATAAACCTGGTGGGCATTATAGCTGATTGACTAAAAGACAATACAATGAGAATACAAGATCTTTCAGGGCAGAACCTGGGTCTCACTTTTGCATTTGTACTCCCAGTGTGAGTACTAGGTACTTAATGATTATGGATTCAAAAAGTTCTTGACAGACCATCTCATTGGGCTCCATCTAATAAGATATTTTAAATGGATGATAACAGTTGATGTGTTCTTTACTTAAATTGCAAATTGTCATGTATGAGCCTTACAGTGATCCTGTGAGGTACATGCTGTTCACCCTATTTTACAGATCAGCAAATTGAGGCTTAGAGAGGTCATTTGCCCAAACTTTATATGGTTAGTAAGGGCTTTAAGCTAGATTCAAACCCAAGCATTCTCAACACCAAGTCCAGGGTTATGACCACTATTCTACACTTGCACTTGAACTTACAACTCCTGCCCCCCTCCCCCCCCCCAAAAAAAAACCAAACCCAAACAAAACAACCCAGCTTCCTAAGTGCAAGCTCAGTGCTTGGCCCTTGGTAAGCACTTGATAAATGCTTGTGGATTGACTGGATTTGAGGGGAGGCGGGGCTTTAGAAAGATTGCTAGGTTTTAGTGTGTCTGAGTGTGGTATGTAAGCCAAGGAAAATAACAATCTAAAAGGCATGTTATTGAATGAGGTGGCAGCCCTGCTGTGCTCAACTCTGGAAAGACCAGTCTGGGAGATTCTTAGTTCTGGATGCCATAGTTTTGGAAAGATGTAGAACTGGACAGTGTCTACAGGAGGGCAACCCAGATGGTGAAGGGCCTCAAATTCATGCCTTGCGAGGATCAGTTGAAGGAATTTGGTGATGAAACTTGCCTGTTGAGAAGACGGAGGTGGCAGAACTGCTGTCTTTGAGTATCTGAAGGACTGTCATGTGGCCCTCCAAAGACAACTAGTGGGTCTGGGTGGGGTCAAAGAGGTGATTTATGGCTTAATATAAGAACATTTTCTTAAGAGAATTATCTAGAAGTTGAGTGGTTTACCCTTAGGAGGTGTTGGGTTCTCCTTCAATAGATGCCTTTAAGGACAGGTTAGATGAAAGAAGAAAAGAAATAAGCATTAATTAGATACCTTCTTTGTGCCAGGAACTGTACAAGTACTTTATAAATATTTCACTTGATCCTCACAACCCTGAGAGGTAGGTTCTATTATGATCTCCATTTTACAGTTGAAGAAACTGAGGCAGAGGTGAGGTGACTTGCCTAGGGTCATGGACCTAGGAATTGTATGAGGCCAGATATGAACTCGGGTCTTTCTGACTTTAGGTTCCAGTACTCTATCCACTAATGGATAATGCTCCATCTAATGCACTAATCTGTTCTGAGTTATGTTGTAGAGGCAATTATTTTTCAAGTATAGATTAGACTAGATCATCACTAAGATTCCTTCCAACTCTGATTCCAATTCTGATTCTGTTTGAAATTGGTACTGCTATTCCTTTAGGTTGTTGTTCTAAGGAAAAGATGTTGGAATATTTGGTTCTTTGTACATAGAAATTATCCCTTTCAGCAATGGAAAATGCCTATCAAAACAGCCTCACTGAGAAACAAGTTGTAACTGGTTTTTGATTGTCACTATCTCACTCCATTGAGGAGTTCAAATCTATTATGTAATAGCAACATTTAGGGATTTTATTCGCTAAAACAAATCACAAAAACCTGAATTCTTCAGAAAGTTAAAACACCAATTGTGATAATGTCCTTTTCTAGGTCTTGTGACAGTCTATAAAATTACACCTTCCAGGATGTTCTGGTGCATGTTAATCGTAGGACTCCTGCTTCGCCATTCTTTGGCCCATACTGATTTCTTCACTTCAATTGGTAAGAACTGGTTCCGTTTTTACGTAAACAAGTTCGCTCAGTATTTATGTTACTTACTGCTCCCCCTCTCCTCCCTATCACAGCACTAACCTGATTCTTTCCTTCCCATTCTAAAAGCTCCTTCTAATACTAAAAATAAAATAAAAATTCCAGGTCCCTAAATGAGCTATATATCACTATTGTTTTACATGAAGATTTGTCTTATTGGCTGCTATAGCAGCATAACCCTGTAACTGAAACTTTGACGTGGATAATGCATATTTCTGTGGCCCTCCTAATCATTTTTTTAAAAAGTAATCCTTTTAAAAATGCAGTTTTAATTTTTTGTTATTCTGAGCTTGATAAATTCCAGCAAACGTGAGCATTTCCATATACAAAGAAAAATAGGAAGAGAGGATTGTGCAGGAAATCACAAATCTCCATTAGGTATATAGGTTGTTTTTTTTTTTTAAACCATATAATACATGGAATTAATGCAAATTTCAAAGCAGCTCTGTTTGTCTTTTTAGCTTTGGATCTCATTCTGTGTACTTGTTCATTCTTTTTTTTTTTTTTTTTGCAGCACTATTTATTATTCCCCCATTTCCACCCTTACCCCCAACAAAAAAAGAAAAAAAAACCCTCTTCCTCATAAGAAGAAGGGAAAGGAATAAACATTTATTAAGAGCTTACCATATGCCAGGTACTGTGCTAAGTGCTTTACAAATTATTATCTAATTTGTAACCAGTAAGCAGAGTCAACCATACATCAGTGACCCCTCAATCATAAGAATTAACACGAAAAATAATGGAGAGGTACAGCATGGTTTAATGAGAAGACCAGTGGACTTGGAGTTAGGAAAGATCTGAAGTTCAGGTTTCACCTCAGACCCTTATTGGTTTTGTGTCCATTGGCAAATTAGCCCTCTTCGCTAAGCCTCAGTATCCTTATGTGTAAGACGGGAATAATGCCTGAAACGTTGTCTAATATCGTTGTTGTGAAGAAAGTGCTCTGCAAACCTCAGAATGCTTTACAAATGTTTGTCATCACCTACTGTGACCATTTCTTGAGCAAATATCAGTTGTGAAGTACCATAAGTGTATTCTCTTTTGGATTAAAAAATTAAAACCTAAGTTTTTTTTTTTTAAGTATGGAGTTTTAATTCTGGACAATGAAATGTGAATATGGAGTTTTTTTTTTCTTTAAAATTTCTAGCTGAAAAGACAATTTGATAACCCAACTGAAGCTTGGAAAATTTAGTAGCTTAAAAATTAGAAATTGAACACATGTTCAAGGAAATTTTTGGCTACATCTTCTTGTTTACCAGAAAAACATCTGGTAGAACAAGATTCTTTCCAGTTCTCGATTCTTTTCCAGTTAAATTCTATAACAGAATTCTCCATGTGTTTACCACTTTTCAAAATTTTAAAGATTAGAGAAAATTGATAATATCACTCTTAAAATTTCTCCTGTTTAGGTCATATGACAGATCTAATCCACACTGAGAAAGACCTGGTAACGTCCCTGAAAGACTATATTAAAGCTGAGGAGGTCAAATTGGAACAAGTGAAAAAGTAAGTAGCAGGTTTCACAAATGTGCTTTGGTGGGGACAGTTGCAAGGATGTGTGAGGGATACATCCAGGGTACCTAGACCTCAAATGTTCCTTTGGAAAGGGAAGCCCAGGGGATAGCCTTTGGAAAGGATGAGGTCCTAGCCAGGCCTGGAGTAAGGCATGGGGGGAGGGAAGCAGCACACAAGGACAAGGGCTGAGCTAGCCATAGGGACTGGGGCTGGGACGGTGGGTGTTTTGGACAGTACTATCAGAAGAGAGATCAGAGATAGGCCAGCCCAGCCACTTGGGCAGAGATAGAATATAAAAGTCTATCAAAAAATGAGAATAAGATTAGTTAATAATACTAATAATGATGATATATAGCAGCATTACACTGGGGATGGACAGTTAGCCTTGGAGACACAAAGATCCAGGTTCTAGTCCTGCCTTGGACATGAGCTAGCTGAGTGACTGGCCAAGTTATTTAACATCTCAGTGTCCAAGACAACTCTTGAGACAGAAAGTTACAGATGAGTTCCATGAAGGGAATTTTCCCTCGACTTCCCCTCACCAATGAAATCACAGGTCTGGACCAAATCAAAAAATGATATTTCTTCGTAGAATCTCATTTGAGCCTCAGAACCCTGTAAAGATCAGTATTATTATTCCCATTTTACAGAGGCTCAGAAATAAAGTCGGCTTGCTGTTACCATCAGAAGTGGGGTTCAAACCTAAATCTTGACTCCAAGTTCTCCATGCTGCCTGCTGCATTTATAACAAGTCATAAAGCTTAAATTCCAAGTGACTCAGTCAATCTTTAACAAAGTCCTCCCTGGCAACTTTATTTGACAAGTCGGATAAACACAATTTGAGTGGAGCAAACTGAGTTACAAAGTAATTTCTTGAGCTTAAGGACAAGCAATAAAATTTATTTTTAGACAGGTACTTACATGGACCCTTTCAGAATAAACTTTCTGAGATAGTGGGAGGTGCTAAGTCACATTGTACCCATATGGGACATCTCAAACTGAGGATCAAAATAGGCAGCTGCATTCTCTTGGTGTGTAGGTACACAGGCAAGTCAGGAGATCACATCCACCACTAAATTTTAGATTATTGAAAGCATCAAATCTCGTGTGTGTGTGTGTGTGTGTGTGTGTGCACGTACGTGTGTGCATGCCTTGTGTTTAAAAAGATTTCCTTTTTAATTGATACCTATTTGATTCATTTGTTTTGTATGTTTAGATGGGCAGAGAAGTTAGATCAGCTAACCAGCACAGCTACAAAGGACCCAGAGGGGTTCCTGGGACATCCTGTAAATGCATTCAAGCTAATGAAACGACTGAACACTGAGTGGGGTGAACTGGAGAATCTGGTCCTTAAAGACATGTCAGATGGTGAGTCTGAAGGGGTGATTGCTAAGACTAAGGATAGTTAATCCTGAGGCACAGAGTGTTTTGTACAGAAACTGAAATATTAACCAGGTATGCTTTATCTGTGATCTCAATTTTTTTTTCTGCCAATAAAGCACCAAGACTTGGCTAGCCAGCCTGGTGCCATGTTCTTGCTGCCATCATCCTCGATTGCAAGAGGAAGGATTCAGCTTTTTTGTTGGTTGATTGGTTCTCTTTTGCTTTGTTCTCTGAAAAAAGAACATAATGCTGCTTAGTTTTTTTTCCATTAGAAGTAGTATAGGAAAATATATCAGGGAATTAGAACAAATCATAAATCAAATGGAAAAAGTTATGTTAGAGGTCTTATTTAATTAATCCTAGTTTTTCATGTAAGCTATCAGGAATTTAGACTTTCTTCTTGGATATCCTTCTTCACCTAATTGGTGCTCTTCACAATCTTGTCTAGGTTCAGCTAGCTTGGTCTTGTCTGAGTTGGATGAAAAGTTTGACTCCAGTCTCTAGATGATAGATTTGGCTTGGTGGCTTAGCTCCTTCAGAATCTGCTTTTCTAATCATAGCTCTGGGTGGGGGAGCCAATTTATATGAATTCCTTTTTTTCCTTACACATGACAGATTGGTCTTTTGGATTTATGACCTTGAAGGAACTTAGCCGTTGGTTTATGGGAGAAGTCTTACCTAGGCATCTAAGTCCTTGTCTATCTAGACTCCCAAGATTTCTCCCCCTTCATGTGTCTTCAGACCATAAGAAGCTTTGGAGTTGCCTCCATCACCTTCTTAAGGATCTGGATGCTTCATATTTTGGAAGTGCTCTCTTCTCCCATATCCCCTGTCCTAGTTGGTTTGCCCAAAATAAATTCCCCAGTGGGATTGTTCTGGTGGGTTTAGAGGTGTGTGTGTGTGTGTGTGTGTGTGTGTGTGTGTGTATTCTTTGGCATCTGGACTCATTCTTGTTGTGTTGTGTCCTGGGACTGTGAGACTACATCTCAGTGATTTCATCCTTTAGCTTAGTATCTCCAAGACTTTCTCCTCTGCTTTCCCCTTTAGTCTGATTCTATACCCTCCATTATATTCTATACCTTCCCTGACTTCCAGCTCATTAGGAAATCAGACATGATATAGTCATATCCTTAGGGGCAATGAACAATAATATGTCACTGTCCCTGGCCAAGTTCCTTACTTCAGTAATCTTCTTTTCAGATTGCTACCTCATTGCTCACTCCTAGAAGAGAGGTTTACTTGGGTACAGGTTCAAAATTAAAGAAATTATTTAACCTCTTAACAGTGACAACACATCTTGTCTTTCTTTTCCCTCATCCCCCAATTGAATATGATGCCACATTTGATACATTTGAGTTTTTTAGTTAAAAAAAATGCAGTGACTTTTGTCTTTGGAATTTTTTGCTTACGACTGGAAGCAGTGGCAAAGAAGTTAAGGCTTTGAAAGCTATCCAGTTCCAGTCCTGATTACTTGACAAATAATAATTTAATGGTAATAGTTCTAATTAGGCTCCTCTGTTAAAGATGAAGGTGTTTTGTTTTAAGTACAAACATTCTGAGTATGACTATTTCTAATCAGCTGTTCTGCTGGAATACAGTTGCTAAGTAAATGCTTGTTAAATGAATTAATTTAGAAGTTCACGAATTTATTATACTATCATGACTTCTCCCTTCCCAAATAATTTTCAAAAAAGTGGCTGGCAAAATATTAAGGATCAAAAACAATTAAAAGGAGAACAGGAATGGAAAAAAGTAGCAAAGATATTTATAAATTTGAGTTGCCTTGAATATATTTTGATGACCAACTTTGTAAAATTTGATGTACTATGGGGTGGCCAGGTAGCACAGAGAGTAAGAGCACCAGCTCCAGTGTTGAGAAGACCTGGAGATCGAATCCCGGGCTCAGACACTTAGCACCCACCCAGAAACACCTGGCCGTGTAACCTTGAGCAAGTTACTTAACCCCAATTGCTTAGGGGCGGCCAGGTGGCTCAGCGAGTAAGAGCACTGGCTCCAGTGTCAGGATGACCTGGATCAAATCTGGGCTCAGATACTCAGCACCATACCCAGAAACAACTGGCCGTGTAACCGTGAGCAAGTTACTTAACCCCAATTGCTTTAAAAAAAAAATTTGATGTACTGCCCTGACCCACTGAGGTACAGTGCATTAATTTAAAAAAATTGTTGAAATACTGACAATCACAAGGAATCAAAGCTAATTGTTGTGTTGTGTCCTGGAGTTAAAAAAAAAGCTGAAGTTAAGCCTCTGAAGAGCTGAGGGTATAGTTTTATCAGGAAAAAAAAAAAAACAACCCACAGCTTTAAAGTCAGTGTATGTAATATTCTAATCTGATATAATTCTCCCCCCTCCAAATTTTAGGAATTGTTAGTATCAATCTTCTCAGACTGAGCAACAGCCAGTGTTGAAAATGTAGAAACAAAATTATCCATATGGAAAAGAAGTGATCAAGAAATGGAGTGTGTCACTTCTCAGGAGGTTTGTAGGATCCTTTCTCATCCGTCCCCTGCATTTGGAATGAGGCCCATCATCTTTTGATCAGATATTTCTTTGATAAACTTTTTTCCTTACTACATTTTGACCCCATGGCTGAATGGAAACTTCCCTCTCCAAAGTTATCTGTGATCTCTTAATGACCAAATTCAGTGGCCCTTTGTCAGTTCTCATCCTCTCTGGTGTTGTGGACCTCTGGCTTTTCTCTGGGCTTTTGTGACATTGCTTTTTCTTTGTTTTCCTTCTGGCTTCTTGACTGCTTCTGTTTCATCTTCTTTATTGAATCATCACTCATTTTATGAACTGCAGTTTTGGACATAATCTCAAATACCAGTCCTGAGCAATTTTTCTTCTCTTTATCTGTACTCAGCGACTTCTCTAGCTCCAATGGACTCAATTATCTCTACATAGAGTAGTGTCTTTCAGATTACCTATGCAGTCTTATCTGTTCCTGAGTCTTGGTTCTGCATTATCAAATACCTATTGAATATTTTGAACTTGGATGTCCCATAGGCATTTTTCTTCAGTACTACCCAGAACAACTTCTCTCAGAACCTCCTCACCTTGGAACATCCATCTTCCCCTGCAGCCTTTTCCCCTGGGAGCATTCTTCTTCCTTCTCCCATTGGTGAGCTCCTTTCAGGTCCTTCATTATAGGGAGGGACCCAGGCCAGCCACTGTTCTACATTTCTCTACCTGGTCTCCTTATTTTCTGGTTTTTGCCACTGTGCTTCAGCTGCTGTCTCACCCCGTAACTTTCCTCAGTGCCTGGAGCCTTCTCACCTTGGAATATGCCTCCACTCTTCTCCCACTGGTGAGTTCCTCCAGGGGCCTCCATTTTGGGGAGGGTCCCAGGCCAGCCAAACTACATTCTCTACATGGCTCTGGATTGAGCTCTTGGAGTGATTTAAGGCTGAGGCTTGACAGGGCACAATTGGAAAAATTATGAAGAGTCTCAGGACTCAAAAGAAGAGAACAGTGTGGAGTTGAGATAGCTTGGGTGAGAATTGAAGGAGAAAGGGGTTGGAGTGTGGATGAAAAGTAGGGCTTAGGAAAGGAAGGTAGCAAGAGAGTGGAAATCCAGTACATAATGATCGGACAAGGAGATTTCAGAATTCTTCAACATGGAGATAGTACATTTTTGGGTGGCAAGATCAATGGTATGTTTCAGATACTTAATACCAGAATCATGTAGAAAATTGAGTTCAGCTCATGCCTTAGGAAGCTAAAGCCTCTGTGGAAAAAGATCTGAGCTCTCTATGAAGTGCTGGTCAGATGATTACAAAAGTTTCACAAATAATAAAGAGAATTGTGGAGTATAAGCAAGTACAAGACAAGATATTTCTTAAAAGGTAAGGTGTCACTCACCATGTAATGATCTATTCACAAATCGAAGTAGTTGTTTATGGGATTATTTGATGTTGATCTGTAGGAAGTAACACTGAAATGCTGACAGAAATTTATTTTGGTTTAAGGAGTAAGACTGAATGATTTAGAAGTCCTTTAAAATGTTAGTCTCAATGATTTAAAGTGAAGTTATGTCCCATAATGTTATTATAAACATTCAGTCAGCTAATTTCCTTTTTTTTTCTTAAAGATTGCAGTTCTCATGCTTTGTTATAGAAAAACACATTTTGAGGTTTTCCCCCTACCCTCCACATGGAATTTTTTACATGTTCAGTAGTTGGTTTTTCAAACTGAACATATTTCATTTGACTTTAGACCTCTTTGAAGTAGATGATGACTTAGGGGGGTGTCTACCCCCAATCATGTGAAGACTTCCCCCAGTGGAATGGGTAGATGAGAACATTTTGTTCCAGTGCCCATTAAGGTGGCTGAAGCAGGTGCTATGGAGTGCTTAGAGCTTGGTCAGACATCAAAGACTCCAAGGTCATCCCCTGCATCCTGGACCATTGCCAGTCTTCCTGATTTTGATGACTCTGGAAGAGAGAGTAAAGCTGATGGCTTTGTGCAGCTTTACTTTACTTAGATCTAATTCATGAGCAAGTCAAGACATCATCGATGTCTTTGGTCCTCTTCAAAAATGAAAGTCAAGAAGAAATCATTCCCATATCAAGGGGCATATACTTTTCCCCTAATTCTTTGCTCCCACAAAAAGTGGTACTCTAAATATTCTGGTGTAGTTGGGGTCTGATTTTTTGTTACTGGCTTTCTTGAGGTAGGTACCCAGTAGTGGAATCTTTGGATTTAAAGGTGTGGACATTTTAATCACTCTCTTTGTATAATTCCAGATTGCTTTCCAGGATGGTAGTACTAGTCTAGAGCTCCACCAATCACTGTATATCTATCTTCCCATAATCCTCGTCTTTTGTCATCTTTGCCAATTTGCTGAGTGTGAGGAAGAACTTCAGTTTTGTTTGATTTGCACTTATTTCTGTTGTTATTAAGTGATTTAGATCATTCTTTCATAGGATTGTTAACAGTTGGCAGTCTTCCCTTGAGGAACATTTGTTAATATCCTTTGGCCACTTATCTCTTGTGGAATGCTTTTGATCTTATATAAGACAGCTAACAGAAACCCATATCTTTGGATATCAGAATCTTTTTAAAGACTTTTTTTTACTTGTCGAATGCCTGAAATCAAATCATGCCTAAAAACAACACTACTAAAGAACCTAAAAACATTTTATTTTGAAGTCCAGATCTTATCTTGCCTAGCTAACTTCAAGCTGTCCCGAAAACCCTGTTGCCACAGAATCATGCAATTTGGGAGCTGGAAGAGACCTCAGTGACCACATAGTCCAACACATACATGAAAGGAACACTTACTACTATAGCAAACCTGACATATGGTGGTCTGCCCCTCTTCTTGAAGACCTTCATTGTAAGGGAGCCCAGCCCCTCTTAAGGCAGTCCATTGCCCTTTTGGAAAGCTCTAATTGTTAGGAATTCTTCCTGACATTAAGCTTTAATTTGCATCTTTATGACTTCCATCCATTATTCTTGGTTCAGCCCTCAGGGACCAAAGATAATATACCTAATCCTTCTTCTGTGTAACAACCCCTCTTTATATTTAAACACAATGATCATGCCACCCCCCCTTCTCTTCTTCAGACTAAGTATCTCCAGTTGTCTCCACCCCTCTTCATATGACATAAACCTCAAGGCCCTTCTCACCCTTTGGACATCATGCCATCCTTTGGACATTCCCCAGTTTATAAATCAGTATTTTTCCTTAAACTGGTATCCAGAATTAAACACAGTACTCCAGATATGGTCTAGTTAGGTCAGGAGTATACTTGGATATTCTTGTAAACTCTTCTCTGGGATAGTTTCTGGAAGCCATACATTTCTTAATGCGGACCAACATTACATTAGGTTTTTGGGCTACCATGTTGTACTCCTGACTCATAGTGAGCTTGCAGTCCATTAAAGCCCACAGATCTTTTTTTCTTTTCTTTTTTTTAATGTCTTTTTTTTTTTGGAGTGGGGAAGACAGGGCAATTGGGATTAAGTGACTTGCTCAAGGTCACACATTTAGTAAGTGCTAAGTGTCTGAGGCCGGATTTGAACTTGGGTCCTCCTGACTCCAGGGCCGATGCTCTATTCACTGCACCACCTAGTTGCCCCAGATCTTTTTTCTTAAAGAACTAACCAAACTTTCTCCATCCTGTTCTTGTGAAGTTGTTTTTTTTAAACCCAAGTGTTAAGAGTTCACATTTATCACTTATTAAATTACAAGCTATTATTAGATTTAGTCCAGTGAATCTTTTTAGGTCCTGACTCACCCATTGTGTTAGCTAACCTTCCCAGAAATCTATGACTATATGTGAGTCGGGGAAAAAATGAAAGCAGTGTAGAGATAGGCACAGATCCCTTGAATCCTCCCCTGGAGACCTCCTGTCACATTGACAGAGACATTCATGGCTGTTCTTTGAATCTGGCAATTCAAGTCAGTTCTGAATCTCTAAAATTGTATTATCATCTGGCCCACAACTCTCCATTTTCTCTATGAGAAAATGCTTTTATATGTATTATAAGAATATTACAAATATATAAGAAGATACTTTTATCAAATTCTTTCCTAAAATCTAGGGGAACTATATAGTATTTCTCTAATGTATGAAGTTTAGTAACTCTTAAAAGGGAAACACAATTTCCTTGTCTAGCATGACCTTTTTTTTAAGCATGATTTATTCTTGATGCTGACTTGACAATTTATAATCACTGTTTCCCTTTCTAGATGTCCATTAACTATCTCTTTAATATTCTAGTCTGGAATTTTTTCCAGAAATAGAGAATAGGCTTATTGACCTATAGTTTATATACTCTGTTCTCTTCCTCTTTTTTTGAAAATCAGGACAAGAATTGCCCTTTCATATTCCCTTTACAGTACCTCTCTTATTTTCCATGATGCTTCATATATTACTGACAGTGGCCTAGCAGTCACATCTGCCAGTTGTTTCAGGATATACTTCATCTGGGACAGCTGACTTGAATCCATCAAGGACAACCAGACGTTCTTGTTCCTTTGCTTTCCTTATCTTGGCTCTCAGTTACTTGCTAGCAATTTTTTGTTCTCTCATTTCTGGTGCAAAGGTCTTCTTGATAGAGAAAAACCAGTTATTAGAGTCCAGTTCCTCCCTGCTCTAAACAAAGGCTCTGTCCATCTTCTGTGATAGTCCTTTTTCTCTCAATATTGCTAAAAACAAAAACAAACCAGCAGTTGTGAGCTTCCTGCCACTGCCAGTCTCAGTTCACCACAAGTTTTAACACTTATGGAATTAATTTTTAGAGGTTTGTGCCTTGTTCTTATACCAGCCTCTTTAACCTTGTTTAAGGTTTAAGAGGCTTCCATCTTGTGTACATTTCTTTGTAAGATATAGGTTAGTTGGCAAAATTTCTTCTGAATCCATAGTAGTCTTTTCAGGCATTTTTCATTTTTCTTCCTCATTCAAATTGTTTCTGTGTCCTCAGAATTTCATTCTTGAGGATTTCTTACCCCTTCTGGGCCGATTTTCTCCTATGCAGTTCTAACAGTCTTCCCTCTCCCTTTGAAATCTCTTTTTTTCCAAATCAAGCTTCCTTGTCAGACTACCACAAGATTTCCTCTGTCACTCCCCTTCTTTCCCCTTCTCTTACCACTTCTGCTTCAGCAATTTTCCCCTATTAGTGAGAATTAGCTCCAGAATAGGATTGCCCCTTGTTGGCTCCCTGCACATTTTGGAGAATGAAATTGTCATTGTCAGGTTAAGAAGTCATTAACTGCTCTTACTTAGAGAAGGAGAGGGGAGAACAGGTGCTTGAATAATTGAGATTTCCAGTCACTGCTGTTTCGTGACTTATGATCTGTTTCGTGGCTTATCATCTGTTTCCCCAAATGTCTCATCTGTTTTCCTCTTTTTTGTTTTTGGTGGGCAATTGTTTTCAGTCGTGTCCAACTCTTTGTAACCCCATTTGGGGTTTTCTTAGCAATGATACTGGAAGGGTTTGCCATTTCCTTCTTCAGTTCATTTTACAGATGAGGAAACAGAGGCAAACAGGGCTAAATGACTTGCCTAGGGTCATGGAATTAGTGAATGTCTGAGACCAGATTTGAGCACAGGAAGATGAGTCTTTCTGACCATTCCTGGCGCTGTATCCACTGTGCTACCTAGTCTTGATCTTTAGGCTACTCCATAACAAAAACTGTTTCTCCCTCTGACTTTCACCCAAATATTCTCCACATGTATTTTTCCTCCTCTGGTTTCTGGATTTCCTTACATAAATATACTTTCCTAATATATAATCTTCCATTCTCTATTCCCTTTCTTTTGAATAAGGAATGCTTATTTAGGGCCATATTTAGTCATGGGTTTCATCCTATCACTAAAGTCTAAGTGATACCTATGAAGTCAAATTTGTCTCCTTGATTTTGGTCTTCTGCTTTCATTTCTGTATATAGATGTTTGAAGTCAGGTGTCTTACTTCTGTCAGGCTTCTTTCTTGGATTTCTTCTTTTCCTCCTGTGAACCTATGGACATCTCGAAGGCTGTTCTTCCTTAACTGTAGCTATGTAGGACATAAACAGGCAGTCTTCTTCCTCCCTACTTCTTTTTAGCTTAAAGCCCTTTCATTTATTAAAATTTGTTAATAGAGGGGCGGCCAGGTGACTCAGCCAGTAAGAACACTGGCTCCAGTGTTGGGATGACCTGGAGATCGAATCTCGGGCTCAGACACTCAGCACCACACCCAGAAATAACTGGCCATGTAACCTTAAGCAAGTTACTTAACCCCGGTTGCTTAAAAAAAAAAATTTGTTAATAGACCAAAGAGTTTTTAACTTAAAAACCACAAATTTGTTTATCCTTCATAAATCCCTTATGATAGTGCTTCCTGTTTTCTTGCCAAGCAATGTAATCATCAATTCCCCAGTACTGAATTTTGAGCCTGTTTTTATCCCAGTTATAGGTGCTGATATGGAAGAGACCGAGATTTGCCTCTGCATTCTTTATTAAACGTACTACAGAATTTTGATCAGATGGAATCACTTTCAGTAATTGAGTTCTTAACAAATACAAAGACTCTTTATTCTTTTATCTGTAACAATAGTTTTGATGGTCTTTCTTTACAGATCTATGTGCAAACTCTGAAATGATGAACTAAATAGAATCTGGAGGCTTAATTCTTCTGTCTTTCTTTTTACAGGCTTCATTTCCAACTTGACCATTCAGAGACAGTATTTCCCAAATGATGAAGATCAGACTGGGGCAGCCAAAGCCTTGTTGCGTCTCCAGGACACCTACAATTTGGATACAGATACCATCTCAAAGGGTAATCTTCCAGGTAAGATGAGCTTGTGCTTCTGCAAAATACCTGTCACTGGGCTGATTTGCTCAGTCCATTAGTACTCTGACAATGTGAAGAGCTTTTGTATTTTCAGATCTATAATTGATAGCATAACTGGTAGTCTTGAGGCCTGAAATAGCCTTCCTTTTTCTAGCACTTGATAGGTCAGCTGCATACTAGAAACTGACCTTGGAAGGCAAAATTGGTTTAAAGAAGTAAGAAAAAAGAACTTTTCCAGAATATTATTTTTCTTCTTAGTTTTCCTGCTTTGTATAGAAAATTTCTAGAAAGTTGGCTATTATAATACATATATACCATGTTTCAAGACGGGACATGTGGCGGATATACACAATCAGATTTTTAAAAAAGTATTCTGCGTTGTGCAGGATATCCTGCTTTTTTACTCATTTCTGGCAAAGGCCTCTATCCCCTTCAGCTGCCAGGCCGAGCCTGGGATATGAAGTCTCACTTTGCCACCATTCTGTGCTTATGGGGGTTTCCTTGGTTCTATTGCTTAGAGAAATAGGAAATTATACCTGCTGCTTCTGCTTAGATTAATACTAAAGTGACCTTTTGAACTGGCTGATTTTGTAATTTGAAAAGAACAGCAGAACTAGTTTTTTTCCCAGTTGAAAAAATTGAGGTTATTTGCTGTGAACTTCCTCTTCCCCCCTCCCCCCTATCCTATCACTCAAATGCCTTCTGATACTCTCCTCCATCTCACATGATGAAGTTGGCTTCCTCCTTAGCAAGGCCAACCCCTCTCACTGGCCAAGTGATCCCTTTCCATCTCATCTCCTACAACAGATCCCCCCCATTCGCTGTCATCCCTACTCTTGTACTTATTTTCAATCTCTCTCTCTCTCTACTAGCTCTTTTTCTACTACCTACAAACATACATGCCCATGTCTCCCCATGCTGAAAAAACCCTCACTTAATCCTTCCATCCCTGCTAACTATTGTCCTCTGTCTTTTCTGCCCTAAAATCCTGTGAAAGGCCATCTACAATGAGTGCCCCCACTTTTTCTCCTCTTAACCCTTTTTATTCTGGCTTCTGACCTTATCATTCTACCAAAACTGCTCTTTCTAAAGTTACTCAAGGTCTTTTAGTTGCCAAGACCACTGGTCTTTTCTCTATCCTCATTCTCCTTGACCTCTCTGCAGCCTTTGACACTGCTGATCACTCTTTCATGCTTGATACTCTCTTCTGCCTAGGTTTTCAGGACACTGTGCTCTCCTGGTTCTCCTAGGCCTCTGACTGTTCCTCCTTGTCTTCTTTCATTGTTTTCTCTTCCAGATCACTTCCTCTAATCCTAGTGTCCATCAGGGTTCTGTCCTGTGTCCTCTTCTCTTTTTTCTCTACACTGTTCCCCTTGGTTATCTCATCTGCTCCAATGGATGTAATTACCATCTCTGTACTGATGATTCTCAAATCTACCTTTCCTGTCCCAATCCCTGCTGACTTTGAATCTTGTATCTCCAACTGCCTTTCAGGCATCTCAAACTGGATTTTCAATGGACATCATAAACTCAACATGTCCAAAATGGAACTCACTATGCTTCCCCCTAAGACCTTCCCTTTCACTATAAAACAACACCATTGCCCAAGTCCCTCAGGCCCCCAACTGAGGAGTCATCCTGGATTCCTCACTATCTCTCACTCTTCCCTTCCCCCTCACCCCAGTATCCAAGCTATTGCAAAGGGCTGCCATTTTTACCTTGCAGTATCTTTCATATATGCCTCCTTTCCTCCTCCAACACTGCCACCACCCTGGTACAGACCCTTATCCCCTCACATCTGGACTGCTGCAATGGCTTGCTGGTAGGTCAGCCTGCTACAAACCTCTTCTCAATCCAGTCCTTTCTCCATTCAGCCACTCAAGTGGTTTTCCTAAAGTGTAGCTCTGACCATGTCATTCCCTACTTAAACTTCAGGGGCTGTCTCTTGCTTCTAGGGGCAAAACCAAAATGCTCTGCTGGGCATTCAGAGTCCTTCCTAAACCTCCTACCTGTCTTATACTTGATTCCCCTACTCTACAACTTTACTGTTGATTCTATCCACTGACAGCTTATAAACCTTCCTTATCTTAGTGATATATTACTGAGGCTTTTCTGATTTAGAGAACTTTAACTCATTACTGAAGTTCATCCTTTTTGAGAAAGTCAGTTGTTTTTATTTGAGAAACATTAAAAAAAAATTTGTACTTTTAGGTTACTTATTTTTCTATAATATTTTGTATTGTAATCTTAACATCCAAAAGAAATATTATTAAGCAGGATGAAATTTCTAAAGTTAAAATCATTTAAATTTTTACTGAGGGAAAAATACAGTTTTAACCATAGGAACAAGAACATTCATTTGTCCTTTGTCCCATTCCGAATCCAGTGGTGTACTCTTGTCTTTCCTTTTAATATGATTTCAACCAATAGGTTTTTATTTCTTTTAACCTTGATTTTGCATCATTTTATATATTTAATTTCCAGTGTTTTTACACTTTTTACTTTGGCATTTTTTATGGTGCCATGATATTAATATATTTCATTGGATCTGTGATCTTAAAAATATGGGTATTCCATCCAGTAGTGCCCATTGCTACTCATCTGTTGTGTCTTCTTGGGTGACTCGTATTCATATCCTTTTTCCACAGGGGTCTGCTCAACATACTGGGAGCTTCTAGATTGCTTGGCACTGAATGGACACTGGTGGAAGACATAGGCTGCCCATCAGTCATCCATTGCTTCTACTATCTGTCTAGCTCTGTTCCTTTTCTGGTCATCCATCTCTGGTATTTTTTATGCTACTTCCCCTGCATGTTTCTTTATTGGTAATAGGCTGTAATTTGTTTGCTCCTACTGGGTACCTCTTTACCTATTGCTCTTTGGATGACCTGTGGTTTCAGAGATGGTGATTCCATGATTTACAGCTGTATAGTTTCACTGGAAAGATTACTCAAATAGATCAATTAATTTGGGAGTTCCTGCCAGTAATCTAGATATCCCCATTCACATCTAGGTTCAAGTCTTCTCGAAAGTTTGCTATAAGGAGGCCTTCCTTGTTTTCTTTTGCCATTGGGGGAAAGGAAGGGAGCCACCTGCTTGTCCACCTGTCATCCTTCATTCTTGCCACTTGCACAGGGCATCTTTTCTTCCTTGATGATATTTTTACTCTTGTTTTTCACAGGAGTTCCTTGTCAGTTCTGTGTTTCAATTCACTCACATCCATCATATTCGTCTCCATTATTCTCTTTGTGATATTCACTTTTAATTCTTCAGAGGTAGTTGTATTCTGTGTCTCATTGCTATATAGTAAAATTGGTGGAATGTTAGTATTGAAAAGATGGACCCTCGTGGAAAGCCTGGGGTCAGGAAAGGAGCTTTGCCCTTTCCCCAGGATAATCCAAACCACTTTCTTTCTCTTTGTTTTAGGGCCCAATTCATTGTCCAACATCAGATTCTATCAAGGAGAAATGTACTGATGAGCCAGATCTATGGGTCATATATACAATTGTATATCTGGACAGCAGGCTTTCTTCACCCACTTGGTTTATTCTTTATGAATAGTTAGTTTGAACTTGTGAGAATATAGAATTCTTTTAGGTGGTTCTGCAACATTCTGGGGCTTCATTTAGTTAATATAATGTTAACCACAGACAGGCATTTCTAGAAGAGCTCACCCCATAGGCAATCCCTCTTCAATCTGGATTCTCTGCTGAACATCCTGTACTATGTCAGGTGACTTTGGCAAGGAAATGTCTTAGTCTTTATTTTTTATGCTTTGCTGTATATTAATATTCAGTGTCATTGAACAAGTTTATCTGTTACCTTTTAAGCAATCTCACTATGCATGGGAGACTAGCTAGAAGAGGAGAGCCTATAAAGAGGTAGCATTTTGCTGTAGAGAAGCGAATGCTTGTTACTATTCCCTGCACAATAAGCACAGTATATGCTTGTGTTTTCTTTACCTTTCAGTCAGTTGTGTGACTATAAAGTTCTGTTTCGCTATAGGCTATCATTTAGGAAAGATTGCCTCTTCCCTTTTCATACCTTCATGAAAGATTCACCCAATGCATGTGCAGATTATTCTCTTAAAAAATTTGCAGAGGTGGGAAAGTAGGCATATGGATTGATAGCTCTGGTATTTTCTCTGATGTCCTTTTTGATAATAGGGTCCATGGTTTTTTTCTAAGCCTTTGACATATTTTACTCTTTCTTATATCTTGAGAATTAATCCATCAGTGTCCTCAAAATTGTGTTGCCTCTAGCATGAACCCCTTCTATCTTGCCTGTACTTTTTCCCACCTTTGTTTTCTTCAGAGCTATTTTTACTTCTCATGCAACACATCAGGGATGTTAGGGTCCAAATATGGGTGTTTCCACTGTCATTGATAGAGAAGTTTGTTGTAGAACTCTCTCTATAATATCTTTTCAATTTATTTTGTTCATTGTTCTTTTTCTCGTTTTGTTTTTAAATGTCCTTGAGATGTCCTGCCTTAGTTAGATCTCTTGTCAAACTTTTTTAGATGTTTTTTCTTCCAGACTTCTCATTGTTTGAGGTACTACAGTTCATAATATTTCACCATTCTCCTGGGTAATATTTCACAAATTAATTTGTATTCTTGTGGTTTCCTCGACTGCCAAATCTATCTGCCTGGTAAGGGAGAGCAAGTATATGATAGCTGATGAGATTTCTAAGCTATATTTGATAACTGATGGGATTTCTAAGCTATATTTGTCTCATTGTGGCAATTGGTATACATCTGTTAAATTTCTTTAGGAAATGATGATAAATAAAAATTCTTTTTATCCGTTTTTGTATGTGTCAATAGGTTGGAGTGTGTTAGTAGCTTTGGAGTTGTTCAATTGCAAATCATTGTTTTATTTTAGAAATAATTTTAGAAATAATTATTTTATTTATATATTTTTTTTGCTCTTTGGAGGGCAGTTGGGGTTAAGTGACTTGCCCAAGGTCACATGACTATTGTGTGTGTGTGTGTGTGTGTGTGTGTGTGTGTGTGTGTGTGTGTGTGTGTAAGTGTCTGAGGCTGGATCCGAACCTAGGTCCTCCTGACTCCAGGGCTGGTGCTCTATTCATTGCGCCACCTAGCTGACCCTATTTATATTCTTTTAATATTGGTATGTATATTGGGCTCTTCTAATTTAATAGTCTGACTATGTGCAGCTGATTTAGAAATGATTCTGACAGTTGTTTCTTGTCTGCCAAAATTAAACTAATTATAATTAACTTCCTTGTTTGTGATATTATTTGGTACTCACCATGCTCATTGCCTCCTGACAATCTTCCAGAAGAATGTAGTCATGTTATATGTGTAACATTTTTTGTAATAATCTTTAATATAATAATCTTATAAGCCTTTTACTAAACTCTTGTTTCTTACTCTTGAATTGTGTTTGTGAACATCTTGCACAGTTTTCTGTTTTACATGTCTTTGCATTTAAGTCACCATATTGAAGTTTATGTTGATTTAATTTGGAAAGTCTCAATGAGGGCTTTGTTCTTTGATGCCTTTTGTTTTTATACCATATTCATTTTCCAGTATATTCTGAATGGGTTTTTTGAAGAATTTCTCCATCTGCTGACCTCTTTGCAATAGATACTGCAATTAAGTCATAATGGTTATTTTGCAGATGTATGTTGTGGGTTCATCAGGATGAAATGACCAGATGTCCCATGAAAAGTACCTTCTTGCTTTTGATGAATGAAAAGATAATTCCACCAACACCTTTATTTTTCCTGTATAAGGAAATGTGAAACATTCTTCTGTTTAGTCACAACTTTCTTTAGTCTTTCTTCTCATTTGATTTATGCTAAGAATGTAAAGACTAACATGATTGAGTTCCTTCATGTAACTGTTAAGACAGAAATCTTACATTTAGAATGCCAATAGGTAAATCAGTATTTATATGTGTTCTAAAAAGGAATTATTATCACTACCCTCTATTCCTCTTTCTCCTGCTCTGTCACTGTGAAAATATAAGGGAACTATGAAGGACAGATTTGTTTACTATTTTTCTTTATTTCATGGGTTGCCATGGCCAAAGAACTCTCACCAAGTGGCCTGCTAGGAAGCGATAAGCCTCTTTGTATTTATTTAGCTGGCCTGATCCTCTGAAAGTGGATGATTTGTGGCTAGGACCATACTTACAAGGTTCTTCCAGCATAGTGTAGCACTTGCTAAAGTTTACACTATGCTTGAAGAGCCTTTTAGAACTCAGAGCCACCCACACACCATCATGAGGCATTGGATTAGGAGTTTGTGGGGGCACATTAATGTACCTTAATTTATTCAGCTTTCCCCAATGGATGGGCCTGCACGTTGTTTTTGTCCCTGCCCCACCTCCATACAGATAGAGACTTTTGTACATAGGTCCTTTTCCCCTTTCAGTAATGTTCTTGGGATGTAATTCCAGTAATAGGTTTTGTGACAGTTACTATATATTGTTATGTTCTTCAAAATATTTGTATTTGCCTATAGTCTCCCCCCATTACAGCACCAAAATGAATTTTCATCACGTTCATATTTTGCTAATTTAATGACTAAAAGATAGTATAATATCTCAATTAAAATTTTTTCTTCATTTTGTCCTGCATTTATTAGACCATTGGATTCACATATTATAGGTAAAGCTTGAAGAAATTAAAAAGGCATCACCTAAAAGAGCACAGCTTTTCATTTCTTTAAAAACCAAATGATCTGTAGTTACTTAAAAGATGACACACAGCTATATTATAGTTGTTTATTGACTCTCTCAGGACCATTGATCTATCATGCACCCCTACCTAACCTGTCAACAATTTAAAGTTTTAGCCAAATATGATTTATCCTTACATCATCTCTTCCCAAATAAATGCAAATCAGTTTTGCAGCATTTGTCTTCAGAAGATTTGGACTAGTGATAATAATTTGAGTTTGTGTCTGGGCCTGTATTTGTGACTGGTGTTGCTGAGATGTTAGCTGGGGACTTCTAATGGCAGGAAAATGAGTTGTGAAGCTACAGGGGGTGTTGCCAAGGAGAAGCCTGAGACTGGTGCTGCATTTGTCGCATTTCCTGCTGCTGTATTTGTTGCAACTGAACATGCTGTAGCTCCTGCTGCATTTGGTGTTGATGGATTTCATGGATATATTGGTGCTGATGCAAATGCTGTTGCATGTTGTGTTGAAAATGTCGTTGTTGCATTTGTTATTAGATTTGCTGGTGCATCTTTTGTAGCTGCTGCAACTGTATGTGATACTGTTGGGTTTGCCCTGAGATGGTGTGGCAACCATAGCTGTTCCTATCCTGCTAATTAATGAGGCTGAAATGTTTGTTGGTGTGTTGGCTGCAGTGGTAGCGGTAGCTACAGTTTGATTCATTGGCAGCCTCCTGGTTAGTTCTTTAGGAGCAATTACCCTGGGAAGTGACTGTAGGCAAGTCTGACATTGGTGCATGTTGAGAAAGAGAAGGGAGGATGATAAATTAGTAGACACCAGAGCCTGCTGTAATTGTCTGTGCTTCCGCCATTCTGCAGCAGGCTTGGGAGCAAGACTTGCCTGATGTGCAGTGAGTGCCTTTAGCTATTCTTCCTGGGCAGCCTCAGTTTTCCTTTCACACCCCTGCTTTTGTCCTTCACGCAGGCTCTCCCTTGTTGGTGCTGCAGTTTTTGAGACTTCTCCAAAGGTTGCATTGGGGTTTTGACCTTTAATTGCTGCTTCTGTGTCAATGAAAATTAGGGCATAGTCTGACATTGGTTTCTTGTGGCTCATTGGGATTCTTCTTTTTCTTTGGAATTGTGGGCTTCTTGTCAATCTGGAGCAGCTCTTCTCTCTCCAATGACTCTTTCTCAAGGTCCTCTATGGCCTGTGACCAGCTTGTATTTTCCTTTGAAGCTTTTGGTGCAGGAGTTCTGACTTCACTGCTTTCCTTCTGTTCCATGCTTTGCTCCTTTTTGTCCCCAAAATAGGAGTGTATTGTTGGAATCTTCTGTCTGCTTTGTTTCCTTTGCCTGCTCATTTTGCCACTCAATTCCTTGACTTATGGGCTTTTTGCCGCCGTAGGACTCTGCCATCAGACAGGGGAGCTTTCCTCCCAAACGCTGGGGTTTTCTCAGCTGCTGGAGGTATTAGATAGGTGCCCTCTCTGAGGTCTCCACACGCTCTGGCAAGCTGGACACACACCCCAGAACCTCCACCCTAGACTGCAATCCAGATCCAAGCAGGTTAAAGCAAGAGCGATTACCCCTCAGACTGGTGCTTGGTCCCCCTACACTCTGCAGGCCAGGAGCTGAAGCCGCCACATGACGCCGGCCGACGTCTCAGCGGCTTCTCGTCCTGGGGTAAAAGCCACACACTCCCACTTACTGTTCCCAAAGTCCAGACTGTATTGACCTCTCACTTTGTCCTTTGTGTCTATGTGTTGATAAATCTGGAAACGGCCACAGCTGCTGCTGATCTAGAGTCCCTCTGGCTGGTGGCTGGTCAGGCCCGCCCTGGGCGTGGGGCTGCGCTCGGCCCCCAGAGCACTGTGCTGGATTCCTGCTGGCCTGCCGGGCTGTCCTCAGCAGGAGGTTAGCTTCTCTGTGTCATTTTGTGGGTTCTGCAGCTCCAAAGCTTGTTTAGAGTCCCCTTTTTACATGGATTGGGGAGGGTAGAAGCCGGAGTTGCGGGAAGGTCGTGCTTCTACTCCGCCAGCTTGGCTCCGCCAGCTTGGCTCTGCCCCCCCAATGACTCTTTCTCATCTGCATCATCTTCATTGATAGGGCTTGACAGGGAAGGAGTTACTGATTTGCTGGTGGGAGGTGAAGACAATGTGTGAGGCATAGAGAGGCCCCCTAAATTTAATCCCAGTTGGGCACTGAGCTGAGATTAGTGAATGGTTGTGAGGTGGGCAGCAAACACAATTCCAGAACAAGCATTATTATCATATGGACAGTAGACCTCACAGTCAATGGGTGAGCTTGATGAAATGGCAGGATGCTCCATATTCAATCCGCTGCCATGGAGTATACCATCCTGTTCCACATGGTTTCTTGATATTATAATAGAAGGAAGATTCAAGGAGAAAGTGAGGTGTAAATTAATTTCCTTGTGCCAGATGTGTATCACCAAGGTATTGAAAGGGTAACAGTACATATGACATGCCCTAAGTCTGATGCTGGAGGTGGAGTGGTTGGTAGGATTTTAAACTCTTCATCCCCAAAGCTCAGAGTATGGAATGTCTCACTGGCAGCAAGGAAGGCATCATTTGCTTTAGTCTTATGCATATTGTTGTTATTGTTTCCGAATACTGAGTCAGTTGGCACCAAGGCTATATTTTAAGGGAGGGAGTACGGGTGTTCTTCTGGACTTTGAAAGGTGCTCCTTTTTGCCCCATGGGTGGGGAACTTGCTGTAGGTGTAGTACTGTTCATGTGTGGTTATTATTAGTTGTATTTTTCCTTTCAAAAATTTTCTTGAGGTCCCTAGATCGGTTCTCCATTGGGAATGATGTATTACTTTTCAACTCCTTGTTAACTCTAAATGAGAGACCTTTATCAGATGTATTTATCACAAGTATTGTTTTCCAACCCATTTTCTCCCCTTATTTTAGAGGCAACGCCTTTTGTTCTAAAAGTCAGATCCATTGATTTTTTTTTTTGTATATTCAATAATTTCTCCAGTTTTTTGGTTAGTATCTTTTTTTTTCCACCACAGTTGACACAAGCTTCTTGAAGGCAGGGAGCAAAATCCATTGGTCTATTTGTCTTGTGCCTTGTACATAATAAGAGCTTAACTCATCCTTATATATAATATATATACATAATGTATAATAGATATAATATATAATATTATAATAATATATAATAGCTTTCTCATCCCTTTTCTCAGGTGAAAGTGAACGATCTTAAAACTAGATGTTTGGTAGTTAATATTTTGTTGCTGAATTCACTTCAATATCCTATAACCAAAAGATTAAAAAAGTAAAAGAAACTTCATTTTTAGGCTCAGAGGACACAATGATTTTCTTAATTTCTTTTAGAAAAGCCTTAGGTTCCCTGTAGGCTCCAGGAGTAGGGAATGACAAATGATAAACAATTAGCAAAATGAGTTTAGTTTCACTGTAAGACTCCTGCCGGCTCTTGATTTATCTCTTCCCTGGAAACAGATAATGTAATTGAACTTTATTTCTAGGTTTAAATAAACGAGAAACTGCTAAGCAAATATTTCTTTATCATATTTTGAAAACACTTTCTGAGGGCTGTGTTGATAGAGTTAATTTCTACCTAGTTTAATTTTCTGCCCATAACTGGGTAAAGATGAAAAATAAAACACGCCCATATTCTCTAGAAGTTATATATTGCTTCATAACGTCATAGCTTGACTAAATTGGAATTCTGAACCAGCTCAAGAAGCTTCCAACCTTTTATCTCCAAAACAAAATAATAGTAAACCTAGTTACAGTGAGTTCCTGATGTATTATATTCAATCCCAGATGTTGGCTCTGTTGAGCAGATTTTATAAATAAACCACAAACTTTTTTTTCTACCCCTTTTGTAAAAGTCAGCTTGTTTAATAGATACAGAATTGCCTGCCTCCTCAAATAAAATTCTGATTAGCCTGCCTTTGATGATTTTTCCCCCTCATTTTACCTTCCCTTGGTGCAAATATGCTTTCTTCTAAGGTTAGCTTATTCCCTGAATCTCTCTTAGAGTGGGAGGGGATACATTGTGATGAGCACTTCTTTGTTAGGCTAAGATACAGAAACAGTTTTTGTTCATTGTTTTCTCTCACATGCCAGATAGGCTTTCTTTGTCACCAGAGATTATTCATCTTGTCTCTCCCCGATAGGCACTAAATTATAATAACAGAAAGAAAAATACATAGTTTTCTCTGCAGGCCTTTCATTGAGCATTCTGAAAGGCCCCCGTGGAACATCCTTTTCTCCAAGTGAAAGCCTGATTTCAGAAATGAGCTTTCTCTTGGAGGGGCAGCAGAGGCAGTTGAGTCAGAACACCCGGATTTTAATCTTGACTTCGCTCTTTTCTCCTTGCTCCTCCCTGGGAGAGTCAGTGTGATGTAATGAGAAGAGGTCTGCCTTTGGAACTAATCTCTCTGAGTTTCAGTTTGCTAATCTATCAAACTGGCACAGGGACACCATTAGTACCCAATTCATGGGCTGAGGAGATGATGTACATAAAGTACTTAGGAGACTTTAAAGCATTATTAAAATAGCCTAAAAAAAAGCTTCCTTTTGTGACTTTGGGCAATTCCCTTAACCTTTCTGGGCCTCAGTTTCCCCTTTTATAAAGTGGGAGGGTTGGACCATTTGATCTCTAAAGTTTCTCATTCCTATTACTATGATCTTCTCTAGCTTCAAGCTGCTTTGAATTGACAAGAGCTACTTCCCTAGTAAATATAACATGTTATATTAGTGTCAGAACTCCCTGTGTGAATTAAGAGGAACAAAATGGTGGTGCTGTGCTTTAGATAAGCAACATGTTTTAATTACTTGATATGTCGGTGGCATATTAACTCCAGGAGATCTATTAAACATCTTAGGAATTTAAGAAAAAAATGTTGCTTCTTATACCTACTTAAAGGATTCTTTTGTGGAAAATAAAAGGATAGACACTCGTGGTATAAGACTCTTTATGTCTTACGTGCTTTTTTCTTTTTGTAGGAGTAAAACACAAGTCTTCTCTGACAGCCGAGGACTGCTTTGAGTTGGGCAAGATAGCCTACACAGAAGCTGATTACTACCACACTGAGCTGTGGATGGAACAAGCGTTAAAGCAGCTGGAAGAAGGAGAAGTGTCCACCCTTGACAAAGTCTCGGTTCTAGACTATTGGAGCTATGCTGTGTACCAACAAGGGCACTTGGAGAAAGCACTCATGCTCACCAAGAAGCTCCTTGGACTGGGTAGGCTAGAACTGATCCTTTCCTGACATTATTCCTGACCTGGCCTGCTCTGAGTTAGGGGAGCTGCCTGCCCACCTGCCTGCCCATTTCTTCCCTCTCACATTCTCAAAAGACATTTCTAGGGGACTGTTCTGATAAAAATAGACAATGTCCCTTTGTTAAAGATTGCCTGAGTTTCTCTACCCTATTCTCTTAAAGGATTTCATAATCACATTGTAAGATGGCCTATTCCATCTAAAACTAATGCTACATTAAATTATAGCTTTCTTCCTAATTTTTATGGGTATAGAGTTTGGTATGGAGTTTTTGTTTGATATATTGTACTTTTCTTCAAAAGTACATTGACTTAAAATAGATTTTCCCGCTTGTCAGTACTTTGAATTTAAAAACAAATTATGACAGTGCTGATGATTTGGGGGAGATATAGCATATGGGTTTAATCCTTAAGCAGTTATAATTATTAACACATCATAATATGCATTATATATGTTATACAGCTTATATTATGCAATATAAATGCTTAATCATAAACATTTAATTAGTTTAAAATATGGGATTTAGACTCTGTAACTCAACTTAGGCTGCCATATTTATTAATTTCACTATCTTTATAGAAGAAGTGAGGTTTACTTCCTGCAGAACCAGAGCTCTAGGAGTCTCTTGAAGTTTGTCTGGAAATCTGGTTCACATTTCGTTCCTAATATCTTTGTTCTGCAGATGCATAACTGTTACTTGGCAGGGCATATAGCATAATGTAAAAGTAGCCCTTAAGATTCAGAAAGTGTTTTCACTTTGAACTCTTTCTTAATGGAGAGTAATTGGAATCATAAGTATTATGGGTGACATATGAACTATGATCAGAAATCATTTTATAATCTGGATGATAGATACAGGTTTCTAGACTTGTTTTTACTTATATGATATGTGTTTTTCTCTTCAAAAGTTTCAACTCCTCAGCCCTGAAGGTAGCAGGAAGCTCTGACTAGCAATTCTCTGGTAGCTATTGGCTTCTAGTTTACCTAGAAGTTATGAATTTAGCTTATTTTTCTCTTCCTTCTTGAAATGTTGGGATTAAAATGCTCCCAAGAATTCAGAAGTAGGCCAATGCTTTTTTGACCTCCACCCAGTATTTTCTTTATACTTAAATAAGATATCTCACTTTTGTCTGTATGACATTCCTTTCACCAACACAGATTGTAGACTGTGGTTTAGTAGATTCTTTAAGAGTTGCTGGAAAAAAAAATTCATCCCACTATAGCTATTCTGGTGATTAGTCTCTCTGAACTTAGCTATGGAGGCATCATGGTATAATGGAAAGTGTTTGAATCAAAGTCAAAGTCACATGCCCAAGCATCCCAAGTGCCAGAAGGAAATTTCTTTTGCTGAACGGGTGACATCCTTGGGGAAGGACTGGCATTGCCCCTGCCTGAAGTGTGAAAAATGTGGAAAGACACAGACATCAGGAGGCCATGCAGAGCATGAAGGGAAGCCCTGTTGTAACCATCCTTGCTGTGCAGCCATGTTTGGGCCCTAAGGCTTTGGAAGAGGAGGCGCTGAAAGTCATACCTTCAAATAAACCCAGGTACTGGGAAGCCTCCTCTTCATCTGTGCTGCTTCCCTTGAATCTATAGGCAAATGTCAGCTGGACTTGACCTCTTGTCCCCAATATTATTGTCCCCAATAAAACTTAAACACACTGACTTAAAAAAAAGGAAAAGAAAACACTGGGCAGAGGTCAAAAAGCAACTGCCACTACAAATAAATGATAGCAGAATTGGCCTACCTCTGAATTCTTAGGAGCATTTTAATCTCAACATTTCAAGAAGGAAGAGGAAAATAAGTTAAATTCATAACTTCCAGGTAAGCTAGAAGCCAGTAGCTACCAGAGAATTACTAAACTTTGGATCCACTACCTGTATGACCTTGGACAGGTTCATTTAACCTTTAAGGCTTCAGATTAATCATTTGTAAAATGAGGTAGTTGGACTAGATGACCTCTGATATCCCTTTGAGCACTAAATCTTTGATCCTAGGTTGGTCCTTTGATAGATGTTGATGGACTAAAACTTGAAGTCATTGCATTTCAGTGTAGGAGCTACAAAGCATATTCTCCTCTAGCATAGCCTTTTGGGAGCCAAGGGTCACCTCTGTGACATAATGAAGCATCAGAATGCAAGATATCAGTAGACATTATTCCACATAATGATGATTTTTAAACTTTTGGTCTCGGAAGAATGCTTTCCCTTGTCCTGGACACAACCAAAATGGGAAAAACTTTCTTCACTGATCACCAAAGAAGTCATGGTTGATTAAATTTCCAAAGTAGAAGTGTACTACTTGGTAACCTGAAGTAAATGTTTCTCCTTCAGGACTGCTGTGTTATTACTGTGTGCTGATCCTTAAACATCTACAGTCTGTCTTTCTTACTGTGTCAATAGATCCTGAACATCAGAGAGCCAATGGAAACTTAAAGTATTTTGAGTATATAATGGCAAAAGAAAAAGATGCTAATAAATCTACCACGAAAACTGCTGATGACCAACCTGAGCAGGAAAGTGCTTCTAAGAGAAAAGAACGTGCCAAGGATTACTTGTCCGAAAGGCGGAAGTATGAAATGCTGTGCCGTGGGGAGGGTCTCAAAATGGTAAAGTGGAACAGCCAACGTGTGTGTGTGTGTGTGTGTGTGTGTGTGTGTGTGTGTGAGAGAGAGACAGAGACAGAGACAGAGAGAGACTTTGAAAAAAGAGGCACCTGAAAATGCTGGAAATTGATATTGAGAGCATCATAATACAGGGAAGGTAAAAATATGCTTTTATACCCAGAGAATAGATATTAAAGTAGTTGCACAGATAGAAATTTTTGTCATAATAATGACAATGACTTCCATTAATTTGTAAACATAACATTTGTGTTATCCCAGTCAGCCTACATGATAAAGATTATTTAAGCCATTTCTAATGTTGGTCCATAGGGACTTTAGGCTCTGCTATACTTTACTAGGGTCTGTCAACAAGCATTGTTAATTATCTACTTGTTGGAGATGATGGTGGGTGCTGGGATGCAGAGAAGCTTAATAGACCCTGCCCTTAAGGACCACCTTACATTCTATTTCAAATACAGAGTCAAGTAAGATTATTTAGAAATATCACTCATTAGACTACGTAGCATCTTTCTTAGCAGCATCACTCATAGAAGGCTGGTTGGTTGTTGTCTTTTGTTCTCTAAGAGGACCAAAATGACATCCCTCTGCTAGAGTCAAGTTTCACTGTGTCTGACTATGACTGGTCAGACCAGTATGAGCTCGGAATGCTCTGCCACAGGTTGGGCACAAATAGTCCACGTGAACATTTGGGCTGGATACTTCAAATTTGCACATCCTGCATTTCCTTTGAGTTGTTTCAGTTCTGCTTTGCTCACAGAGCACAGCACCTTCTCTGATGTGTGCATGCCATACTGAATGGTCCTGTGCCAGGGTCTCCCATGTCACATAATTCCAAAGTTCTTAAGAGAGACCTTGAGATTGGAAGGGATCTTTCTGGTCCTACCTTTGAGACCTTGCCAGAATCCTGTCTTGCCATATCCTGGACAGGTGATTATCCAGAGTGTCTGAACACTCAGGGAGGAGCCTCACCTCACATGGTAGCCCATTGTGGTTTGAAGTAGCCACCATTTCACAGAGTTCTGCTCCCTTGTGACATCTGCCCGCTGGTCCTTGTTCTGTCCTGATCCTCCAGAGCAGGGTAGAACAAGTAATCAATTCGGTCAGCAGGTACCTATTTTGTGAAGGGTCATGTGCTAAGTGCTATCTATACAAAGTCACAGATGAGAGGCCTCGGTTCAAGCAGCTTGCATTCTATGGCGGGATGCAATGTATGCATGGACAAGCAAATATAATAGGATGTGCAAAGTAGTCTGAGAAGAGAGACAGAGACAGAGAGAGTGCTTTAACAGTGGGGACTGGGAGGGAGGAAATGACAGTTCTCACATAGAAGGTGGCACATGAGCTATACTTTGAAGGAAACTGGGCAGTCTAATGGTCAGAGAGGTGAAGACAGAGTGCATTTCCGACATGTAGCACAGGCTTTGTAAAGGTGCAGAGATGGGAGATGGAATCCCATGGGTGGAAAACCGTTAGTAGACCAGTAGACTAAAGAGTGTGGGAATGAGACTAAAGATAAGTGGGAGCCAGATTGTGGAAGACTTTAAATGCCAAATTGAGAATTTTGTATTTTACCTTAGAGGCAATAGGAAGCTAGTAAAAATTGTTATTATCATTATTTTTAAAAGGGTCAGAGCTGTATTTTAGCATTTTGGCAGCTATGTTTTGCAAAAGGCGAAGATGTGAGGCAAGGATATCTGTTAGGAGGCTGTTGCAGGAAGAGAGTAATGGGAACCTGAACCAGGGTGGGTGAGGCGCATGAGTGGGGAGGAGGTAGAGGCCAGAGATGAAGAGGGCGTCGCTGACTGTGGTAGAAGGTATAGAGAGCTCACATAGGAGGAGGACTGAGGGAAGACTGGGTTTAGCCATTAAAGGATTATTGGTAACCATGAAGAGAATAATTCAAGTGGTGTTGACTTTTTGCAAGAGGCTGAGAAGTAAGAAGGAAATGGAGGTAATGGGTATAGAACCTTCCCTCATATGTGATAGCTGTGAAGACATAAGTGAAGATAGCCCTGTTTCCCTCCACTACTCACACTTTGGAGTTCTCTTTTCAGGTCTCAATTACATTTAGGCTTTTCCTACAAAATGTATTTTATTTACAACTCAATAAAAGAGAATTGATGTCAGTATTAAATGTGGAGATTTTAGGAATGTCTTAAGGAAGAATGATCAGATCTTATCAGTATTGGTAGCATACCTAATGAGTTATTGTGCAACGTATAGAATCCTGTGAATATATCATCTCTTTCAATTTGAACCAGTTTGTCTGGCTTGGTTTTGTTTTGCTAGTGTTATTCAAGTAAAAACTTTAAAGAGCAGAGATTAAATTGAAAGAATTTCACTTTAACATCATTTCCTTAATATGCACAAAGTATTTCTTTAAGGTCTGAAATACTTAATTTCCAAGGTCATTTACATGTTCATAACATGTAAATAAAGCATAGGAAAAGGAAATCATGAATTTGGGCAGGTAGTATCTTTTGGAGAGGTATAATCACTTAGAAAAGGGAAATGTTAATAACTCATATATATTCCTAATATCTGCCACTAATGAATTCAAACCATATTTGCTGTAACAAATATATCTGCTGAATAAGTGTTGTCAGTTGGCTAATGATTAGCATCAGAAAGTCATTCATCCATATACTCACCACATTTATCAGGTACCAACTATATGTATAAAGTATAGTAGGGTACAAAGAATGAGGTGGCCAGACTTTCCCTCGTGAGCTTGCAGGGTACTGTGGATAACCTGAGGGTTGTCTGTGAGTGTATGCCTGTGCAAGTACATAGATGCACAAGGCAGCATCTTGTACTTAGTGTACTTTCTCACTCTGATAGAGGTGAAAGAGAAGACTTCCTGTTTGGAGGACATAAGTTGTTCCTGTGTCAACACTTCAAAAATCAAATGGCTTGCTTTTTAGTTGTACTCATTTGACACTTGTCCTCCTTAGGGACCCCCAGACCCACCTAGAAGGTGTAAAATTAATTATCAATTTTTCCCTCAATACCACCCCCCCATCCCCAGTACAAAGAAACAACCAGCCTTAGGAATCAGAGGAAACCAATTAAAATAACATTTTGCAAGTCTCAGGAAAGTCTTGTGTCGCTCTTTACAAAACAGAATGAGGTCAGCGGTTATAAGTTAACCAGTAGGTAGAGAACAGAAATGGAAAGAGTTCACCGAGTTTCTGATTTGTTGTGGACATTAACCAATTGACTCCTTTATCTGTGACAGACACATCTTTGTCCATTTTATAGGCCAGATCAAATGGTAGAGTATAAATTTAGCCTATTTTCCCTCAGGATAATCAGAAAGTTTATCCCTTCCTGGGACATATCCTTTTGCCCTTTTTTTTCCCCAAGGAGATAGTCAATGGATTGATTCTGTTGTCACACTGCTCTCTAGTTCTGAGAGATCTGGACATTTCTCATTAATGATTTCTTAAAATATAATGCCCAGGCCTTTTTTTTTTTTTTAAAAAAAAAAGGATTTTCAGGGAGTCCAGTGATTCTTTAATTATTTCTTCTTAACCTGTTTTTCACCATCAGTTATTTTTGCTATCAGGTACCTTATATTTTCAATCTTCTGATGTTCTAATATTTCTGGCTATCTCATGGAGTAATTTATTTCTCTTTGATCTATTTTGGCTTCAGGGAGACCATTACTTGAGTAAAGTTTGGCACTTTCTCTTTTAAATTATTTATTGTCCTTTCAGTTCCTTCCTGAAGAGTTTCTATTTCATTAAAAAAATTTTTTTTCTTTATTTCTTCCAGGTAGGCATGTAGTCTTTATGAAAAGTTGTTTTTTCCCTTTGATTTACTACTTTTACTTATTATAGAGTTAAATTTGCAATAATTCTTGATACCAGTTGAGTTTTGCATTGATAGATTGGTTTCTCTAGTTGTAGTTTTTGAATTGGAGCTTTGTTCCTGGGGTAGGATAGTCATCCTGGCTTGGTCTCACCTTACGCTGGCTGTGTTCCAGCACCGATCTCCATTTCCCAGTGTTAGTCTTTCCCCACCCCCCAGCCCTTCCCTTCTCCCGTCTTTGGAGATAGATCTTGAGAATCCTCTATAGCACTGTGGAACAGAGTGCTGACAACCTCAGGATCCCCTGAATCTTGGAGATGTCCTAGTCTAAGCTCTGTCCCTCTTCTTATTGCCAGCCCCCTGTATCTTCCAGTGCCTCTGCTGTGGGCTTCCTCTGAGGGCTTTCTATTCTTCCTGCCTCCAGACACAGAGCTTTGCAGGCCACACCTGTTTCTGGCCCATCAGGCTAGGAGGTTGGCATTATTTGCCATGCTGGCTTTGCTTATGGTTTTTTTTTTCTATTGCCTGAGGGCTTCTGGCTGACTTTTTTTGTGCAGTTCTGAGATTGAAAAATCACTTATTGTATATTCCTATTGGACTTCCTGGTCATTATGTAGTTGGGTGTGAATGTCAGCTTTTTACTGCAGTAGATATGTAGGAGTTGGGCAGTTTACCTCCCTTCAGGCAACAGTCTTTGCCAGAATTTTGTGCATAGCTTTCAGGTGTTAAAAAGAGGATCTTCAAATTAATCCTAGAGGTAATCGCCACTGGTTTTTCAATCAGAGAAGAGATTTGGTTGGACCTGTGCCTTAAGACTATCACTTTGGACACTATATGGAGAGAGGAGAGACTTGAGGCAAGTGAGGGTGTGAGAGCATGGTGATGAGCATCCGAGAGATGTCTTAGATTTGGCCCAGGGTTCTAGACTGGAAAGGTCTTTTTGGAACATGACTGCTCTTCAGTATGTTAGCTCTCCTTTCCAGTTGTGTGACTTATCCAAGTCATTGAAGTTAGACTATGCAGATCCCTGGAGGTGTTCCACAAAGCTTCCCAGGTCAACATCGGACCATTTAAATGCCTATTCTTGGTGACCAGCCGCTCAGCCAGTTTGGAATTGATCTAACCCTGCCCTGTGAGAGCCCTCTTCTGCTTATCTTTTTCACAAGAATAGCATGAGAGACTTCTTCACATGCTTTGCTAAAATCTAAGTAACATCAATACCACCCTGATGTACCAGTTTAGTGACCCTACAAACAAAAAACAAACCAAAAATGGAAATAAGGTGGATGTGATGTGGTCTCTTCCTTTTGTGTTTTGTACCAGTCACTCTCCAGTGTATGCTCCCCTTCTCTGCTGCCCTCTACTTTAGTTTATGCAGCTTTTTTTCCCCCATGATTCCCTGAATTCCTTATATTTGTAAACTCTATTTATATGCCCGATTTTTCCTTAGCCATCTTCCAGTTGATGGGCATCTGTTTTGTTTTAAGTTTCTTTGCTTCCATGGAAAAAAGTACAGCTATAAATATTTTGATATAAGGGAACTTTCTGTTTTGGACTTTTGGGGTTTATACCTTTGAGTTGAATTTCTGGGACAAAAAGAAGAGTTTTGTGATTTTTCTTGAGTTATTTCACATTCGAATGACCCTTTCTTGATGTAAACCTGCTGGTTCTCCGGGATCATCCCTTCCTTGTCTATGTGTTCACTAAGTCATTCTTTCCCTAATATGGTGTAGAATTTTTGCCAAAAATTGATTTAAAGCTCCCGGGCATACAGTTTGCAGACTTTATTATCTTTCTTTTTTCCCAAAGAAAATGAAGACATTTGCCTTTTTTTTCCATTTCACCAGCACCTGCCCTGTTCTCCATGATACTTCAGGGATATCTGGAAATTATTTGGGAGAGTGGGTTGAAAACCAAAAGAAAGCACTGCTTTATATTAGGGAAACTGCCCAATTACTATGAAGGAATCTTTGATACCTGGAATTTTATTTTGATGAAAAACACCTATTTCTTTCTTCATTGCCATCTTCCTTCTCCACAAAAACAAACAAATAAACAAAAACTCCGTAACAAAATTGATTTTTCATTCTGAAAGTCAGGTTGTTCTTAATGTAAGGAAGACTTACCTGTCAAAGCTCTTTGAGATGGTTTTATTATATGAGAAATAACCTTCTTCCCCCATCAAAGTAAATTAAATTTACCTGGGAATTTCTTACTTAGCCCTGTCTCCTTTTTAGTGATTGAGTATTTATTGCTATTCACAATACAAAGACTATAGTGTTTTCCTGATAGATTGAAATTTTCCCCTACATAGAACCAAAGAAATGTACAGCTTCTGCTTTGAAGATGACCAGTTTACATACAGGTCTGGGGTTTCTTACAAAGTACTTGGAGATTCTAGTTTTCAGACAACAGAGAGGATTTTGAACTATTTTTCTTATCCCACATTGTTTTCTTATGTTTTCCCATTTCTTTCACCTTTGTTCTTAGACCCCTCGGAGACAGAAGAAGCTCTTCTGCCGCTACCATGATGGAAATCGGAACCCTAAGTTCATTTTGGCCCCAGCCAAACAAGAGGACGAGTGGGACAAACCTCGCATTATTCGTTTTCATGAAATAATTTCTGATGCTGAGATTGAAGTTGTTAAAGACCTAGCAAAACCCAGGGTAAAAATTTCATTTGGATTTTTTGGAGTTTTATAGATAGTGCCACACGTGTAAGAACTTTGTTTTTTTGAAGAGTGATATAATTTCATATCCGTTTTTTTCCTTTGTAAGAATTTAAGAACAAACTGAAGTAGATTGTGATTTATTGAATCTCTTTTTGTTGGGTTATGGCTTCCCCTAATCTCGAATCTTATCAGAACATATAACTTTTTATGTAAATATAGCAATTAGATTTTGTTTGTGACAGTTTCTTTCCCAGTATATTGCTAATACATGCTGAATTACATTGTGTTTGAACTGCATCTTTGAGAAAACATATATGATACTTTTCTTTTTTAAAGATAATTCTCCTTTCAGCGTTGTGCTCAGACACTTTTTATGTTCTGGAGTTTTGTAATCCACTCACCTGGGAGGGTTTTTGCTTTTTCTCACCTTCAGTGGAAAATGCACTCAGAAAATATAGTTAAAGTATTTCATTTAGTTTTGGTCCCTTGTTCCTATATTTTAATGCTTGATTATATGTTTGTAGTTTCAATAGTATCTTGCACCATTGTAGGGGAGAGCATAGTCCATCACTTTCAGGCTGCTGTTTATGATTCTTATTCCACCCCTTTTAGCCCTTTTAAAAGCTTAATAGCACAAACATGAGCATGTAAATGATGAAAATGAATTTTTATTTTACAGGAGTATGCCAGTAACTAGATTTAAAATTCAGTTCATGGTCCAGGCCCTCTTTTTTTTCCCATTAGCTCATTTTAAAAGATGTTTTGTAATTATAGAATTGAACCAATTGCTTTTGATTGTGTTGGACAGGAAACAAACTGCCACCATTTGTGTACAGAATACAGAATAAATGGAGGAGATTGTTAATTTAATATGAATAGCTTCCTTGGTTCCTTCAAAAATGAAAGGTTAAAGTTTCTTGAGCCTCTTAATTGAATTTAAGAAAAAAGTCTGAATTAAGCCACAACAGCTGTTCAAATCGGTATTCTTTAATTTCTTAGCAACAGAGGAGCACTTTGCAAATTGAGGAAAAATGTTTTACCTTGTAATGGTTCTCTGCTTTAGCCTTTAATGCTGGGACCCTGAAGTTGAAGTCTTACAATTTATAATCTTAATGCAAAACATCTCTGCTACTATGTGGTATCAATTCGTCTCTGAATTTCTATCTCAGTGAATCATGTCCTATAGCCATCCCTACTAAATAATAATACATTTTAAATGATGTGGTATGTGTGCCCTTGACAATATTGAATACAATCAGAGGAAACAATTAAGTCTGTGTTTAGAGTCATCTGTCTTTTAAGATGAGTCCTCATCCTATATTGGTCTCTTAGGGATGTTGTCTGTAGTTAACAAGTCCCTCATCTTAGCAGAAAAATTTATTAATCTTATTTGGATAATACCAGTCCTTCCATTTTGAGCTCGATGTAGCTACATCCTATAATCTTTAGAATGTAAGATGGAGCATTTTTTTAAATCTGCTTTTTTTCGTCTTTGGCTGAGTAACTCTAAATGTTGCTGATCTGTCTTAAAGTGACTCCTTAATATATTATTTTCTAAATGGGCAACACTTTTAGGAGGAGCTTCTTCACTTAAAAAGAAATCAAAGGCAGAACCTAAATGGCTGTTTGAAATATCCGTTCTTAAAAGCAGTAAACATTTGAAATGTCCATTCTTAAGAGATATACAACTGCCGGTTCGAAAAAGAGAGACTCTAGCTAATAAAATGCTGCTTACCATAGGATGGAAAACTGACCTCAGAGTCAGAAAGACTGGATCAGGTCCTACCCTGATACCTTGGAAAAGTCTCCTCTCTTTGCTCTAGTCAACTCTCCAAGACCATAAGCTGTAAAACATTTGTTGATCTGTTTTGAAAGAGGAAGTTTCACCACTGGGTGTTCCCTATATCAATGAGATTGCAAAGCTAGATTTAAAAAAAGATTGTCTTTGTAATTACACACATGCAAAAACTGTGACTGTGCCCCCACTTCTTACCATAACCCACCTCCCCCAACTCCTCTAGGGAAAAAGTAGAAAAGCTTGAATGATCTGCTTTCTAGGCTCACCCAGTACCTAAGGCTTATGTGAGCTTTTCACTCCCCGCCCCTCACCCCCGGCCCCTACCTCGGGATTCTGATTGGTCGGAGAAATGTGATGCAGTTTTTGTTTTATAATACAACTATTTCAATGGTTGGCTTCACAGCTGAGGCGAGCCACCATTTCAAATCCAATAACAGGAGTCTTGGAGACGGCCCATTACAGAATTAGCAAAAGGTAAGAGAGACAAATGCTGAATGTTTTACCCTGTGATGAGTGTTTTGTACTTCCCACAGGTACTGTGCTCATTCAGGGACAGAAGCTTGTTTTCTAAAGCAATATTTTCATTTTTGAGTCTCCAGCTCAAGTCACTGCCCTCGTAATACACATAGAGAAGCCGCTCTTGTGTTTCACAGGTGGAGCCCCTCAGCTAGAAGTGAGGGCTTTAGTTTTTAATTAGTTCCAGTCTTATTTTCAGGGAGTTAGTGACATCTTGCAGCTTTGATCTTGAGATACAAAATATCCCCGGATGTGGTCTGATGCCTGTTTTCTTTGTCTTTGTCTCTGCCAAGAACCCTAGGCCTAGATGAGTGTGGCAGCCCCAGATGCTCATTAATGCCCATCACTTCCAGTGCTACAGGGCATTCACATTCTCCTCTGTTATTCTAGCATCAGCCTTCAGAAACATTTGTTCATCAGTCACATAAAATCACTTTGTCCAGAGTCTTAATCTGTCTTTGTCCCATTTGGATTTTTTTTTTAATTTTACAAATTTGCTGACTCAGATTTGGCACTGAGAGAATAGTGCAATTTTTCTATCTCTCAAGGTATTTTTCCAAAGCCTATAACTTGTGAGCTCAACTGTTTTACTGTTTTCTCCAGCAAAATGCTAAAAAAAAAAAAAAACCCAGAAAACTATTTCAGTGAATTATTTTTTAAAAAGATGAGTTTCTTCCGACTTCTAATCAGTGTTGATTTTCTAAATGGAAGTCAACTTGATTATTCATATTGTTCTCTCTGTAGATGAAACCTAGATGAGAAAAACAAGATGCGTTAACCTTCTAGAGTCTGAGGACTTCCTGTGAAACACAATGCTAAAAGTTATTTGTAGAAAGCTTCAAATGACTTTTTAAAAAAGTGAAAGGACAACCAATTTGCAACTAAACTTGTTTATCCAATTCTCCTTGATTTGGAAGTGGCTCCCTTTGCTGCCACCTTTCTAAATGTCTCTGCCAATTTGAGAGCATTGCATACTATCCAGACCAATCGGAACCTTTCTGATCATCTGTGGCCAAAACAAAGCAAAGCAAACAAACCAAAAACAAAGCCTCCTGCGAGAGTAAGTTCTTGTCCTTTCTCTTTTTTGTAGCTGAGCCGGGCTACAGTACATGACCCAGAGACTGGAAAGTTGACCACAGCACAGTACAGAGTATCTAAGAGGTAAGGGGAAAGGAACCAATGAACCACATGTGAAGTTAGAAATTCTCCCGCTGATCCCAACTGGGTTTAATCTTCTGGCTTTTTCTTTCCTTTGCTTTAACTGGGAAGCAAAGGGGAGAATTTAGCTGTGCTTATGCTTGCTGCTTTTTAGAGAATGTAAAGTTTATGAAATGTAATGAAGTGGTGTTTTAATAGTGGTGGTACTAATACAGGTTACTTGCCTACCTGCATGCATTTTTTTAAATAGCTAAGACAAATATACCAAGTGAAGCTGGGCTGGTTATTATTAACTCTCTTTTTAGGCAGAGCCTAGAAAAGGATGGTTAAGATTGAAGCCTATCTATTATCACTGTGATCCTTTGAACTACCTAACAAAAAAAATCCTCAGAGAATACCAATTCCTAAATGAAGAGAAAAAATATCAATGCAGAAGAAATTAGATTCCCCACAATAAGTCATATACTTTGCTATCTCTTTTTCTTCTGGAAGGAGAGGGGTCAACAGTAGAGTTGTATAATCCTAAAGGATCATCAGTAACCATACTTGAAAATAGGAACTTTGGAGATGAAGCTAAAACATTATACGCACTTGGAAGTGAGTAGGCAGTTTCAGCCTATGGAGGGTAGAAAATTCAGCTGAAATAACCATTTGGTAGCATCTGTAATTCATCACCTCAGTGGTGCCAAGGCTAGAAAGAGAGCCTTAATTTAGCATTTCCTTACTTTGGCAGGATTCCATGTATCCTTTAGTGTATTAACTTAGTTTTCAGTGTGTGTGTGTGTTCTTTTCATAAACCAAAATAATCCAGTGGCACTAAATTTGTATTTGCTACAATGTGCTTTTAGTTTGGGCCATATGAGGAGAATTCCATTGAAGGAGTCTTACTAAAGGCTGCCTGTTCACAGACAGAGTCTACTCTTGGAGCTGGATTTGGAGACTGCCTACTTCCTTAGGAGTTAAGATTTTTAAAAGTCAACTTTTAGTTAAAGTATTCTTAAACCTTGAATAATTTATCCCAATGCCATGATAACGTGACCTCTTCTTTAAAACCTCACAAATTAAGGGAAGTCTATCTCTTTTTTTCACAGAAATTAGGCTGTTGTGGAGACTTCTGTGTCTGTGATACTAACTACTAAATACACAGATTAGACTAGTTATTTCAGTGAACTATCTAGACAGTAAATAAAAAGTGCGAACTTAGTTTATTGGAAAACTTTTTCAAGGCATGTAGATATATAATAGGCTTTTTGAATAAATATATTGCCATTATAACTATAGGGCTTTTTGCTGGCAATTTAAAATAAATCACTCCTAGGAGAGCCAGTCTAGAAACATAACTTTTTTCTTAATGACTAAATATTTCTAAACATTCCAGGTTTCCTTAAAAAGAAAAAAAAAAACAACCAAACTCCACATATTAAAATGAAGCCACTCTTCTGAAAGACAGAATTCCTGGATTTCTGGGAAGGCAGAGTCACAGTTGATGTAGAACGTGGCCAAGGGAGGCAGATTAGCCAGTAGCATCGGGAGTCATGACACACTGTGAATAATGCCAGAATAAATTTAGTGTTGGCAAAGAACAGGTATATGTGTGTGCCTTTAAAGCAGCCTGGTTAAAAAAGTTTCCATGGCACAGTGAGGTTCAGAGAGTCTGCCTTAGGAAGACTGGACCTACCACCTTTTCTTTTACTTTTAAAACATTCTTATTGCCTATAAAGCAAGAACTAAGAAAGCTATTCTATATAAAGCTTCCAAAATGATTTCAAGTCTTGTCAATATTGATTGAGTTTTTTTAAATTTGTTTTTAATACTCTTCTTCCTGAATTACTGAAACTAGTAGAATGATGTAGTTGTGTTGAAATAGAAAAACATTTTGACTAGTGAATTTTACTTTTCTGATAATTCCATAAATTTTTTTCTCTCCTCATTACAAATCTAATTTAAAAAAATATGGTACTCCAACTTGGTACTGTGTTTAAGTGAATGTTTTATGTTCCTTTCATGAATTATACTGGGGGTGGTGATGGGGAGAGGTGGAGAGAGAACCTCTTTCTCAGATACAACATAAGGAAAGATTTATGTGTGCTGATGTCAGTAAGTAGTAATTTAATCTTTTGCTCTGAGACCATTTTTATTTTGAAAGGGTCAATGAAGCACTTAAAGACTATTATTTTTTAAATTTATAAAAGATTACATCATTTTCAGCTGAAATAAGAATTTGCTTGTTCCTCCAAAAAGGATTTCTTAGGCAAAATGTGTGTATAGCTCTTTTTCTGTTAGAAAAGAGGACTTTTGTTTATTTCACTGACCATCTGCAAGTTGTTGGCAAGTCACCTATGTCTTTCAAACCTCAATTTTGAAATACTTTTTGTTTAAGAGTCCTATCAAGGAGGACCTAGCTGTGGCTTAGTATACAGTCAATAAACAGGGTTTAGTGTCTGATAAATGGTACTCTGTAGACAGGTTAAAAGGACCAGCTAAAGTTGAGAAATAGGAATTTATAATAGCATGTCTTAAGTTTCAGGAGAAAATTTTAAGATCTTATTTTATGCTATTAGCATATTTCTGAGGGTGATTTTATACCAAAAAAGTATACTTTGAATATTTACAAAACAGTTAGTGACAACAAAAACTCAAGTGTCTTGAGACAATCGAATGATGCTTATCCCAGTACAGGGATTTGCTTTGGCAAAGAGAGGGGTGAGGAAGGAGGCAGTGGCAGAAGACATCTGAGTGGTGTGAAATGAGGGTAGAAGAAGAGCGCCTCAATTTTTTTGGTGAAAGATGAGGTAAGATTGGGGATGGGAGAAGGGGGAGCCGTGGGAGGATTGAGAAAGGCTGGAAAGGTTGAGGAAAACCATTGTCTAGAGTAGGATTGAGGAGGGCTGGAAAGGTTGAGGAAAACCATTGTCTAGAGTAGGATTGAGGAGGGCTGAAGAGGTTGAGGAAAACCATTTTTTAGAGTAGAATAGTGGGTGGTAAGGGAAGTACAGAAGGATTGCCCACTTGAGGTTGTGTAACATAAATTTGTAGTGGATCTGACCAACATAGTTTCATGATTTTCTCCAGCTTCATTCAGCAGCCTATTAAGGCCTAGAAAAATAGAGATGCTACCTTGACTGAGGCAGGCCCAAGGTCACCCAGGAAGTGGCAGAGCCTAGGATTTGATGTCCCTATATTCTGTGACTCCAGTCTGGTGCTCTTTTTACTGGTGCAACTGGGATGCAGAACCATTCCAGTAATAAGGATAGGAGGTAGAATCATATTCTTTTGGTTAATGAATAAATGAAAAGGCCAAGGAGTATGCTGTTTTATAAACTGTGTGGGGTAGAGATGGACATGCATTTTACTTTTCAGGGTAGGGGAGATGACAAGAAATGTAAATGTATGCCTACCTTTTGGCCCCAGTCCCAGTTACCATGCCCATGTCCTTTTTCTGTTTAAAAGAGAAGGATTCCCATGAAGTTTATAATGGACAAAGGAGGGAAAGAACAGAAAGATTATCTAATGTGTGGTTTTTCCCTCTGAACAATTGTTCGCAAGAGAAAGTAGTTGTTTTGGCTGCTTGTCATACCCTTCGGGTCTTGAAGGACTGCCTACGTTGGTAGTTAATTTTGTTTACTTTTTGCCATTCTGAGAGACTGCGTGATTCATGCATCTAACAATGTGAGCCACGGTACCTTTAGTGTGTAGGCATTTGCTAATGTAGACATTGTAGAATAGACTTGTGATAGCCAGGAAATTGGACATTAGGACACAGCTTCCATTGTCATAGACAACCACTGAAAAATGTTAGAGACAGTTCTTGCTTTATGTAAGTAGACTGTTCTACAAACTTCTGTGTAAAGCAATTTTTATGTAATGTGAATGAGAAGGGAGGGAGGGAGGTGGAGGGAAAGGGGCCAGAACACAGTTCAAGGACAGGTTGGGGTCAGGGATTGAGAAGGGAAAGCAGGAGGAGGAGGCCAGGGCAAGCCATGTGGAAGCCTGGCTGTAACCAAGAGGAAAAACATGGAAAGGCAGTCACATGGGGGTCAGACAGGAGAGGAGGGTGCTCACATGTGGTACCAGCATGCAGATGGTCAGAGTGGAGCAGCAGTGGTCTCCCCCAGCGTCTGTTCTTCTGCTTTCACTTGGAGGGGTTGGCTTTTTTTTGGGGGGGGGGGGGGGGGGGGGTGGGAGGTTGCAGATCATTGAACCAAGAGGTTAGGAGTGAGGAGAGAGAGAGAGAGAGAAAGCGTGCAAAGTATTGCATAGTATAGTTAACATAGGTGTTTTTTTGGAATGCAGATTTCTTTTAGAATTCTTTATATAAAGTCAAAATTTACATAATATGAATTTACATAAAGTGAGAACTGTCTATATTTTAGACAATTGGCTTTGAATCCCCTGCTAGAGCATGTGAACTCCTTGCAGACTAGTAAAGCAATGGAATTGTTACTTAGGATTTTCATTTTTGCGTCAGTCCTGTTTGGGAGATCAGAAGAACAATGCCAATGTCACATAATATTTTACTTTATTTTGTTTTTTGTTTGTTTGTTTTTTTGGAGGGGGAAGATAGGGCAATTGGGGTTAACTTGCCCAAAGTCACATGGCTAGTTTTTTGTGTTAAGTGTCTGAAGCTGGATTTGAACTCAGGTCCTCCTGACTCCAGGGCCAGTGCTCTATTCACTGCACCACCTAGCCACCCCTCACAAAATATTTTAATCTTAGAAAATAGTGGGGGGGGAAATTTTATGATCCTTCTTCCTCCTGTTATTAGATATTTGATTAGAAATATGCTAATATATTTAAAATATTTACCTGTGGAATTAAAAAAATTTTTAATGATGTAAAGTTAGGAAGAGAGGGAGAGATTCTTGTGGGACTTTTTTTCGTTTAAAGATTCAGAGTAATTCTACTACTCTTCTCACTACCCCATGTTAAAAACATGATGAAACCTTGCTCTTCTGTAGAATGAATGAGTAAAAAAGCATTTACTCAGTACTTACTATGATAATAGGCCCCATAGTAAGAGTTTGACTACAGATATAAGCAAAAAGACAAGGTTCTCTTCTTTATGTATATTGGCATTTTTAATAACAAATCCACTGGCACAGATCACAGCTGTTCTTTAACTCAGTAGATGATTTTTTGAGAAATTCTATGATTGAAAAATCAGTTGCCTGTGGCCAAGTTGCTGATGAGTCTCTCTCCAGACTTACCCAGGCTGGGCCTTGGACAGCAGACACATCCCTGGGCATATATTGGAAACCTTTTGAGTTTGGAGCTTTCCCTTGGCTGCTGTAAGATCTGAGAGGCCTTCATGCCTCAGTAATGCTTCAGACTAAGACTTTAGAGGAAGAATGTCCATAGCTAAAAGGAGAGGGTGGGGCTGGGAATCAGACAGCCCAATAGGCCAACGGCCTTTAGTTAAAAGGCTTATTAGGAGACTGTTGCCTTGGAGTTTTTTTTTTCTTTCTAAATGACAAGCATTAATGAACATGTTGTATTGGATTCCTGCTGATACAAGTGATCTTGGTTTTGGTTTTTAGTGCCTGGTTGTCTGGTTATGAAGACCCTGTGGTGTCTCGAATTAACATGAGAATACAGGACTTGACTGGACTGGATGTGTCCACAGCCGAGGAACTCCAGGTAGGTCGCCCAGTTGAAAATGAATACACTTCGCCAGCCCCGTCACTCCACTTCAAGGACCTTTCATCTTTGCCATTCCTAAAGAGCTCCTTCTTGATGTGTTTCCCAATACCAAATTTAAAGCACATCCGACTTGTCATTTTAATGTCACTTATTGCTCAGGCTCCAACTGGCAGGTGAGAGAGGCTGCATTATAGGAGAATTCACAAGGTGACTTCCTTGGGCATTTCTGCCTTTTTTGACATTCATTGGATCAAAGCACTCATCTTTCTAATATATTTTTAAGACCTGTTCTGCTCTTGAAGTGTGTGTGTGTGTGTGTGT
>NW_027187339.1:11723-52421 GCF_028583685.1 Petaurus breviceps papuanus | reverse complement strand
GTGTGTGTGTGTGTGTGTGTGTGTTAAAAGACTGTGGGAGAAAAGGAATGATGTGTCTACAGAGTCATAGTAGAGAAGTTTAAATTTACAACACACACACACACACACACACACACAGAATGTCTAGAAGGCCTGTGGACCTCATGTTCAGTTAGTACTTTGTTCTTTTTCCCTGCTCTGGTCTTTACAGAGTCCACTAGCCGGTACCTCTCTGCTCAGTAGGTCAGTCCTGCCTTTGGTTTTTGTAGCATGGAAGGAAAGCTATAACTACCTGATAAGGGGCATCAAGCAGGAAGAATTGTGTGTGTGTTTACTTCTTCCCTGTTTTCAGTTGTGTCTGACTCTTTGTGACCTCATTTGGGGTTTTCTAGGCAAAGATAATGGAATGGTTTTCCATTTCTTTCTCCAGCTCATTTTACAGATGAGGAAGCTGAGGCAAACAGGGTTAAGTGAATTGTCCAAGGTCACACAGCTAGTAAATGTCTGAGGCTGGATTTGAACTTGGGAAGATGAGCCTTCCTGCCTTCAAGCCCAGCACTCTGTGCACTCCTTAAATGAAAAAAAAAAAGCCAAAAACACAACTGGCAGGACAAGGACCTAGTTTGAGTAGAAAACAAAAGCACTTGGGAATTTGCCACCATTTTGGGCTTTGGAAGAAGCCTTGATCTTCACTTCACATGTCCTTTGAGATTTTAATGCCGAGCCATGATGTTAGAGCTGCATTGATTTTTGAGTGAGGACACCTGAGGAAGAATTGGCTTTTCCCAGATTCTGGCTGAAGGTGGTCATGGCAGCACACAATAAATACCTCCCGTTCTCTCCCTCATCCCCCATGAACTGTCACTGCTTTTAGCTTTGTCGCTTCTCGTTTCACCATAGGTAGCCAACTACGGCGTAGGAGGCCAGTACGAGCCTCACTTTGATTTTGGAAGGGTAAGTGCAGCTATTCTTATATTTTGTTCTTTATATGCATTGTTTCTCTTTTTCAGGTGGCAAATTATGGAGTGGGAGGACAGTATGAACCCCACTTTGACTTTGCACGGGCAAGTAAAAAGATGAAGGGGTGACAATAATACACTGAAGCGTAGGCAATACACAGTGTTTCTCCACACTCTTGCTATTATTATTATTATTATTTTTTTAAAAATTCCTTGGCCTACAACCTCTTTCAAATTATTTGAATGAAGCTCACTAAACCACCAGGGGAACAGATAAATGAAGGGGTCACCATTTAACTTGTCAGTTACATTCAATCAAGAATGTTGTGGTGAAAATGATGCATTTTATATATATTTTTAAAAAATCCAGAACCAGTTAGATGTGTGTTGTTCCTTTCTAAGTCACATTACTGGTAAATTGGACCTAACTTGATTGGAATAAAGTTAAACTGAAAATATAAATGTCACTTTCAGTTCAGAAAAAAGTACCAGAAAAGAGGTCTTTTGCATTCCCGTTGCTTGGATTTCCTGGAGTTTATTGTGCTTTTGACTAAACTCAAATCTGTCTTCCTTAACAAAAATAAATTTTTGTGATTTCCACATGTAGCTATTACTAAAATGCCACTACTGAATTCTGGTGATTTTGGGTATCTCTGCATTAATATAAGGTGAACACTAATGTGGTCTGTTGACTCTCTACTAACCATTATATAAATGTGTTTTGTTGGAAATCAGTAGGATGAAAAACAGTTGTTTTCTTGATTATGGTAGAAATTAATACACATACATATTAATTGTATGAATCAGCTTCTGAAATGGTCTAAAATTCATACAAAACCAAATTAATTCACATGTGAATCAATGATAGGAGCATATCCCTTGATTGTGGAGAAACAAAAACAATTTTAAGGTAAATCAGTAAAGATTATTTTTGTTCTTACAGTCCCGGCAACGAAATTGGTACCGTTTGATACGTAGCATGATTTTATCATTCCCTCATACTCTACTTAATGAAGGGAGGGAGAAAGTGTTTGAAGTATTTCTTCATTTTTCAGAGAGTTTATGCTTAGGTTTACTATACAAATATTGTCTCCTTTTAGCTTCCAAAACAAAAATCATGTTTTAAACTCCAGCATTGCTCAATTGTAAAATCAGGGGTCATAGAATCTTTGAGGTTGGCGGGCATTATCTAATTATAATCTTTCCTGAATTGTGAATTTATTCTACAAGTAGAAACCTGCCAAGATTAGCCCACCCTTCTGTTTTGGACAGCTTTGTTAGGGAGTCCTTTTTTTTGAGCCTAAATCTGCCTGTCTTCTTAATATCTAATTTTAATTAGCCTATTTTTTTTTATTCTGCATGACAGATAAATAAATACTTGAAGACAAAGATTGTGGTTCCTCTAATTCTTCTCTCCCCTAAACATCCCCAGTTATTGTGACTGATCCTCCCATGTTATGGTTTTGATCGAATGGCCTTTTTCTCACCTTCTAGACATGGTTCAGTTTGGGAAGGTGACAAGCTGAACACAGTATTATTCTAGATGGGTTCTAACCAGGACAGAATAGAGTGGAACAACCACCTCCCTTATTATTCTAGTAATATAATTTAACATTACATTACTGCACTGTTTGTCTGCTGATAAGTCTCTGATGAATTACACAGAATTATGAGAAATAGCATGTCTTGTCATGTTGTGCCAAATATTTCAGTTAACTTCTTTAGACTCCTTAATGTTTAAAAACAGCATCAATCTTTGTGGTGTACAGCCCTCAGTGGTTTAAGCAAAATTCCTAGATCCCAAATCTATTTGTACCAGCAGAAACACATTTCTCAGTCCTTATATCTTAACAGCTTAAAAATGACTCATTTTAAATAACTATGTGAATATGAGATTTAAGAATAACATGAATTCACCCTACTCTCTGCAAAAGTAGATTTAAATTATATTTTCCTATAGAGAGATTAAAATGCTAGCTGTCCAAAGTGAAAGATAATACTAAATAACTTAATTTTTTTGAAAATTTGCCCTTGGATAGGTCTTATGGTAGAGAGTGCCTTGAACTTTTTAGCCTACAAAAAACCCCAGAGTGACCTATTTGTACTTCCCCTGAAATGTCTTTTGGTAACTGCCAGAGGAATACTAATTTCTTCAATTGTGAAAGTTACTTCTGTCCTTTAGAATTTAAAAGGACTTTCTAATCAAAGATCAATTTTATGATCAGTGTAAATCTCTAGGTAACTTAAAAAAAAGTAGATGATAGGCCCCACATATGAGCACTGCTCAGAAAAAACTTCCTTTTACTATAGGCTCTCATACTAAGGAAATGGATTTGTGTCTTCTTTGTTTTGTTTCTAATTGGTATAAAATGAGTAGTAAGTGATGGTAGGTGGTTTCTTTTCTTTTCTGTTGGTATTTTGGTTTTAAAAAAAGTATTTGGCATACATAGATACTGAATTCATATGACTTTTCAAATGTCAGTCAGATATTATGTGGAAAGCACCAAATATGCAAAGGAAACTGGTATTTTGGCAGAATGTCAGCCTGCGATTGATCGGTTGCCGTTGGATTGGTTATTTGGTTCATAAAGGTTGACATCTGTTTAATCTTCTCCACCTTCTCCACAGAAAGATGAACCAGATGCTTTCAAAGAGCTGGGCACAGGCAATAGAATCGCTACCTGGTTGTTCTATGTGAGTTCTCTTCGGGCGTTTCTGTTCTCTCTGGGAAAGTTGTTATGAGCCAAATTCTATTAGAACAACAACAATAAAGCCCTGCATGACAAGGGCTTCTCTATTATCTCAGGCACTATTTGACATGATTTTGACATAACCAGTGAATTGACAATATCGTAATTTGTTTATACCATAGTTTAACACGTATGGGATAATAACATTTAGTTTTAGATACTTTTTTTTGGTTAATACTAGATAATAATAGTATTGGCCTTTACATAGCACAAAACATAAGGTTTGCAAAGCACTTTCCATATATTATGTCATTTTGATGCTTATAACAATCCTAGGAGGTATGTGCTATCCTCATTTTACAGAGGAAGAAAGTGAGGCTGAGATGAGGTGATCTGCCTAGTAGGATCGTACAGCTAAGTGCCTGAGGTATTTGAACTCAGGTCTTCCTGACCACAGGACCAGTACTCTGTCCTCTGTGCTGCCTTGCTGCCTACAAGCTGGCTACATTAATCTTACCAAAACAGGTTGACTTTTAACACATCCACATTTAAGGTTTTCATCAGAACTGAGGAGACACAGATGCTTTATTTTCCCCTCATCTGAATTGTAATAGCATCTTCAGTGCAGTGATACTGACTATAGCATGAGCATCACAGATTACGACTGTTTGAGAGCTAGTAATCCATGTGTGGTGTATGTGGTCAGCCTCGGTATCTGATTAACCCGACGCCCCGTTCTCTGTCTCGAGTTTGTCTCTGAAGATAGTGGGTGAAGTAGTGAATTGGTCTCCACCTTCTTCCCCACCTCCCCTCCCCCCCCCCAGGCTGGCCCAGCTTCAGAGGACTCTGCGTGGAGTTGCCAGAGGCCCTTTAGATGTTTGTGGGCTTTCTGTGTTTTAGCACCTTCCAAGATTCCATCATCCTTTTTTGTGTCTTTTGTAGATGAGCGATGTGTCAGCAGGGGGAGCTACTGTCTTTCCTGAAGTAGGAGCCAGCGTTTGGCCCAAGAAGGTAAATCTGCCTTTAGACCTAGGAGGGCAACTTCTCCAATTTGCGGTCCAGTTAAAGAGCTGTGTGGTTTAAATTCAGTTATGGTTGTGTATCTCTGTGAGGCATGCCTGCTGACACATGCAGTTTGTATGCGTGTCTCCGTGGGGTGGGGAGAGAGAAGACTGAGGGTCTGTGTTTTAAATCTTCAGACCCAGAATGGGAGGAAAGGCTCATTTGGAACCCAGAGGGTGGTGGGGAGACCCTCACCTCCCTCAAAAGGAAGAAAGCTGAAGGCATTTAGCTGTGTAGCTGCTCTGATCTCATCCCTGGGAGCTCTCTCTTGGGGCAGATTGCAGTTCTGCCATACCTTCTCATCTTGTTTACTTCTTAAAAATTTAGGATTTTCAAGTCCTAAGGAGTTGACTCTGAGACATGAGGATGGGAGGGGGGGCCCTGATTTTGCTTGAGAAGAGTTCTCCTTTATAGAAATGCGAGTAAGTTTGTTCTAAATGTTAAGGGGACAATAGCTTGATTTATGTGCTGTTTGAAGATGAATTTTTTCTTCTTCCATTTCCCAGGGAACAGCAGTGTTCTGGTATAATCTGTTTGCAAGTGGAGAAGGCGACTATAGTACGAGGCACGCAGCCTGTCCAGTACTAGTTGGAAACAAATGGGGTAGGCATCTGACAACCTAGATTCTGTTGAAGATTTGAAACTTTGCACCACACAGTAGGGTATAATTGAGTATAACTTTTTGGGATCAGTCTTGTGGTTTCACTGGAATAGTTAACACCTGGGGAGGAAACTTCCTCTTACCAAAAGCAGTTTGGTAGCTGCTCTGCCCCTTGGGGTAGTGAGGGGAGGCTCCGGACAAGAGATACGACCTGTAGGGTCAGGCAGCTAGACGTGAGGCTGTGTCGGAGACAGGAGTCAGCTGAGTCTAGACCAGCTGTCCGTATTACACTGTCCTAAAGACAGCTTGCTTTATTGACCAGTCTCTTTTTAAAAACTGATGTCATCCAGGAAAAGGAAGGGACAGCTAATTTTGAAGCTTCATAGACATTGAATTGAGGAAATCCAAAAGTTACATAGCACTTAATCTCTCTCACTTCTAGATTCATTAGTAGTGCCTTTGGTTTTGGGGGCCAAGATATTTCTTGCCTTCCGTATTCATAGCTTAAAACAGTGCCAGTGGCTGGGGCTGTGGGAAGTGGGATTGAACAGAAACTTGTATTGCCTGTAAACAAACAACAAAAAAGTGGGCCGATAGAGGAATAGATCAGTCACATGGATAAATAAGTAGGTAGCTAAGAACTGAGTTCTGAAGGCTCCTCTTCTAATACAGGGAGACTTTTGACTGTAGTCCTACAATCTCTGTTTTCTCAACATTTGTGTTTCATAGGAACACAAAGGTGGTTGCCTTTAAAGCTTCATTATAAAACAGCCAACATCAGGAAATAAAAACAAGCCGAATATCTAGCAACTTTCTTTTTTTTTTTCCCTGTTTTGCATTCTTAGTAGCAGATCAGATTTAAAAAATTCTTAGCCAGGTTCTGATTTCCTAAATTTTAGTCCACATTGGGCTTTTATTGATGATTTACCTCCTAGAGATAAAAAAATGGGAAGAGTTCACAGGAATAATAGGATTTGGCACTTCGAGGAGCCTCAGAAAAGTCCCTCCTTCAGGAGTTCTTAACCTGGGCTTCATCAGCTTGCTTTTGTTTGTTTCACTAGTTTGATAATTGAATTTCAATGTGATTTTTTTTCTTTTGTAATCTTATATGTTTTATGAAGAGGGTTGCCCACAGACTTCAGCAGACATTGCTGGTGGGGTCCCTGACACACACAGAAGTTACGCACCCTGCTGTGGCTCAGTGTTTTAGATGACAAAACTGAGGCCCAGGGAAGTCAGCGTGCCTTGTCCAGAGTCACCAAGGGGCCGTACATGGACATGGAATTAGAACCTAGCGCCTCCAAATCTGGTGCTCTCACCACTATCCCATGGAGGCTGGGGAGGCTAGAGACTAGAGGCTAGAAATAAACTCTACTTTTGTTTTTTCCTCTCCTAGTATCCAATAAATGGATTCACGAGCGTGGACAGGAATTCCGAAGACCGTGCACCTTGTCTGAGTTGGAATGATACAGACTTTCCCCATTCCCTCCCTTCTTCCTGTCCTTTTAAATATGTGTATTGTATAGTACACACTTTTCCAAATTTAGCCGTTTACAATTGACTAACACTCCACTACAGATTCAGTCTCGAACCTCATCCCATGTTTCATCTGTGGACAATCTTTTTTTTTCTTTTTAAAATAATGCAGATTAATACCCATTGTGTGTATTTAAAGCCTTAGGGTTTCACAAGATGGGTCAACACCAAGTCAGGGTCTCACATAAAAAGATAATAAGGCTGTTATAGGATATACCCTGAGGAATGTCTTGACTTTCAAAGAAATCTAGCGTGTGGATATCAAACTATATAATAGCTCTCTTCCAGTCTGTGAATGGTGGGCTAGGCATAGGCAAGCTGGTTTCTGAGAGCAGCTTCTCTGGGCACGCGCATTATCCTTTTATCCTTAAGAGTCTGCCTGAAAGCTGGCATCTACACTTTGTACAATGTAGAATTTATCCCACATATACGCCAGCCTGCAGTGAGCTCTCCTGCCTTCAAAAAAAAAAGATTCTGACACATCATTAGTCTCCATCTTCTTTCACTGACCTCAAGTGCGTTTGGCTTAAAATGAAAGACTCAGATCAGATTGATACACAGAGAGTACTTTAGCAGGATTGCCAAATAACCTAATATTGGCTTTTCCTAAAACCCCCAGACTTTGTTGTTTCTCCTATCTTCTTGAATAATTGTGACCATACAATTGCTGCTTTTCTCACGTCTCAGTGTTAATGCTTTGCCGGTTTTTCCTGCCAGAGCAGGATGGTAACATTAGCATTTTGAATCAACAAGTGTGCCTTAGGAGACTGGAAAGTTAATGTACAAGACCTTTAAATAATGAGGTAAAATTACAAACATTGAAAGCTTTTTATTCCTGAAAAGCCAAATTGTTTGCTTTTTAAATTCTGAAATGTTTTGTGACAATGACCTATTATTTATAATCTTAAAATCTTTTTTTTTTAAAATATTGCTGGTTCTGTGTGTTTCTTTTGTTTGAACGCATCTAGGAGCAGATGCTCACCTCTCTCTCTTTTGTGCTGTCCCGCTGGTACAGGACACGGGGCAGCCTCTGCATACTCTCGCCTTACCTTCATTTTGATCCTGCTGAGGTATCAGACAGAGACCTTATCTTGGAAAATACATAATCATGCCTTCAAGAAGTTTTCAAAGACTTGGCAATATTTTAACCTGAATGAGTTTTCGGAAAGATCTCTCTCACTTTAATGTGGTTACAGGCTCAGTGATAGTAATGGTACTCAAATGCCTTTTTTCTGTTTTTAAAAATATAGTGTTGTATGATACTCAGCAAGTCACTTAACCTCTTATTGTGCCAGACTCTCTACAATTATAAGTTACAGAGAAGATGCCAGCCTGTACTGGTAGAGAGAGTTTCCACAACCAGTGAAATTGCAGGTGCAATCCCTGTCCTGTGTTGTTATAAAACTGTGGGAACCTAATGAAGTGTGTTAATTGGGTCTTATCCTAATTTTCTAGCAACATGTACAAATATTCTTCTAGTTAATCTAATTCACACAAAGGCTTTTGTGGCATTCATAATCTATTAGACTCAGGCTTAATCGAATACCATTTTTAGAGCTTTGCATCTTCAAATCTTTGGGCAATAATTAAATATTCAGAGAAGAATGTGGTTGACCACCTTAGAAAAAGTAGCTTCACTTTTTGCTCTTCTATCAATTTAATTAATTTCCTTCCTTCCTTCCTTCCTTCCTTCCTTCCTTCCTTCCTTCCTTCCTTCCTTCCTTCCTTCCTTCCTTCCTTCCTTCCTTCCTCCCTCCCTCCCTCCCTCCCTCCCTCTCTCTCCCTCCCTCCCTCCCTCTCTCTCTCCTTCCCTCCCTCCCTCTCTCCTTTCCACTTTAATAGAAACAAAGTGAGAATTAAATATGACATTTCATTTAGTGAGTGAATTCTGAACAAATCATATGAATTACAGGGACTATGACCCCCCCCCACACACACTTTTGGAAAAAGTTTTTTCAAAATTTTGGAAAAAAATACGTCTAGTATAGATGTAAAATTGGGATATAGGCCAGTTACATCCAGTATATCTTATTGGACTCAAGAATTTATTATTGAAATATCTAAATAGACCAGAATCTACCACAGAAAAAGTCATATTTCTCTTAATTTTATAGCCTTATTACAACAGTGGCAGTTGGTAAAACATGTTCTAAAATTATTCTCAGGCTGAACATTTTGCAGCACCACCCTCACCTTAGATCACTATCTACATTTGTTCATGAGATAAGAGACAAAATATTTTTATTTGGAAAATTTTTTATTTTAAAGACTGTAGTTCCACTGTGTTGCCCAGGCTGGAAATATGGAGGCTGCTTAGGGGCCGGTTCTCAGTATGAGCACAGAACAAGCTCTGGCTTGCCCTGTGTGTCTCTTGAACAGTTTACCCCCTCCTTAGACAACATGGTAACTCCCCCTGCCCCCAGACTTCCGACTCCATGGGCTCATGTTGTGCACTACTATACAACAACAAGAAGACTTCAAGTAAATATCAAACAAAAATAAAAGGCTACTTTTATTTTGTCCAAAACACTATGCTGGAGTTGAAGAGAAATTCACGGATAAAACAGGGAACCTGCCCTTAAAGAACTGGTAATCTAGGGTGAAATCAGTTATACAGAGAAACTTTAGAAGCAAAGGGAGAAAAGGATGAAATAAATACAAATCTTAATCTTAGAGGATTTTATTTTTGCTTTTTTGAGGGGCAATTGGGGTTAAATGACTTGCCCAGGGTCACATGGCTAGTAAGTGTTAAGTGTCTGAGGTTAGTTTTGAACTCAGGTCCTCCTGACTCCAGGACCAATGCTCTATTCACTGCGCCACCTACCTGCCCCTAAATCTTAATCTTATAAGCTCAGGACAGGAAGCAACATAATGATGCATTTCTTTTCCCTTATTTATATTGATAGACTGTATAGATAACAGCAACTGCTGTAGGTGATAGTGTGTAGAGAAATAGAATAATCAGAAGCCAAATAAGTTTGTTTGTTTGAATGACTGGCTGTCAACGGTATATGAATAGGTCCTTTCTTCATACTCTGCTCACTTACACGTGTATCATCCCGTTTCTTCCATAGCCACATGCCCTAGAGAAGTGGGTGTTTTTGCTTGTTGTCCTTTTTAAACTTTATTTTAAGGACTGCAGAATTTAAAGCTCTGTGTTTGTGTGAAGGCAGCCTTCTGTGAAATGTGGCTGGTGACTGGCAGGTGATTGACTTCACTGTTAGATTTTTGAAAAAGTAAAAGTAGAGTTTAAAATAAAAGCCTTCCACATTCTTTTGGAGTAACATTGCTTTGTGGGGCTTTATTAATACTCATTAGAGTTATTAAATCTCAAATACATTGATACGGGCATTTCTTGATAAAATATGATCAACCTATGTTTTAGGGTTTTGTCCCTAAAACTATATTAAAGTCTCAACTAGATTAAAGTCTAACTGCTGAAGTTTTTAAAAAGTCATAGTTGTTGGTTATATTTGGGATTGAAACCTCTATCGAATGAGAAATAACAAAATGACGGGTAAGGACTATGTATACCAGCCACCTTTCAGTAACTATCAAGGAGCTGGCATTTTTCTTTCAGGGTTCTGACCTCAGGAAGAACAGTAAACTGATCCTCACGTTCTCCCACAAGGATAAATGGCAATGGCCGTGTGTTTCACATCCTGATACCAAGGCTACTCGCAGCTAACCGTATTTGTATGAAGCATGCTTTGAAGAGAACATTAGTCATAACGGTTTCTGGATACTTTGAATTCATTTGGAGCCCCAGTCATATCCATCTCTATCACATCCCTTAGCCTTGCTGTGATCCAAATAATAGAGGGTAGGAGTTTTTATTTGCCTGCGTACATACTCTGTGGCTGAGGGTATTAGCCCTTTTAAGGGTGTGTTGTATAAATTTGTTAACAGAAGTATCTTTTCTTTTCCCTAAAAGAACTTCTGAATATTTTTTTCCTGAAAGGGAAAATATTTTTTCTTATTTATAGACGAAAGCTATTTCTCAACCCTACTTGTTCAGCCCTTCCCCCTCTGCTCCAACTCCCTTTAACTCCTCAGATCCCACCTTCAAATTCTGTATCAAAGTTAGTGCTTTACATAATGTTCTCTTTTGACCCTTACAACCTCATGAGCTAGCTTATCCCCATTTTTATGAATGAGGAAACCCAATATTGGTTGAGAAAGCTTAATGACTTGCCCAAGTTTAAAGCAAACTAAGGCTGGTCATCAGCATCCAAATGCAGTGTTCTTGCCACTATGCTGGGCTGCCTTTTTTTTTTTTTGGCATACCACCTCCCCTGCAGTCATGCCAAGTTGCCAAGTCATTGTCAAAAGCACTGCCTAGTGGAAAGGGGAATTATGTTGGTCTTGAAGGTCCAGCTACTGGACTTCATCTTTGGCCAGGCAGAAAACAATGTGCTTAATCACATCTCTGTTTTAGGATCCTAAATCAGAATGAAGAGAAATTGTTCTTTTAAGTTAACTTCCTGAAAGAGGAAATATTTATTCATTAACTTAAGAAACTAGCCCTGCAAATTCAACAGATATTTAGAAAACGTCCTCTATGTGCAAGATGATATAATGGGTGGTAGAGAGGCCAAGAACTCTTAACACACGGTCTCTGCACTCAAGGAGCTGACAGGTATCACATGTTCAGATTCTAAAAATGACTTTCATTTTAAACTGTTGTCACATTGGTTCTTTGTTGGCTGCTGGTTATGCTAACAAATAGGGCTTGTAGCAGCATCCTTAAGGCATCACTAAAATTGTCTCTTCTCACTGGTTCAGGAACACTATGAATTTTTTGAACTTTCATCTTTTGCATTAATCTGACATAAAATGGCAGCTCTTCAGATTTTATTACTTCTAACCAGAGTTAACAGTCACATCACTTATTCAGAGAAGAAATGGCACATCTAAAGTTGTCACCTTCTGTCTTTTCAATATGCTCAAACTATTCATAGTTTAAACCAAATCGTTCAGGTTTACCATATGATTGTACCTTGTAAAAAAGACATTTCAGCCTTTGACTTGCTTGTGAGATATGTAACTAATCTGGGGGTGGGACAGGGTAGAGCTCTGTGATTGATGGCCAATCAGTTTGTTTCTATACATTGGTTGTATTTTATTGATTTCTACTCTCTGAAGAGCAGGATATTAGGACATGGCATAGTTCTTCCTCTGATTGCCAGAAAGCCTTGGCCACAGCTGGAAACGCTTCCTCATCAGGACAACCAGTTTTAAATAACTAAGCCAGCATAACCCTGATGTCAAGGTTTTGGTGTGAGTGTAGGGAGGAAAGGCTTAAAACTTAATAAGGAAAATCTGTCATATGACATGTATGACCATAAAGGTGGGCTGCTCAAGTATTGGGAATAAAAGATAACAGATGGTCTGCTCCAACACTAAAATAGCATTCCTGCATCATTAAGAAAACTAGAGCTCCTGAGGTGGCATTTCTGTGCATCATGGGAAAGACATGGACAAAATTTAAAAGGTGTTGGTGTAACGGGATTGCAGTCTGCCTCCATGGAGAGAATAACCATGTCAATAAAATCACAGAGCATTCAAGGTATCAGGCAAAGCCTAAAGGTTCCAGTCTCTCTCTTTTCAGGTTGGTCACCTATTATGCTACAGCCAAAATGAATTCACTTATTGAATAGAACATGCACATGCTGGTCCTTGTTCATGAATCTCTACATGACTTCCAAATCACTTCTCAGGATTTCTCCTGATGGACTGCAGCCCCAAGTCTGTGGTCCTGTGACCGCTATGACCCACAGTATTCTTCTATTGTATTCTCCTTGTAAGAGCTGGTACTCAGTATTTGTTGAATTGAAAGACTTCTTACTCCCCCCAACCAAATGGGTCTAAGGGACCAGATCAGGGCCCTACACAGGGGGCCTAAACAGGGGCCACTAATCTATACACAAAGATGATTGTGGGCCATATTGGCTTAGAAAACCACATATCGGTGTATTTTGTTATGTTTTAATTTTTGTCAAACCACATTTAATGTGGTTCCAGCAGCACTAGGGAGGTTTGTAGGGGAGATGGGCCCATGGGCTGTGTGTTTGGCACTTCTGGTCTAGATTCCTGCAAGATGGAAACAATAAAGGTGAAACAGGAGAATCTCCTTCTAGAAGTGAAGTAGAGGTTCCTTTATTTTTGAATTTCTATTGTCCTTTTTCCCCAGAGGAACTGGGGGGCCTTTAGCCACATCCCTTCAGGTATTCTAAGACCCAGGAAGAATTTTCTAACCATGAGAGTTGGTGGAATAAGTTAGCTAAGGAGGTAATGAGTTCTTCTTCCGGAGAAATATTCAAACTGAGTGTGTTGGGGATGTAGAGGGTTTTTTGTTTCAAGTGGTAAGTTGGACTAGGCCTCTGAGGCCTTTTCCCATCTTAAGATTCTTTTCTATGATATTTCTTTGTTCCTGAACAGCAGAGTTACTTAGGTCCCTAAGGCTTTGTCTAGCATTCCTCTGCCCACCCCTGCTTCCCACTAGGATTCTGTAATATGGTTCTGTTCCTTTTTTGTCGCTGTCTAGATGTTTGGAATCAGGACCTGAGTTCAAATCTCAGTATGGACAATTACTATATGATATTGGACAAGTCACTTAAACTCTTGGGGCTTCAGTTTCCTCATCTATAAAATAAGTGTGTGCACCCCAAAACTGCAACAGAGATCCTTACCCAAATAATACTCAGAGGCTTCTCAAGGTAGGAAGCAGAAAAGAATGGTTTATTACAATCTCGAGAAAGGGCCACCCTCCTGACAAATGGTCAAGGAAGAGAAGCAGTTTACAAAAGGAAATGGCAAAGTTATAAAGCCCTAATGCAGAATTCCCCCCCACCCCCCTGCTGACCCTTTTCTTCCATTGGCTAGAAGTCAGGTGCACAGTCTAAGTGTTGCAATCTACCTCAAGTACTGTAACAAGGAAAGAGTACATACACCCAATGTATATTTGAGAAAGCACTTCTGTCCTTATTTGGCATATCTTATTCTGAGGTGTCACTGAGGAGAGGGATGACTCCCTGCTGCTTGGAGCTTTGAGTCCTTGTAAGTCATGTGATTTCCAGTGAAGGGGAACTTGGGTCTGTTCCCACAAAAAGCCTTACTAGATTTTAGAGTATAGTCTGAGAAGTTTTCACTTCTTTCAGCAAGTTACAGGAGATAATTTCTAATGTTCTTCTAGCTCAAATTCTATGATTCTGTGATTAGGTGATTAAAAAAATCCTTTGTAATTCTGAATTCCATAGGTCTATGACAAAACATTATTAGTCTTTTGGGGAATTTTGTCTGCAGTGTGATGGTGTTAATGGTAGTCATGACAGGCAGGATGGCGGTGGGGAGAGGGAACTGAGGACCTTCATAACCATTCTAAGAACTGGCCTGCATGTCCCGTGTTCCATCCAACTCTCCAAGTGCCACTTAGGAGGCCAAACATTTTTAATTTAATTTTAATTTTGAAAGAAAACGCAATATTTGTATATATTAATCAGAATACAAAAGAAGATTGTGTATGAAACTCAGACTTCCATCTTATTTCTTAAAGTACTTAATAAAGTTCTCAAATTCTACACATTACTGTCCTGCTTGTCTCTCCTTCCTTCTGAACTCCCAGTCTCCTGCACATTTCAAAAAAATGTTTCAATGGCCCTAATTTTTGAGGGGAGGGCATCATTATTATTCCTAAACCCTGGAGGTACAAAGGCAAAAAAAGGGGGACTGTGACTTCAAGGGACTCACATTCTAATGAGAGAATACACATGAACAACTATGTACATAGAAGATACAGACAAGGAAGGCATTAGCAGTGTGGAGGGTAGAAAGACCTTTTACAAGAATGTTGAACTTCAATTGAGTATTGAAGGAAGCCAGGAGGTAGAGGTGGGGGAGGGGAAGAGAGGGAGAGACAGACAGAGAGAGAGAGACAGAGAGAGAGAGAGAGACAGAGACAGAGAGAGAGAGAGAGAGACAGAGAGAGAAGAGGGAAGAGAAAAGAGAGAGGAGAGAGTGAATGTGAGAGCATTTCAGGCATGAGGGAGAGCCAGTAAAATGCCTCTGGGGTGGATGATGGAATGTTATATTTGGAGAACTGCACATAGGACTGTAGTGTACAAGTAGGGGAGTAAAGAGAAGGCTCAAAAGGTCAGGTGGTGAAGGGTTTTCAAAGCCAAACAGAGGATTTTATGTTTGACCTTGGAAGAATAGGGAATTGCTTAAGTTTGGAGATGACATGGTCAGACCTGAGCTTTAGAAGATGAGTTTGATGAGCCAGTGGAGGACTGACTGCAGTTAGGAGTGAGGCAGGGAGAACAGTCAGGGCTGTTGCACTGGTCCAGACATAAGGTGACAAGGGCAGGCACCAAAATGGCAGCTGTGTCAGAGGAGACACCTGTGCTCACTCATCAAAGATGATGGCTATTACGGATGACTGAATCAAGTGAATATATATGCTTTTTGGAGGGCAATTGGGGTTAAGTGACTTGTCCAAGGTCACGTGGCTAGTTTTTGTGTTAAGTGTCAGAGGCCAGATTTGAACTTGGGTCTTCCTGACTCTAGGGCTGGTGCTCTATATCAAGTGAAGTATTTGTAAGGATGGGGGCACATGGGCATATTTGTGGGCAGAAGAGAAACATCCAGTAGAAAGGGAGAGACTGAAAATGAGTGAGAGAGTGGGAAGGATGGTGAGGATAACTTCTAGAGTAGAAGGGATGGATCAAGGTGCATGTAGAGGGGTTTGCCCCCTCTTTGAGACAGTGGTGAAGGAGAAGATAGTGGGGGAAGGCATCTGAATGATGCAAGGAGGGTGAGGGGAGACTAGAAGTGAAAAGTCTCCATCTGGGGGGAGGTATGAGCCAAGGTTTTCAGATGACAGGGAGGAAGAGGGGGACACCATGTTTGCTTGCAGGTACCTGGTGTGGTTTCTTCTTGAACACAGAAACGCCCTCAGACAGTGATGTCAAGTAACCTCTTGCAGTTTGAATCCCCTGGGGTGCTGAATTACAATCAGCTGGATAAAGACTCTCAGAGCTTTTATATAAGACCTTTTCATCAAATCAGTCAAGGGTGACACGGGAACAAGAGGGCACCTTGTCTGTGTCTGTCTGAGTGTGTGGCTTGATTGCTGTCTGAGAACAGAGCTATGAAACAGCCTGGCTGCCAGCTCTTCCAAACTCGTTAAACGGAATTAGGCTCTCATGCTGTATTTGAAAATCAAGCAGCGTTTGGAAGGACCACAAATAAAAGCAGTAGCATCACAGGATTTATACTTCAAAGAGATATTAGAAATTACCTAGTCCCGTCTCCCTTTATTTTCTTTTTTCTCCTTTTCCCCCCTAATTTTTAAATTCTGGACTTAAACACCAATAAGAATAGCATCTCCACACACACAGAATAACATATGAAGACAATTGTATGTGAAACCATGAATCTCCATGTCATACCATTTGCTTTACAATAAGTTGTAAAAAAAGGATATGATAAAATATATTAAAAAGTACATAACAAATGTTACTCAGAATGGTTTTGATTGTACTTCCTCCTGTTCTCTTTTGCGCATTTGAAAAACATTTCCATGGCCGCCTTTTTTTTTTTTTGGCATCACTGTTGCTAACCTCTCCATTACCTCCCCAATAAAAAACTGAGAAAGAAAAAAGAAATTGTTAACAAACATAATTAAGAAAAACAAATCTATAATGTAGCTGTGTCCAAAAGGATATCTTTTTCTCCATTTGGGTCCATCACCTTTCTGTCAGGAGGCAGGTAATATGCTTCATCACAGGTCCTTTGGAGACTTGGTTGACTGTGGTGTTGATCAGGAAGGAAAGAGAACAAGCATTTATTAAGCACCTATTGTATGCCAGGCACTATGATAAGTATTTTATATATTTTTTTCATTTGATACAACAACTCTGTGAGATGGGCACTATTATTACCTCCATTTTACATTTGAGGAAACTGAGGCAGAGAGAGGTTAAGTGATTTGCCCAAGGTCACAACTAGGGAGTATCTAAGACTGGATTTGAACTCAGATCTTCCTGACTCCAGGCTCAGTTTTCTTTTACAACATTGCTGTCCATGTCTATTTCTCCTGTTCAGTTCACTCCAGTTCATACTATTTAAGATTCTCTGAAATAATTTCTTTTGTAATTTCTTATAGCATGATAATATTTCATTTATAATTTATATATTTACCATAATTTCTTCAGTCTTTACTTTGTGGGTACTCCTTTATATTCTAGTTCTTTTCCTTCCTTCCCTTCTTTCTTTAATCCCCACTGTGGGATCTGGAAGTTCAATTTGCTTATAGCTATTCTCTCCTCGACATTATGTCCTCTTAATCTGTCCTCATCTCTAACTCTGTGCATTTTCTTATTGAATTTGATGTATTTTATATGTATGCATGTGTGTGATTTCAATCCTTCTTAGTATGTTTGATGAGTTCATCTAATGCCTGCTTCCCCCACACCTTCCTTCATGTTTGCATATTCTTCTCATGCACCTCACTTTTAAAAACTAAAAAAGTCACACCTTATCTGCATGACTGCATTTCTCTTATCTTCCCTTTTCTTAAAATGATCAGAACAGAACCAATCTAACCCCAAATCCTCAGTTTTTCTTATTAAAATCTCTCAATAGGGGCGGCTATGTGGCACAGTGAAAAAGAGCACTGGCCTTGGAGTGAGGAGGATCTGAGTTCAAATCCATCCTCAGACACTTAACATTTACTAGGCATGTGACCTTGGGCAAGTCACTTAACCCCAATTGCCCTGCCTTCCCCCCTCCAAAAAGCAAAAAATAAATAAAATAAGATAAAATAAAATCCCTCAATAGTCTTTGAACACATTAAGGTTCTGAAAGGACACATTTCTTCTTCCCCCATTAAAATGTTATCACACTGCCCCTTCTAGTTGCTCAGATAAATTTCTCTTCCTAGGTATCTTTGGACTCATGTGTATATTTTAAAATTCCTACATAGCTGTTTTTCTAATCAGAAATATTTGAAAGTCCTCCACTCCATTAGCGGCAGCTAGATTGGTGCAGTGGACAGAGCACTGGTACAGGAGTCAGGAAGACTCATCTTCCTGAGTTCAAATATGGTATATGACCCTGGGCAAGTCACTTCACTCTGTTTGCCTCAGTTTCCTCATCTGTAAAATGAGCTGGAGAAGGAAATGGCAAAACACTCCAGTATCTCTGCCAAGAAGACCCCTAATGGGGTCACTCAGTTTTGTAGAATAAATTTTTCTTGGTTGTAAGCCTATCTCTTTTTTCCTTTGCACTATGGTATTCCAAGACATTCTCTGGTCTATGTTAGAAGCTGCCAGATCTAATGTGATCCTGATTGTACTTCCTCTGTACTTGATTTGCTTCTTTCTGGATACTTTCATTATATTTTCTTTGATGTGGGAGCTCTGCATTTTGATTATAACATTCCTGGGACTTTTCCTTTTGTTTTTATTTTGCCTCTTCAGAAAGTAAGTTCCTTATCTTTTCACTTCTCCATTAGCTTCTAATGTATCTAGGCAGTTTTTGTTTATGAGCTCTTGCAATATAGTATCCAGGCTATTTTTTTTAAATCATGGTTTTCAGGGAGTCCAGTGGTTCATAAGTTACCTCCCTTTGACAAGTTTTCCAGGTCAGTTTTTTTTGCTAAGAGACATTTAATTTTCTTCTTTTGATCTTTTGATTTTATTCTCATATTTCTTGCTGTCTCATGGGATTATTTGATCTGTACTAGTTTGCAGGGCATATATTTACTTAGACAAGGTTTACCATTTTCTCTTGTAAGGTATTTATTCTCCTTCCAATTCATTCCTCCAGATTTTTTATTTCTTTTTAACTCTTACTCCATTTATTCTAGGTATTTATGTTGTCCCTGTGGAAAATCCATTTTTTAACCTTTGAGTCAGTTTGTAGTTATTATAGAGTTAGACATGCAATCATTCTTGATATGGGGTGAAGTCTTCTTTGATTTACTATTTCTCCAGTTTTAGTTCCTGAACTGGAGCTTTGTTCCAGGGCTAAAATCTGCTGTACTTTTGGGTGGGGTAGTTTTTCCTGCTTAATCTCACCCTGGGTCCCCTGTGTGCCTTCACTGACCTCCACTTCCTGGATTTAGGACCCCTGGGATCAGGGGTCTTGGAATTCAGGTGCTGTATCCTCAGAGCTCTCTGTGGCATCTCAGGACAGAAACTAATGACCTCAGGAGCCCCTAGGTGCCTGGGGTGTCCTGACCTAAGCTCCACCTTGCTGTCTTAGTCACTGCCATTTGTTGGGTCTTCCAAGATCTTCACCTTGGGGCTTTCTGATCACTCTATGATTTTTTTAAAACTTCCTTGGAGATTTCTTGGGAAGTAGTGAGAACTCTGTTCTTGCTGCCTCCTAACAACAAACCTTGTAGGCATACATGTCTCTAGGGGACTGGGATCATTTGTCTGCTGTGTGCTATATTTGCTGACACCCCCCCTTTCCTATTGCCTGCAGGTTTCTGGCTGATTTTTTGTGTCCTTTGGGGGTGGAAGAATTCACATACCATATTTTCTGGTTGGATTTCTTGATCATTATTCAATATCGTGGCAATTTCAGGTTTCTGCTGGAGTAGGTCAGTGGGAGCTGAGTGGGCTGCCTCCATTTAGAAAGCCATCTTTCCTGGTTGTCCCCTAACATCCTCTTCCTCATTTTACAGAAGAGGAAAACAGTGCAGAGAAGAAAAGGGACCAAAGTCCCACAGGTTGCAAGTAGTGGTCAAACTCAACTTCTCTGATTCTGCTCCATGGCCAATTAGTAACTTCGTGCTATTGTTCAGTCTTTTTTGAGTTGTGCTTAACTCTGTAACCCCATTTGGGATTTTCTTGGCAAAGATAATAGAATGAGTTGCCAATTCCTCCTACAATTCATTTTACAGGTGAGGAAATTGAGGCAAACAGGATTAGGTGACTTGCCCAGGGTCACACAGCTAGTAAGTGTCTGAGGTCAGATTTTAACTCGGGAAGATAAGTCTTCCTGACTCCAGATCTGGTACTCTATGCACTGTGCCACTTAGCTGCAACAATATGATAAAATTATGGGAAATTCAGATAGTTCAAGGATGTCTTTGCAGGGTGGGTTGGTAGGGTTGCTATTAGCTAGTTTCCCTTTTAGAGAAGACAAGAAGTGAAATAATTTCCTTTAAAAACAAAGTTGTTTATTGGGCTTGGAGGTATTTAGCTAGCAGTAAACATCCTTGCTCCTCAGGATGTTTGCCTGGGTGGGATGATGTTAGTGATGATGCCCACATGAGAGGTAAATGAGAAGAATCAAGCACCTTCTTCGGTATCCAAAGAACAAACTTGGGCTTCAAAGGACCTGGTCAGGCCTTCAGGAGTCACCCACTAGGGAAAACTGTGAGTAGCACAGCTGGCTTAGGACGAAGCCAGAGCACATCTGTCAGAGATGCCAATGGGAGAAAGCCACCTATTAGGTCATTCTTAAACTGATGAATCTTTCACTGTAGTTGAACCTAATTAAGCAAACCTCACCAGAGTTCTTTGAGCAAGGTTGGTTGACCATATTTTAGGAATGTTGCAGGGAAGGATTCTGGTTCGGATGTGGGCTAGACTCAGTGGTATCAGAGGTCCTTTGGTCAATGATGCTATGAGTGCGCTCCCAGTGCTTGCCACTGTACCTGGCACAGAACAGACATTTTATAAATGTTAGTTGATTGACAGAACACACAAGATCGAAGATTGTTAAGTCAGAAGGTCTTAGAAGTCATCGAGTACAACCAACTCATTTTATGCATGAGGAAACTAAGGCCAGAGAGTTGAAGAGATGTCCCCACCATGATACAGCTAATAAATGGCAGGGCCACTATTTGAACCCAGCTCTTCTGTCTCTAAATCCTGTTCTCTTTCCACTGTACAATGGTCCCCTTCATGAGGGCCACAGGTTGTGGTGACAAATAATCACTTGGAGATTGAATTGGGACTTTTAAATTAAAATGGAACTAAAAAAGGTAAAATTCACTTGGATTCTCATTGTGATTTGCATCTCACAAGTGAACTTCTCTATTATCCTTGTTTAGATTGTTTTATCAAACACCATTACAAAGGAAAATTCTCAGCTTAAGGAATTAGTATTCATTTTTCATAATCCAATGGCTGGCTTTCCCCCATGAACATCTCATGGCAAGAGAGGTGTGCTCTGCATCCAGCCAGCCTTGTTAACATTTCTCAATCCTTTTATTGCTGTTCGATGGCCAAGCCAACAAATTGCCTGGTTTTTGAAGCAGGTAAATGGATTTCCACATTTAAATACAAACTCTCGGTTACCCTGCTACAAAGGATGCATTTTATATCATAGCATGAGTTTACAATGACTTTTGCAGGGTAAAATGATCGTCCAGTTTTCCAATTTGCTTTAGACGTGGAAGCTGGCTGTGAGGAAAGAGATTGGATTAGATTGTTAGAATTGAGGCCAGGAAGAAAAAAGCAGGAGGTATTTCCAGAAGACAATCTCAGGGCAAAAACCTCCCTCTTCCTTATGCATAGATGTGTAGATTTCTAGTTTTTCCTGCTAATAAGTTACAACAGGTAAAGATGAATATCAGATATACTATCCTAAATGGACACTAACCACTAAATGGATAGACATCAATGCTAGCCTGACCCTAGAGTGCAGAGGTAGTGTCAATCTTATAAGACCCCAGAATTGGAACTGTGCGGCATAAAAACTGGAAGTTTTTAGAGAAATTGGGTTCAAGAAGAGATAAAGAGCTGGTATAGAGAACAGCATCAGTTGGCAGAAGGCATATGGTCTGGAATGATCAATCAGTTAGAAAAGCTCTACTAGCAAGTCCAAATAGCTCAGGGGAGCTGGCTGGAATGAATACCCAGATTTAATAATAATAATGGTAGTAACAACAATAATAAATGATGATTATTTAGCACTTTACTATTTATAGGAAACTTACCATGTATGACACCATTTGATCCTCACAAAAAATATTGTGAGGTAGGTGATATTAATATTATTACCCCCATTTTACAGATGAAGAAATAGACTCAGAAAAGTCATATGACTTAACCAAGGTCCCAGTGGAGCTGAGATGTGAATCTAAGTACATCTGATTTTAGAGCCAATATTCTTTTAAAAATATTTGTTCTTTAAATATTTTAAAAGCATTAATGTCACTTACCAGTAATGCCCAACCCACAAGAGGATGAGCCCTCCCCTGAAACAACCAAGCACAGTTAAACCAAACAAATCAACACGTTGACTGTGCCTGAAAATGTATGTCTCATATTGCCTTACCCATCTCACAATCTAGAGTCTGTCTACCACCTCAGTGCCCAGAAGCAGGAGGCACACTATACCTCCAGTTCTCTGAAGTCATGATTGTTCACTGCATTGATCAGTCCTGGAGTCTTTTACTATAGTTTTCCTCTAACCATAGGGTCATGATGTATGTTGTTCCCCTGATTCTATTTACTTCTCTGTCTCTGCATCAGTAAATACAAGTCTTCTCACAGAATTTTATCTGAATCCAATAATCTTTCCATATGTATGTGTGTGTATATATATATATATATATATATATACACATCCATATGCAAAACCCTTAATTTTTCTAATAGTTCCTGTCCCCAAGGAGCTTATATTGGGGGGAGAGGGGACAACATGCAAACATAAATATATACACATGTAAGGAAGGAGTAAGAACTAACAACTGAGGAGATCAAGAAAGATTTCTCATTTCTCATGAGCTGAGCTTTGGAGGAAGCTAGAGAGATGAAGAAGTGGAGGGATGAAAAGAGAGGGCATTCCAAGCCCGAGGGACAGCCTGTGCAAAAGCATAGCATCTGGAGATGGAGCTCCAAGTTTGGAAGAAAACAAGTATTTCAGTGTTGGTGGAACAAAAAAATCTGAAGAGAAATTGTGTGTAATAAACTTAGAGAGGTAGTCTGGGTCTAGATTATGAAGGGCTTTAAATGCCAAGGTATTTTATCCTAAAAGCAACAGAAAGCCATTGAAATTTTTTGATCAAGAGCCTTATATTTAAGGAAGACTATTTTGGCAGCTGAGTAGAGTAAAAATTGGAGATGGGAAGTCCAAATAGGGGACTGTAATAGGCCAAATGAGAAGTAATCAAGGCTTAAACAAGGGTGGTGGCCAATGAGTGGAAAAAAGATGGCAGACACAAGAGATGTTGTGAGGTAGAATTGACAAGACTGAACAACTGACCAGATATTGAGCAGGGCGGAGTTGAGACAGAGGGAGGAGTCAAAGATGATTTGGTCACTGAGATCCAGAATCCAAGGAACTGGAAGGTTGTGTTAGCCTAAGCAGAAATAGGCAAGTTGGAAGAAGCGGGTTTGAGGGTAGAGACAATAAGTCTTCTTTTAGACATGTTGAATTTAAGATGCCTATTGGATATTTGAATGGAAACACTAAACAGAGAGATGATAATGTGTGACTGGAGCTTAAGAGAAAGATTAGGATTGGATCTATAGGTCTGGCAGTCATCTGCCCATATATAATCATCGAACTTGTGGGAGTTGTCAAGTTCACTTAGAAAATGTATAGAGAGAGAAAAGAAGACCTAGAACAGGGTCACGTTTAGGGAGCAAAACACACATGGATGGTGATCTAACAAAGAGACTGAGAAATGTTGGTCAGGTAGGAAGATGACCAGAATAGAGCAGGGTAATGAAAACTCAGAGAGGAGAGGGAATGCAGGAGGAAGAGATGGTCAACCCTGCCAAATGCGGCAAAGAGGGTTGCCTTTAGCAATTAGGAGCTACTGGTAGCCTTGGAGAGATCAGCTTCAGTTAGTGGTAAGCCTTTGAGAAGGCTTACATCAAAGAGGTAGCATTTGACCAAGGCCTTGAATTAGGAATAAAATTTCAACTGGTGGATTGAGTTCTGAACTTGGAGTCAGGAAAACCTGAGTTCAAATCTGGACTCAGACAATTACTAATTGATGACCCTGGGCAAGTCACATACCTCTGTTGGCCCTCATCTGCTAAACAGGAATATTCATAGCACCTACCTCCTATGGTTGTTATAAAGATCAAATGAGATGATCTATGTAATTTGCTTTTCAAACCTTGAAGAGATATATGTGTTGAATATTAGAGGGAAGACATTATAGAAATAGGCTACCTGGTGAACAATGGCTCAGAAACAGGACAGACTATTGCCTATAGTGAGAAATGGTTTGACAACAGATGGGCATGTGGGGAGAACATGCAGGAAATAAAAGGGGTTGATAGAAGACCCTGTTTGCCAAAGTAAGGGGTTTGGTCTTTATTGGGTAAGCAATGAGGTGCCATGAAAGCATTTGAGCAGGGGCATCCCATGATCATTAGTCAATTAATTATCATTTATATTAAATGCTTACTAAATGGGCAGTTAAGGGATGCAGTGGATAGAATGCTGGACCTAGAGTCAGGAAAACTCATCTTCCTGAGTTCAAATATGGCCTCAGACACAGAAGCTGTGTGACCCTGGGCAAGTCACTGAACCCTGTTTGCCTCAGTTTCCTCATGTGTAAAATGAGCTGGAGAAGAAAAAGAGGAAGTACTCCAATATCTTTGCCAAGAGAATGCTAATCAAGGTCATGAAGAGTCAGACACAACTGAACAACAAATGCCAGTCATTTTGCTAGGTCCTGGGTGTACAAAGACAAAAATAGTAGTCTCCGCCCTCAAGGAGCCTATCTATGTTCTATCATTTAGATGAGGGCTTCTTAATCTGGTGTTGTGAAAATGTTGTTAAAAAAATATTTTGATATCGGTATTTTAGCAAGATTGGTTTCCTTGGTAATCCTATGTATTTTATTTGATGTGTTTAAAAACATTATTTCAAGAAGTCCACATAGGCTTCACCAGGCCACCAAAGGGTGCTAGGCTATGAAATAATTTAAGAACCCTTGCATTAGATTGATTTGATTAGGAAGATTAATCTTCCATCAGTGTTTAGGATGAATCAGAAGACAGAGAGACTAGAGAAGAAGAAACCATTTATGAGGTAATTTCAATGGTCTTGACACAAAGACCAAATTGTGTGGCAGGGGTGACATTAGAGAAGAGGAGACAGATGGAAACTATGGTGGAAGCAGAATTCAGACCACAGTGTGCACCCCTCTGAGAGGAGATGTGGGAAATAGGCCTTCATTGACTCAAGGGCCCGGATGGAGCCAAAGGTGGAGACGGGCTTGACTCATGTTGAAAACACATGTGGTTTGGCACCTGGATCCCGGCACTGTGCTCAGCAGCCAAATCATTCCTGAGCTGGGATGACATTCCGAGGGCCAGATGCCAGACAATGGAGCCTCTATGACCCAAGGTGGACTTGCTAAAGTGTCAGCTGACACTGTTAGCCAAAAAAAACAGTAGGGGAATTATTAGGAAACCAAAGCTAACCAGGGAAAAGCAGATGTAGCTCTGCACTTGGGAATAAATGCCAGAAATGAATGTGCTTAAAAAAGATTAATGAGATAGCAAATTCCCCAGTCCCTCCCAACCCCCCCCCCCATTTTTCATGACCAGCAGCTCTCTTTATTTGGAATAACCCCAAAGGAGTCGATTACCAACCAAGAAGTCAAAGAGCAGCTTGCCACGAATGGCTAAAATCTGGACACTTGGAGAGGAAGCAGGTTATGAAGAAGAGGGAGCGGTCCAGAGCCACATCACCCAAGGCTGGGAGGCTTAGCTATGGGGGAGATGTGTTAAAGTGGCCAATCGCTCACCTCAAGTATGCAGAGGGATGTTAGAACATGGTGGGCAGAGGATGACGTACGTGAAAGGGTTGACCTTAAATTGTGGCAGGAAAGTCATTAGAAGGAATTTTCTATGACAGTTAAGAGACACTGAACTACAGGATTTTATAGGAATCAGGTTTCTGAGAATAGCCAACTAAAAGAAACAGGGAGATGGACTATATGACTTTTACAGGTTCCTGAAAATATCAGAAAACAATACCACCAGAGAGAAATATTAACTTCTAGTTTTTTTTATTGGAATGTTTGATTGAACTGGACTTTACTTAAAGAAAAAGAGAAAAACATCTAAAAGGATTCATTGATTAAAGCCAGTTCCCTGAAATATTATTTCTCTCTTTAAAAAAAATCAAAGGGGTCGCCAGGTGGCTCAGCAAGTAAGAGCACCGGCCCCAGTGTCAGGATGACCTGGGGATCGAATCTGGGCTCAGATACTTAGCACCACACCCAGAAATAATTGGCTATGTAACCTTGAACAAGTTACTTAACCCCAATTGCTTAAAAAAAATCAAGCATATACTAATAAATGTGTCTGTGAACTTACTGATTCAGATTTTTTTTCTAATGATACAACTTATAACCCATTCCTGCCTGCCTACCCATCTTATTTATGTCTGCTCAAAAGTTAGCTAAAGATGGTCTCCCCATTATGTCGGAGGCATCCTTGCTTTCTCCTGACATTTTCCAGGAATTAGTTGTCATCCCTCATTCTCACCAAATGACCAGCCCATCTTCTCTTCCTATCATACAACACAATATAAAAAACAATAATAACCAGCATTCATATAGTACTCTAAATTTATTTATTTATAAAGTACTTTACAAATACTTTCTCATTTGACCTTCACAACAACTCTGGGAGGTAGATTGCTATTATTATCCTCATTTTACAAACAAGGAAACTGAGTCAGACAGAGGTTACAGGACTTTCCCAGGGTCACAAAACTAGTAAATGTCTGAAGCAAGATTTGAACTTAGGTCTTACCTGACTCTAGGTTCAGCTCTCTAACTACTGCTCCACCTACCTGCCTGTACTGTAATGCCAAGGAAAGGCAACTTCCCAAGGTTCAAAATACCAGCATAGGTGCTCTCCATTTTATTCAGTGACAAACCAAGAACAGAGAAGATCAAAACATGACATCATTCAAAATACAGCATTTACTAAGTGTGATTAAATAATCTCCAAGTATTACCCCACCCCAGGACCTTCCATTCATTCAATCAATCACAAAGTCCCTGTTCGAAATACTACTCCACCCCTAGGCTGTACCTTCATTTAGTCCACCACAAAGTCCCTCTTCTCAAATGGAGATTAGTTTCCTAACATAAGTAAAGTACATTCATTTGCTCAACCATAGAACACAAAAAAGTCAAAAGTTCCCCACCCCTGGATCACAATTGAATCTACCCCAGAGTTACATCAAGTTTAAGCACAGCACTTAATACCCAAATGGAGGTCTTTTCTTCATCTTGACACGAGGCAAGTTCTCAGCAATCTTAGTTCCTGGGGAGACAAGGCTTAGCAAGGCCACAAGATACATTGCCAGTCCCTTCATTAATTCATCCTCTGTCTGTAGAACAGTCCTAGAACCCCTGAAAACATTAGCAAAACCCTTTCCCAGGATTTCTGTAAACATACAACAAGAAAATCCTTCTTCACGGCTTCTGAACCAACAGAAGGGTTCCCAGACCCCTGCAACAACAGCACTGCCCTTCACCAGTGGACAGTATTCACTCTCTGTCTGCAGGACAGTCTCAGGGCTTCTTAACCAAAAGCCAGGTTCCAGGACTTCTTCAAGAACAGGACAGTTTTTCACCAGTGGACAAATCTGGCAAAACAACATCAAAACAGACAAAGTACCAGCAAAACAGCCATGTCTCCTCAGTCCTTGGCAGCTCAGGGGGCAGGTCTCAAAAGTCCAGGGCAATTCAAAGTGGCTCCCAGCAATTCTCTCAGTCTCTCTCTGCCTCCACGAGGTGCTGCTTCCAAAAAGTTCTTCTGCCTCTCTCCTGTCCCTCCAAATCTACGTCACCAGCTCCTCCCAGTTCAGGACTCTCTTTTCACATCAACAAGTCCATCAACAAGTGGGATTAACAAGCTATGGGTTTTAACACAATCAATTTGAAAACCAAGCCAATACAGGGGAATCTTTAATTGCCATTACTATCACACTGCCTTAATGATGTCTTTTATTCCTATTCTTTGTAAATGTTCCCCATTGACTTTTGCAGCTTGCTCACACCCACTGTGCACTTCTGCAATGGCCTCTGTGGGATCATCTCTTTTAGTTCTTTTGACAGAGTTGTAATCCATGGCTCACTGCCATATGGAAGCACCAATTGAATGTTGGTACCAAAAAGCTGGCTTTCATGCGAAGCTTGGTGTCAGTAAAGGAGCTTTGCAATTTCTCAAAACATACAGTAATAGGAGATGATAACTTCAGACCAACAATACAGTCAGTGCTTATTAAACACCTGTCATGGATTAGGCATAGTCCCATGTGTTTGGAGACACACGGTGAAAAGAAAAACACCTACCCTCAAGAAGCTTCCATTCCACTGGCAAGATGCAGACAAGTAAACAGAGAAGGATGTGCATAGTAATATTCTACATTTTTTATAGTGTTGTAAAGTTTGAAAAGCACTTTACAAATATTCTCTCATTTGATGCTCACAACAACCCTGGAAAGTAAGTGCTATTTTTATGTCAGTTTTGCAAATAAGGAAACTGAGGCAAGTTAAGTGACTCATTCAGGGTCACACAGCTATCAAGAGTTGGAGGCAGGATTTGCACATGGGACTTCCTGATCCCAGGTCCAGCACACTATCTCCTGAGCCACTAGATGCTCACCTAATACTTGGAGGAGGATTTGAATGTTAACAACTACCGTCTTTCCCCGATAATAAGACCTATCCCAAAAATAAGCCCTCCCCTTACTGTGTAAGATTCCTCTAAAAATAAGCCCTCCCCCGAAAATAAGCCCTACTGAGATTGCTACTGTAGTGAAGGTGATCCCCTGAGCTACATGCTACATTACGGTACCCTCTGTATGCACCATCCCCCCCCCCCGGGTGAAACGCATGCCGTGCTCTGAGCTGCATCCAATCAGAGCTGCAGCAGTGAGCGCGTCATCCTGTTCTTCCCCAGTGATTTGCTTGCTGGCACCATTGAGAGCAGTGCCGCGGAGGAGAGCTGAGGCAGGACAACATAAGCCCTCCCCTGAAAATAAGCCCTCTGGTGTTTTTCTTTCCAAAAAAAATTAATAAGACAGTGTCTTATTATCGAGGAAACACAGTAAGATGATCAGAAAAGCTTCCCATGGAAGGTACCACATGAGCTAAACCTTGAAGGATGCTACTAAGAGGCCAACATGATGAAGGAAGTCAACAGACATAGGGTTCTGAATTCTTGCTTAAAAGCAAATGTTAGCTTGGCTCAAACAAAGTGTGCAAGTAAAGGGTAAAGTAATAGACACACGGGGCATACTCTGATTAGTCCTGCCTATCCTGGCAGTACAAAGCAAGCACCCACAGATATGTTCTGCTTGCTTAGTTTGGGGGAATGTTCTGGCCGTGCATTTGTTGTTCTTCATCCTTCATTTTCAGAGAGGACCAATGACATCACAGATGATGTCTTGACTTGCTCATGAACTGGATTTATGTGAGCCAAAGCTACACCATTTATTCACCTGTTATGGAGAGGACTTGGCATTTTAATTTGGTGTGTTGCAACTGTTAAAAGAAGATGCAGTTTCTGACTGGAACTCTCTTGGCTACAGCTCTCTGGGGGCTGGAATATGAGTCCAGTGAGAAACTGGAGAGAAGGGGGTCCTTCTTTATTCAGGTGTCATGGTGATCCCACCCAAGTGCAGCTGGTTGTATTTCCTATCCTTAGACACTAGAAAAACCTGGAAGTGATGATGGAAGGTAGTGGTAGCAGCTGTGGTTGAAGTTTTGGCAGCAGTAAGAGCAGGCTACTGGTGGTGGCAAGGGGAGTATGAGTATCCCAAAAGGTGGCCATGAGAAGCTGTCTCTTAAACAGAGACAGCATCAGCCCTGCTGGGATGACCAAGGGACTGACTACTAAGGCTCTCTCTATCCTATTAAAAAAATCTAAATCCTTTCAGTAGTTGATCTCCATGCATCTGGAAGCATGCTCAAAGGTCCTATCTGGCTGGAGGCAGAAAGGAAATATCTACATATTCTCTGTACAGCCCACCAGGAAGGACAAATCTGACTACTTTCCATACTCCTGTTATAGGAGTAATGTAAAATAAGCTGGGAAAGCAAGACTGGGAGACAGATTGTAGAAGACTTTCAATGGTAATGAATCCTTCAAGCTGAGGAGTTTGACAATTAAAGTCTTGATCAAAGATAAGAATCGGTGTGCCTTTCAATTCTAGACTCCAAAATAAGAATTAAAATTTAAAAATATTAATTTTGATACACCTCACTTAAAATTTATCTGTTTTTTTTTTTTTTATAGCAATCGGGGTTAAGTAACTTGCTCAAGGTTACATGGCCAGTTATTTCTGGGTGTGGTGCTGAGTATCTGAGCCCGGATTTGATCCAGGTCATCCCCACACTAGAGCCGGAGTTCTTACTTGCTGAGCCACCTGGCTGCCCCTAAGCAATTGGGGTTAAGTAACTTGCTCAAGGTTACACGGCCAGGTATTTCTGGGTGGGTGCTAAGTGTCTGAGCCTGGGATTCGATCTCCAGGTCTTCTCAACACTGGAGCCGATGCTCTTACTCGCTGTGCTACCTGGCCACCCCAAAAATTTATCTTGATTTTTAATTTATACATCTTGTTCTGATACAGCAGCCTGATAGACAAATACTGCATCCATAAATACTGCACCCCATAAACTGCATCATCCTTCCTAAAATTAAGAGAAACTGCCTGAAGGATCAATTGCCACTAAGAGTTCGCCTCACTTTTCATTCTGGTAATTCACCTTTTGTTGACAGAAAGGAAGGCTGAGTGCTCTAATGTAAATCTCATTTGAACCTTACCAAACTTACTACCTACCACTGAGTTAGTTGTTATTGTTATCCCTATTTTGTTAGATAGAACTGAATCTGAGAGAAATTAAATGACTTACCTAGGATCAAACAACTAGCATCATTGACCTAAGGCTGGAAGGAACCTCAGAGATCATCTGGTTATAGCCTAAGTAAGTTCTGAGGTTTTCTTATTCCAATTCCCACCCTTGGTGATGAATCAGATCCCCAGAGTTTGGCTATATCTCCCTGTTAGGGTCCTAGGGGCTACCCAAAATGGGTTAGAGGTAACTCTCTAAAGCCGTCAGCTCAACCCCCCACCAATGTCTTTCCCTCCAAGATTATCAGTGAGGATGAGATGTATTCTTAACCCAACAAGGCATCAAGGCAATTGCAAAAGACAAAATTTTGGTGGGAAAATTTGAAAAGCTCTGGCACAAATAAAATAATGCATCTAGGATAAGAATGGAGATGGTCTAACGGTAATTATGTATCTAATTACTCAGATAAAGTTTTGGTATCCAAGATATAGAGACAACTAAAAGATATGTGTATGTATCTTTCTATGTACATGCATATACACACCTATGTATATATCTAAAAGTCATTCCCCCATTATTTGTAATCAAAGGATATGATCAAAGAATTCTCAAAAGAAAAATTATAAACTATTAATGATCAAATGAAATAGTGCTCCAAATCATGAAAAATAGGAGAAATGCATATCAAAACAGCCCTAAGGTTTCACCACACATTCAGAAAATTATCAAAAATCACAAAAGATGAGAATAATTGTTAGAAGAGTTGTAGGAAGGTAGCAGACTAGTGCATTGTTTATGGAGCTGTCAATTTGTATGACCATTTTGGAAATTATGAATTTTGTCGTTATTCTAATGGGATTTCTCTCTTATTGCCTCTTGGGTTCTGATATTATTATATAGAAATGCTGTTGATTTTTGTGGTTTGTTTTGTAGCCTTCAATTTTCCTAAAGCTATTAATTGTATCAATTAATATCTTTGCTGTTTCTCTAGGATTTTTAAATAAATCATCAGATTATCAGCAAATAGAGATAACTTTATCTCCTTTTTTGCCTTTCTTTATGCTTTTAATTCCTTTCTCTTGTCTTATTGCTATTACTAGACTTTCTAAAATTATATGAAACAATGATGGGAAGAGCAACTATCATTTATTGGGGAAGTTTCTAGTTAATATGTTATAGTCATAATTATGTGTTTTATATACAGTGATATATAGTTAATACGGTTATATACAGTTATATATAGTTAACTATATATAGTTAGTTATAACTATATGTATAGTTACATATTTAGTTGGGTTTTTTTGCTTTTTGGAGGGCAATTGGGGTTAAGTGACTTGCCCAAGGTCATAGGGCTAGTTTTTTTTTTTGTGTTAAGTGTCTGAGGCTGGATCTGAACCCAGGTCCTTCTGACTCCAGAGCCAGTGCTCTATTCACTGTGCCACCTAGCCATCCCCATATATATTTATAACTATATATAGTTATATGTGTGTATATATGTAACTAACAGTTATATGTTAACATAGTCACAGTTAACATAGTAAAATGTTAACATTTCATCTTGTTCTAGTTCCCCTGACCACTCCCATCCCCCCAACCCCCATCTCCTTCTAGTCAGTATAATATTTTTTTTAAGTGGCCTGTGTAAAGTATCTGTGGCAGGAAGTAAGATTCAGAGGGGAACCTAGAAGTCATGTACAAACTGTCCCAAAGGTCAAAGGAGCATAATTTACAGTTGAGTTACATATTAACCAAAAATCACCTCCTAGTAAAATATTCTAAATCAGAGGATGCCATTCAGCATTTGCTGTCAGGACTTTTTGGTCCCATGATGTGTAAATCTCAGACAAATTTAGACATTCTCAGTAAGATTAGCAGAACATCGAATGGTGCTGATAACTCTGAGATGATGTGGATATGTTAACTTTAAAGTTTTATTGACAACTTTGAAATGATTTGGATATACTAATGAACAAAGTACAAGGTGGCACAGAGAAGAGTTGTCTGTCCCTGCCCCCCCCCAAATGAAATCTCTAACTCCTGCCTATCAAGTACACTTCCATCTCCTAAGGATCCATGAAACTTAAGTACTCTTATCTTCAACATGTATTTATGTATGTTATTCATTCCCTATCCATCCTCTTCCTCATGATGCCTGCCTTCCTTCACTGCCCTAGATCCTGTCCCTTGTCTGCCTCTATATCTCCTTTTCACTGCTTGTCTCTGTACTTTCTGTGACATTTTCCCCATACCCTCTGTGTCTTATTAAAAGTGTGATTGCAACCTTAATTCCCACTGCCATCATGGTCTTTCCTGGCAAGTATCCAAAAAACCAGGCATGCCTGCCCCATTTCATAATTTCATAAATTAATTATCAATTTACATTGTATATGATGCTTGGTTTAGGTTTCATGGTGATACTTTTGATGATATCAAAAGGTCCTTCACTCCTATATTCTGTAAGGTTTTTAGTACAAGTGAGTACTGTACTTTGTTTATATTGAGATAATCAAGTAGTTTTGGATATTTTTGCTTTCAGTATGATTTTTTTTTTTTTTAGAGCAATCGGGGTTAAGTAACTTGCTCAAGGTTACACGGCCAGTTATTTTTGTGTGGGTGCCGAGTATCCGATCCCGGAACCGATCCCAGGTCTTCCGATGCTGGGGCCGGCACTCTTACTCACTGCTCCACCTGGCCACCCCGCTTTCAGTATGATTAATTATATCGATTGCTTTTCTAATGTTGAATCATCCTCACATTCCTGGTATAAATCTAACTTGGTCATAATGAATGATTTCTTGGACGAATTGCTACAGTTTTGTTGTTGTTGTTTGTTTGTTTGGGGTGTTTTTGGAGGGGGGAAGGCAAAGCAATTGGGGTTAAGTGACTTGTCCAAGGTCACATAGCTAGTAAGTGTCAAGTGTCTGGGGCAGCATTTGAACTCAGGTCCTCCTGACTTCAGGGCTGGTGCTCTATTCACTGCGCCACCTGCTATAGTTTGTTAAAGAGGATTGTATTAAAAATTTTGAATCAATCAATTCATTGATGATATTCATCTATAGCTCTCCTTCTTCATTCTTCCCTGGTTTAGGTATTACGATTACATTTATCTCATAAAAAAGTTTGGACTGCTTTCTTTCCAATTTTTTAACAATAATTTTTGTAGTATTGGTATTAATTGTTCATTAAAAATTTGATAGAAATCTTCTGTGAATTCATTAGGCTGCAGAGGTTTTTTAATTTTTTTTTTAATTTGGTGGTTCCATTATAGCTAATTCTAATTCCTTTTCTGAAACCAGACTATTTAAGATCTTAAATTGGGCTTCCACTAATTTGCGTATTTATATTTTTAAATACATTCCTCAGTTTCTTTTGTGTTCTCAGTTTTGTTAACAAACAGTGGTGCATAATAGGTTTCGATAATTCTTTTCATTTCCTCTGGGTTTTGTTGTGATTTTACCTTGGATGTTTGCCATTTTGTTGATTTGATTTTCCTCCTTTCTAATCAGATCGTCTAAAGCTTTATCATTTTGTTAGTTTTTTTCCCCCACAAATAATTAGTTTTTGGCTTTATTTTTCATTTCTCTGGTCTTATTTTGTTTCTAATTTATCTATTTCTTGATATCACTTATTTTCTGCTTATTTGGGTTGATTTTTCTCTCATTTTAAAAATGCATAGTTAATTCATTAATTTTCTCCCTTTCTATTTTGTTAATATATGTTTGAGGAAGGGAAATACGATTTTCCTCCTTAGAAGTACTTTAGATGCATCACAGAAATTTTAGTATGTAGTCTCATCATTATCATTTTATTTCATATAATTACTGTTTGTTTTGCCTTGTTCTTTGGCCCACTCACTATTTAAGACTTCATTGTTCAGTTTCCACCTGGGTCTGTTTCTTTTGTTCATGCTTTTTGACTTGACTGCTATTACTATTATACTATGATCTATAATGGACATTTGCTATTGCTGCCTTTTTACATTTATTCATAATACTTCTGTGGCCTAATATATGGTCAATTTCTGTAAAAGTTCCAGGTGGTGCTGAGAAATACACATATTATTTAGTAGTCCCATTTAGGAAGTGCCATAAATCTTTTAATTTTAGTTTCTCCAGCAATTTGTTCAACTCGTTATGTCTCTTTTGTTTATTGTTCTGTTAGATTTGTCTAACTCTGAGAGACACTAAAGTCTGTTTCTATTGTATTGTTCTCTGTATCCTCTTGTATTTCAGTTCATTTTTCTTTTATGAATTTAAATACTATGGCATTTGGAAGATGTAAGTTTAATATTTATATTGGTTTGCTGTCTATGGTTCCTTTCAGCATAATTTCCTTGTTTATTTATGTTGTTAATTTTTATTTTTGCTTTGTCTGATAGCATGTTTACAACTCCAACTTTTCTTAGATTCACCTAATGCATAGTGAATCTTGTTCCAGATCTTCATTTTTATTCTATGTATGTCTTTATTTTTTTTCATAAGCAACAGATTGTGGGGTTTTGTTTTCTTATTCAATCTGTCCCTCTATTTCATATTATTGTTAGTCATTCACACTTAAAGTTATGAATTAGGCTTACTTTTTTTTCAATTTGTCTCTAATATTGCTTTTTGTCTAAATTATGATATTTTTGTTCTTCCTTTTTAGAGATTGTATTTTCTCTCTATTATTTTTGTTTAATCTTCCTTAAGGAAATCCTATTCCCACAGGCTCTTTTCCCTTCACCCTCAACCTTCTCTCCTATTTGTCACTCTTTTCCCTAGTTTTGAAGTTTTACTTATTCATCCCTTTTTCTTTCTTTCTTTTATGTATCTATCAGATTTCCTCTCTCTTCTTTCCCTTTTAGTTAAGTATTTAATTAAAATTCTCTTGCTCCCCTTTGACTTTTTTGTTTGTTACTTTTTTCTTTCCTTTTATGTACCTTTTTCCAAAAAGGGATTTTTTTACCTTGTTCCCTTCATTAATTTTCTTATTTTTCTATTCTAAATTTTTATTCTTTGATTTATGATCTTTATATTTTCTATTCCTTCTCTTTAGCCTTGGTGTTTCTCATGGAAATTAAATTTCTAAAATATCTATTTTGAGTTCCCTCTTCTAAACAATTTCTATATTCCTGCCTTGTAAATATTGTTCTCCTCCTTTTCTGTTGTGCCTCATAATTAGAAGTATCAATTCCTGTAGGAGATAGAGTAGAAATATTGTGCTAAGGTAGAAATTTTCCTGCCTCCCTTATCATGTAGTATATTTCTAGCTCTCCCTGTGATTAGTTTGTTTTCCATTAGCCTTGAAATCTCCTTCCTGGGTCCATGCCCTCTCACCCTTCTTTACGCTGATTGCCCCCAGGAGCTCTGATTTCCCTTCTCTTGTGGCAGAATGCCATCCACGAAGGCACACCATTTTCCCTGAGGCAGAAGTTTCTCTGAGCACCAAATAGCTAATTGCTATAATAACTTAATATTTATATAGCACTTACTCCATGTCTGGCACTGGGCTAAACACTTTATAATTATCTCATTTGAGCCTTAGCAATAACTATTATCATCCTTATTTTACAGATGAGGAAATTGAGGAAAATAATTTGCCCAGGGTGACACACTAGTGCTTGAGGCTAGATTAGAATGCAGAACTTTCTGATTCCAGATCTACGGGAGATGGAGACTTCACAATGGGTATAATCTGCAGGGATTTGGCAACTAGAGGCAATTAGGTTAGTGGACAGAGTGATGGACCAAGAGTCAGGAGGCCCTGATTTATGAGGATCAAATGGGGATAGTTAAGTTCTACTTTCATCTCTACCCCCTTAAGTACTTTTGGGAAGAAATCTCTCACTGGCCCTTTTGTTGTTTTGTTTGTTTTGCTTTCAATCCCATAGGTGCCTTTCTCTTCCAAATTTTTCCCCCTTTTTATCATATCTGAATGTGGAATAATTTACTTAATTACATGTGCTTTCCTCAGCAGGTATTTTTGCTTACTGTTCGTATACTTTTGTTGTCTAGGGGGTTTGCACATTTAATGATCTGCTCTCATCTTTTATTTTTTGGTAGGAGGGTTTCAAATGCCTCTTTTTTATTGAATATTTCTCTTTCTTTTTTTTACTGACAATTAGGCTCAGATTTGCAGGATATATCATCTTGGGTTGCATTCTTTTGCTTTTGAAAAAATATTTTTGAAATCTATTTGAAATATATATAATTGAAACAATCTCCCTTCTGTAGTTTCTGGTAGGAGGAACGGACTGATCAGAGGAAAGGGCTACAAGGATGGAGGGATCCTCTAGGGTGAGAAGTCTCCAGGATAAGAGAGATCTCCCAGGGTGAGAATAGAAAGGAATTTACATACTTCTTAGTTGTACATGACACCTTTACAAAAACTGATCATGTGTTGCAGAGCATAAATGTAGGGGAAAAAAGAAATGCTAAACATCATTTACTGAAATTTTTAAGATGAAAAATATGGTTTCAGAGAAACCTAGAAAGACTTACATATGATGAAAAATAAAGTGAGCAGAACTAATAATTTATACAATAAAAACATTGCAAAGATGAACAACTTTGAAAAACTTGAGAACTCTGATAAATGCAATGACCAATCATATCAGAAGACTCATGATGAAATATGCTACCTACCTGACAGAAAGGTGAAGGATTCAGTATGAAGACTGAGACATAATTTTTGGCCAATGTGGAAATTTGTCGTGCTTGATTATGTATATTTATTACAAAAGTTTTGTTTTTTTTTATTTTTCAATTGTAGGGGGAGAAAAATTATTTTGTTAATAGAAAAAAAATTTAATTATAAAAATTGAAGGGAGAGTATAAGGGTGGTAATTTATTGATTATCTCACTCACTTGAAAATACTTTTTCTTGTTAGGTAATGATCTACCTTGTTTGAATCCAGGAATCTAGAAGCTGTTATGAACAGGGACTATAAACATCTTGTATTTAGTATTTAATTTTTCCCTGGTTACATGTAAAAACAATTTTTAACTATGAACATCTTTGAATCAACTGAAGCCACTGCATGAGAGAATTGATTAAGCCCTAGGGGATTTTTATAAAAGGATAGAGCTATCTCAGAAACAGACAAAGATATTTTGAGGGTCTGGAAGAAGAGATGTGGGGGTGAGCTTAAAGTTCCACACCCTTCTGAGGAGCAAAAGTAAGACAGAGCCATAGCAAAGGAGCTATGGAGGCAGGCCATGGCCTCTATAGGCTCTATATCTCAGAGCAGAAGATCTTGGCTGTGGGATGCACTGAGAAAGAGCCAGCTTTTCCCTAACTCTCCCTCCAGTGCCTGTCTAGCCATAGACACTGTACTACCATCTGCTATTTTGTTACACAAATGTTACCACTGAACTGAATTTTGCTTCAAGTACAAAAAGACCAGGGATTAATGATATGTATATATAATATATAAATAATATACAAATATGTATGTATTATATAATTAATATATAATGCCACACATACATATACATTTGTACCCATCATCCATACATATACACATATATAGTTTATATAAACATATAATTTATGCATACACAACATTCTACATATAAATATATAGTTAGGCAGAGAGCCAAACATCTGCCTAAATGTTAGGCATTTTCCAAACTGGGGGCTCAGAATGATTGTATTAAACACTTTTTTTTGGTCTAAAATAAACTACCTAAAGCAGGGTGAATCCCTCAGACCTTAGGGACTATTATATTGCCTCTTAGACTTAAATGAGCTGATTATTGTACCAAGGTATTACATAGTTCTAGTTCAATCCTCTCATTTTGCGTATGGGGAAATTGAGACCCAAAGTGATTTGCCCTCAGTCTGGATACCAGAGCTGGGATTTGAACTCAGGTCCTGACTCCAATCCTATGGTCTTTCCACTGTGCCATGCTCTCACTTAGATCTCTGCATCCTTGGATAACTCACTTTGTCTCTCTGTTTCTTAGTTTCCTCACCTGTAAAATGAGAAAGTTGACCCAGATGGTTTCTGAGGTCCCTTCTAGCTTTGGATCTATGAGCCCAAAATGCCCGAGAGAGGACTGGAATTCAGGTCTTCCATCCTCCATATCCAGGACTACAACACAGAAGCTTCTAACCCACTTGAACCCACTGCCCCCAGAAATGCTCTTTTTAGGGAAACCCTTCTCTTGGGAAGGGAAGGGCTCAAACACAGCAGGGGCTATTTAGATGATAATTAATTTTCGGTAGTTACATTACATTCTAAAAATGATGGATATAAAATTTCATGAATAACTTTCAAAATGAAATAAAACTTATTTTCACTCAAATTAATAGCTTCCTGCCCTATAATATGCAAATTTAACCAATGGGCAATTAACTGTGTAAACCAAATTAGAAAGACAGTTAATAGAAGTAGACACATATCTTCACTGAATGAGCTGAACGGGAAGATGAGCCCCTAGAGAAAAATGCCTGCTGGGACATTTACAAGATGCATTTTAACTTTGTGATTCCAACATTTTATGGGCATTTTTTCTGTCCCTACAGGTTATGGTCTGGAAATTTAGCAGATGACATTTAACATGACAGCCATAGAATTATTGTAATAGTAGCAGCAGCAGCAGCAATAACAACAGCAAGAGGGGCACAAAACACATCAAACCAACTACATGTCACTACTTTAATGCAGAATACAATACACCAATTACACGCTACCTACAGACTAACACAAACTACAACATGCCAATTAAACGTTAACACTAAGTCAGAGGCAGTAACACGCCAAACACTTTACCAGAAATGTGGGGACATGTCAACTACATGCCAACAACATGTTAACACTTTTGTATCTTATAAGAAAGCAGTTCTCACTAAGAGACCTGAGACTTGAGAGAGGAGGAGTGATTTAACACAAGCAGGTCCAACTAGCCCCTACCTGGCCACCTAATTCTTCACTGATTCACTAATTCAACTAATTCATTAATTCAACAGCTGGTGGTGGTGGTTGTTGTTGGGACCTGAAACTTAGGGGCCTAGAGTGACAGGAAGCTTACATTCTTCTATGGAGATTCAACTCCTTCACATGCAATTCTACACACATAGGATGTATAGAAAATAAACATAATTTGGGGTGTGTAAAGAATACAGTAATCCCATTGACTTGCTAGGATAGAGGAAACCTCATTAGAGCTGACTTGCTTTATTTTCTTGTTTTGAGCCCCATGTTTTTGTTTTTGTTTTTTTGCTTTTTGAAGAGGGGAAGGTAGGGCAATTGGGGTTAAGTGACTTGCCCAAGGTCACAAAGCTAGTAAGTGTTAAGTGTCTGAGGCCGGATTTGAACTCAGGTCCTCCAGACTCCAGGGCCGGTGCTCTATTCACTGCATCACCTAGCTGCCCCTAAAGAATTGTCTTTTTTTTTTTGAGGAGGGAAGGCAGGGCAATTGGGGTTAAGTGATTTGCCCAAGGTCACAAAGCTAGTAAGTGTTAAGTGTCTGAAGCTGGATTTGAACTCAGGTCCTCCTGACTCCAGGGCCAGGTGCTCTATTCACTGTGCAACCTAGCCACCCCTGAGCCCCATATACTGAACTACTGATATCTGAAAACTTTCTTGAGTCTGTGTTGACAGCAAGACAGGGACACTGACAACTAGGGAAAATCAAGAAAGATCTTGATAAAGGTGGCACTTGAGCTAATCCTGTAAGGAATTTAGTGGTTTCAGGGAAGAATTAATTTAAAAATTCATGAATCTAATTGAAAAAAGAGTTCTCGAAACAAAAGTTTCTTTGTCCTGAACAATGAACCTTAGAGCAATGGGGAGTCTTAGGTGGGTAAAATGTGAATGCTTAGTTATTTTATCTCCCAGGTTCTGCGGCTGCAGACCAAAGGTTTGAACCAGGTGGTTTCATGTGGTATTTAGAAACTCATTCATAGTGTAAAGGTACACTGCCATTTGGTGATGAAAAGGGAAGAAAACATTTTTGTGAAGACTAAAAGTTTTATGTTTATTATTAAATGGTGTAAGATGTTGTTAAAGATGATTGATAGTTAAAGAGTAACAAAAGAATACATATAGCTACATAAAACAAGGTTCTTTTGTTA
>NW_027187339.1:0-11713 GCF_028583685.1 Petaurus breviceps papuanus | reverse complement strand
TCAAATTCCTTTGTAAATGATGTAAGATGATGCCTCACTTGTGTGTGAACAATTTAGTGTTTTAAGTAGGCAAGCAAAGATCTTTCCTTTTCTAAAAACTAGGTAAATGCATGTACAGTTTCAAGGTGATGTATCAGTGATGGATGCTCATGGGTAAGGCCTTCTGAGCTACAAATATGATGTGTATTTCAGTTCATTTTTTTCTTTTTTTAATGTATATTTTTATTGTTCTTTTTTCATTTATTTTTTTTACTACATTAATCATTTAATATGCATAGATGATATCAGTGTATATGGCTGTACTTAAAGGTACATTAAATAACTTTTTCATCTTTTTTTTTCATATGCTTTATTAACTTCTTATTTACATAATTAATTTCCACCAGATTTTGGTTACAAATTTTCTCCCTGTTTTTCCTCTACTCACCGCTCCAAAATAACAGTCCCACAGGATATCCCCTTCTCCAATCTGCTCTCTCCCATATTTTCTCCCATACCCCTTTCGACTTTTCCAGTGGATCTCTATGCCCCAGTGCCAGTATATCTTATTTCCCAATTACATGTAAAATAGTATTAATAATAGTGTATATATATATAATATAAAATCAAATGTTTACATGTATATAATATAAAATCAAATGTTTACATATATAATATAATATATAATATAATACATAAATAATATGTATATGTAAACATTTGATTTTAAAACTTTGAATTCCAGATTCATTCCCTTCCTCCCTTGTCACCCACCCTTACTAGGAAGATAAGCAGTTCAGTATAGGTTGTACATGTGTGGCTAATGCAAAACAATAACATAGTAGATATATTGTAAAAGACTGACTATGTTTCCCTCCCTCCTATTCCACCTCCCACTTGTTCTATTCTCTACTTTGATCTCATCCCTTTTCAAAAGTGGGTGCTTCCAACTTCCTTCCCCCGCCCCCCCCAGCCTGCCCTCCCTTCCATCATCCCCCCTCTCATTCCCTTCTCTCCTACTCTTCTGTAGGGTGAGATACCCTATTTGGTGTGTATTTCATTCCCTCCCCAAGACAAATTCAATGAGAATAAGGTTGACCCATTCCCTTTTGCCTTCCTATTCTTCCCCTCCATTGTAACCATTTTCCCTTGCCTCTTCTATATGAGATAGTTTACCCTATTCTGTCTCTCCCCATCTCCTCGCATTATATTCCCCCCTCACCTCTTAATTTCACCTTATAAGTAGCATCCTTTCCTGTTAAATTGGTCCTGTGCCCTCTATCTATGTACACCTGTAAACATATATACACACATTCACATATGTATTCATATGCCCACATACCCTCATATATAGACATACATATATATACACACACATATATATTTCTATTCCCTCCAACTATTTTCATACTGAGAAAACTTTCATCAGTAACAATTATTGTTTTTCCATGTAGGAATGTTAATAGTTCAACTTTGATAAGTTCCTTATGATTTCTTTTCCCTGTTTACCTTCTCAAGCTTCTCTTGCTTCTTGTATCTGAATGTCAAATTTTCTATTCAACTCTGGTTTTTTCATCAAGAATGCTTGAAAGTCCTGTATTCCACTGAATGACCATATTTTCCCCTGAAACATGATACTCAGTTTTGCTGGGTAGGTGACTCTTGGTTTCAATCCCAGCTCCTTTGACCTTCAGAATATCATATTCCAAGCCCTTCGATCCCTCAGTGTAGAAGGTGCCAGATCCTGGGTTATCCTGATTGTGTTTCCACAATATTCAAATTGTTTCTTCCTGGCTGCTTATAATATTCTCTCCTTAATCTCGGAATTCCAGAACCTGGCTATAATATTCCTAGGAGTTTTCTCTTTGGGATCTTTTTTCAGGAGGTGATTGGTGGATTTTGCCTTCTGGTTCTAAAACATCAGGGCAGTTTTCTTTGAGAACTTCCTGGAGGATGATTTCTAGGTTCTTACTTTGGTCATGGCTTTCAGGTAGTCCAATCATTTTTAAATTATCTCTCCTGGATCCATTTTCCAGGTCAGTGGTTTTTCCCATGAGATATTTCACATTGCCTTCTATTATTTCATTTGTTTGGATCTGTTTAACCACATCTTGATTGCTCATAAAGTCATTAGCTTCCATTTGCTCCAATCTAATTCTGAAGCAATGATTCTCCTCATTGAGCTTTTGAGATTATTTTTCCATCTGGCTAATTCGGCTTTTTAAGGCATTCTTCTCCTCATTGCCTTTTTGAGCCTCTTTTACCAATTGAGTTAGTCTATTTTTTAAGGTGTGATTTTCCTCAGTCAGCCTGTTGACTCTCATTTCATAATTTTCTTGCATTGTTCTCATTTCTCTTCCCAATTTTTCCTTCACTTCTCTTATCTTCTTCTTAAGGTCCTCTATGGCCTGTAACCAGCTTGTATTTTCCTTTGAAGCTTTTGGTGCAGGAGTTCTGACTCTACTGTCTTCCTCCTGTTCCATGCTTTGCTCCTTTTTGTCCCCAAAATAGGAGTCTAATGTTGGAATCTTCTGTCTGCTTTGTTTCCTTTGCCTGGTCATGTCTCCCCTCAGTCACTTGACCCCTAGGCTTTTTGCCACAGTAGGATTCTGCCACCAGACAGGGGAGCTTTTGTCCTAAATGCTGGAGTTTTCTCAGCTGCTGGAGGTATTAGATGGATGCTCTCTCTGAGGCCTCCACACACTCTGGCAAGCTGGTCACAAACCCCAGGACATCCACCCTAGACTGCAATCCAGATCCAAGCAGGTTAAAGTAAGAGCGATTACCCCTCAGATTGGTTGCTTGGTCCCCCTACACTCTGCAAGCCAGGAGCTGAAGCTGCCACATGGCGCTGGCTGGCTGTGCCGGGTCTCAGTGGCTTCTCGCCTTGGGGGCAAAAGCCACGCACTCCCACTTACTAGGTCCCAAAGTCCAGACTGCACTGACCTTGTCCTTTGACTGACTTTGTCCTTTGCATCTATGTGTTGATAATTCTGGAAATGGCCACAGCTGCTGCTGATCTGGAGTCCCTCTGGCCAGTGACTGATCAGAAACTGCCCTGGGGCTAAAACCCTTGGCTCATGGCCTGAGCTCGGCTCTCAGAGCACTGCACTGGCCGATTCCTGCCAGCCTTCTGGGCTGTCTTCAGTGGGAGGTTAGCTTCTCTGTGTCATTTTGTGGGTTCTGCAGCTCTAAAGTTTGTTCAGAGTCCCCTTTTTACATGGATTGGGTAAGGTAGAAGCCCGAGCAGCGGGGAGGTCCTGCTTCTACTCTGCCATCCTGACTCCTTCAGTTCATTTTTAAGTAACTTTTTTTTTTGATGGACGGTAAAATTTCAACAACAAAAAAGGAACCATATAAACATTTGGAAATTGAGGTATGACATTTTTAAAGGACTATTGATTTGACAGGAAAAGTTGAGGGAGTTGTGAATTTGTAAGTGAAACATGAATGTCTGAGAGTCAGGAGGTTCTCATTTAATGTATGAGAACTAAGAAGAACTGATAGGTAGAAAAACTTGAGTTTTAGGAGGAGTCCAGTGGGTCTAGTGGCCAGATATTCATCAGGAGAACTGGAGATGGTTCAGGATACAGTGGAAGACTCTGGCCCTTTTAGGCTAAGGTCTTTTCAAGTCCTCACTTTGAGTGAGATAAACTTGCATTCAGTGAATAGGCCTCTTTTAGAAATGAGTGGAGGGATGGCCCCTTTAATTAGAAAAAAAGGGAAAAAATCAAGCTGGGAAGGGAAGACCCTCAGGATTGCTGTTCCAAAGAGAAACAGTTACCATTGACATTCACTCTAAGACAGGAAGGCTCAAAATACAGGCATTAAGTGGAGCTTGGGTAGGGACCCATTGTGGTCCAATATATGAGCTCCAGAGTGAACTGGGTTTAAGATTTTGTGAAGGAAGGAAGGAAGGAAGGAAGGAAGGAAGGAAGGAAGGAAGGAAGGAAGGAAGGAAGGAAGGAAGAGGAAGGAAAGAAAGAAAGAAAGAAAGAAAGAAAGAAAGAAAGAAAGGAAGAAAGAAAGAAAGAAAGAAAGAAAGAAAAAAGAAAGAAAGAAAGAAAGAAAGGAAGGAAGGAAGGAAGGAGGAAAGGAAGGAAGGAAAGAAAGAAAGGAAGGAAGGAAAGGAGGGAAGAGAGAAAGAAAGAAAGAAAGAAAAAGAAAGAAAGAAAGAAAGGAAGGAAGGAGGAAGAAAAAAGAAAGGAAGGAAGGAAGGAAGGAAGGAAAGGAAGGAAGAAGGAAGAAAGAAAGGAAGGAAAGGAAGGAAGAAAGAAAGGAAGAAGGAAAGGAAGAAAGAAAGGAAGAATTCTTTAATATTTATGAAACAATGGACATGGTTTCATTTGAGTCTTAAAGGGGCCCTGTGAGGTAGTTACTACAGGTGTTCTTATGCCCATTTTATAGTTAGGAAACAGGTTAAAGTGATTAGCTTCCACATTGAGGAATTTAATGAAACATCAGAGGCAGCATTTGAACCCAAGCTTTCCTGACTCTAGGACCACTTATGGTATCTACTACTCTTCTATGCCTCTCCACACTATTAGAGACAGTATGGTGCAGTAAAAAGAGTTCTGAATTTGGAGTAGGAAGAACTTGACTTGATTCCCAGCCTCTCCCCCCATGTGTCACTTTTTGGACCATGGGCAAGGGACATGCTCTGGAGCTGCTATCTTGATTCTTATATCCACTGATGAATCTGGTTCCCAGAGCTTGACTACAAGACCTCTTCAGGGTTACATGGGTGCTCTTAAGGGATTTGGGGGGAATATTTTTGGCACTATTCTCTATGTTCTAAATTTATTATCCTAAAGGATAGATAACATTTCCAGATCTACCGGAATATACCCAGGGGTATGCTAGTTACACCTTGGAAATTGACAAACTACATGCATTTAAAAAAAATTTGGAGAGTCAATTAAATATTCATCAGCGCACCACTGAAAACTATACCTTATCAGACTAAAATGGCCTCAGGCAACTGCGAAAACCTTCTATATACTAGCCTTCTCAGCGGAAGGTCCCCAGCCCTGGTCCTCCTTCTGTTTACATTATGAAGACTGAATTATTTAATTTACTTCTTTCCTGCCTCTCTGTCTCAGACAGGGAGACACTAGCCTAGGCAGCATTCTCTTCTCCTTTCCCTTTCTCCACCCTTTCCTTCCACACACGTGGCCACACAGTCTTTTGAAGGTTAGGGGGAAAATAGCCCTCAAACTCATTTCAGTTTGAGTTCCCAATTCCCACCCTTCCTCCACCAACCAGATGATTATCCCCAAGTCCTGCTCATCATATGGAGACTAAAAGAAACCTAGAGATGGTATTAGGAATACAGGAGGGGTAGAGGGACAGCTGATCCCAGCTGCCAGCAATCCTGCAGCAATAGCTGCTACCTGAATTGCTATAACAAAAATAAGCAAAAGAAAACAGGACCCTCGTTTCTAACCTGTTAGGTAGAACAGTGGATAGAATGCCTGACCTGGAGTCTGGGAGACTCCTCTCTCTGAGTTAAAATCTGTCCTTAAATACTTACTGTGTGACCCTGGGCAAGTCACTTAACCCTGTTTGCCTCAGTTTCCTCATCTATCAAATGAACTGGAGAAGGAGATGGCAAACCACTCCAGTATCTCTGCCAAGAAGACCCCAAATGGGGACACAAAGAGTTGGATGCGACTGAAAATGACTGAACAATAAATGTTCCAGACATAGTACAGAGGATATGCAAGCAAAAAGACAGTCCCTCAAGGAACTTACATTATAATGGGGGAAGACAACATATAAAAAGAGAGGTAAAAATAGAGTTGGAAAGAGCAATGTACCAATGTTGGAGCATGGTGGCAAAATCTAGAGAAGGAAGGATGCCTAGTCCTGGTTAGTGTGCAAGATGGAAGTTCTGGGAGCAACCCACCAAAAGGAGGGGGGAGCTGAGGGGCAGAGGGGGAAGGCAGCTGAGCCACTTCCACTTGGCTATCCTGTCATTGATCTCGTCTCCAAGAAAAATAAGAGATCAAATGTATGCTTTCCTCAGAACAGCTCTGTCTTTCATTTTATATAAGAGGCATAGAGAAGTTAAATGGATTGCCCAGGGTCACTGTTAAAAGGCAGCACCAAGAATCAAACCCAGATTGGTAGATTCCAAGTACAGGGCTTCCCTGACTCTTTTTCAACAGATATTAAAGTATGATTGATGGGGAAAGTACAGCAGTAGTAATAGCAGCAGCAGGCACAGGAGCAGCAGCAGTAGTTACTTACACTCATATAGCAGCTTAAAGTTTGCAAAGGATTTAATATACATCATCTCATTTGATCCTCAAAAAGACCCCGTGATATAGGTTCTATTGTCATCCCCCTTTTACTGATGAGGAAATTAAGTTTCAGAAAGTCCAGTCTTTTGCTCCAGGTCACCCAGGTTATTTAGTGAGTTTGGGATGGGGTAGGAGGAGGTGGATTTTTCGAACCTCTGTGCTCTGACCAGGTTCAGTGAGCCAGGATTCTTTGCACTGTACCTTCTCTTAAATTGTCAACAAATTGGATTCTGGCCATGGTCTCTGTCAGGAGAGTTCTACATTTGGGAAAGACAGTCTAAGCCTTGAAATTCAGCACACACAGATCCCCAGTGCAGATGTTGGCATCTCAGAAACAGGAGGAGAGGGCTTGTCAGGAGAGGGAAGGACTCGTCTGGGGGAATGCCTCCAAGGTTCTTCCTTTCACTAGAACTATATTCCAGTGATATATCCCGCCTTTTGTGGGGTGGTAGAGGGACTGAGAGTGAATCACAGAATCCTGGGCTATCAAAGCTGGAAGGGGAGATTAGATGCTTGAGAAATAGCTGAGTTGCTTCAATCTTGCTACTCACCCACCCTACAGCATTTCTCAGAGAAAGGCCAGTGCCGTTGCTCCCTTCAGGATTCTTGGGTTCCCTGAGGGACTTGGGGGTGCATTTTCTCAATTGCTATTGGCTTGAGTCCCTACTGGCTGTGTTTCCCTCACTTACATGTAAGAGACTAACACTCAGTTTCACATAACCATTTGATATCAATTGACTTTTCTGAAGGGATATTTACTTTGAAGACATAACAAAACTTTTCCCTTAATCCGTCAGGCACACTCTCCTTTACCCCACCTTGGTCTTTGGAGAGAGTGGACTCACTATTAGCACAGTTCCTCTTTCGTAGAATTGGGGGTCCCTCTATGTTCTCCTCTGATGTGGCATGCCTGTTGGAGAAGTCCTCAGCTACAGCTGGGCAGGGTCCCAAAGGTCCCTCCCTTGCTCTGATGGTGAGCTGGGTTCAGATGGTGGGATGCTGAGATTATGCTTTCCCTTACTAACACAAAAGAATAGGCCTCACCCAGCACAGTGAAAGAATGCAGGTCTGAATTCCCTGGTAGTATGATGGTCTTGATGGGAAGGGCTCCAGGCCTTTCCCCTTATAGCATTGTTTTTTACTGAATTCTGTCAGCAAAGAAGTCCAAAAGCTCCATCAAGAGTGCAGCTGAAGAGGAGGTGGCCAGAGTAGGCTGAGGCTGCCTTTTTTGAAGATACCAACATTTCTGACAATGTAGCCAACCAAAAAAGACTCTTCCCAATCACATGCTTAGCAGACTAGAACCAGTTAAATGTCCATACATGCTTCACAGTCTTCTCAAGACATTTCCATTCCATGTCACCTCAGTTCTCCGAGAAACAAAGTTCTCAGCTTCTTCTTCAATCAGTCAACCCAACCTACTATGTTCCAGGCACTATCCTAAGTTCTAGGGATACAAAAAGAGGCAAAAGACAGCCCCTGCCTTCAAGGAGCTTACAGTCTAATGGAGGAGACAACATACAAACACACATATACAAAACAAGCTATATACAGAATAAATAAGAAATGATTAATGGAAAAAAGGCACTAGAATTATGCCATGGGAATATCCCATGGTAATGGGAATTTGAAGATCTTCCCTGCCCCTTAATAGGCCAAATGTAACTACATGGAGCCTGTGCTAGGAGGAGTTTCCTGAATGGGTGGAGCAGGAAATGAGTCAGAGATGTTAGTTCAGAGGGAGAGAGAGGACACAGGCAAGGAGACAGCTAGGATTGTGAGTGTTTGTTTGTGGGAATGATCAAGGGGGGGAAAGCTTTAGGATGGTGTTGCTGCTTTAGGATGGTGTTGCTGCTTTAGGATGGTGTTGCTTCCTGCAGTGATAAGGTGTTAAGCAACTTCTTTGTTGCTATGATGGATTTGGTTTTCTGGTGTTGGGATTTGGCTTTCTGATGTCTGAATAAACGTTTTGCTTCTTTCTTTTTATATGGAGAGTCTGTTATATTTTGTGATTCAGAACTATGCCAGCATATTCATAGTCATTGTCGGTGCTGTGAATACTGCCTTAGCAATACAACCATCCAGGGTCCTCTAAGGATGCACTAGACTCCTGTTATACTAGCATCCTTTACATGATTATGAGGAAAGAGGCATTAGACTTTCCTGCTAGATGGATAATCTAGAAGTGACAGTTTTAGGCTCAACCTAAGAAGATTTCCTAACAATTAGATCTGTTGGAAAGGGGGTGGGCTTCCTTAGCAGGTAGTGAGTGATTAATTGGCAGTTTGATTAACTGAGGCATGAACAAAGGGAAGGAAGGTACAGTTCAAGTGTAAAGCTGGAAGCATCTACTAGGTAAGTATAGCACATGTACACTTGGAGAATGCAGAACCTAGTCTGCTGCTCGAAAGATGGGGGGTTTAGAAAATGGTTCATGTGGTTTTATAACAAAGGGAGGAAGAGAATAAGAGAAAAACAGAGAACTGGGAACCAGGATGTTTGTGCAAGCTCTGTCCATGTAGGACTGGTATGAAGCAGTTTGAGTCAGCTCTGTGGTTGCTGGCACAGCAGAGTTGTTCTGGGCTCATGAAATGGACCCCACAAAGGATCCCTGGCATGTCAAACTCAAGCAACACTCATTCTGCCTCCTGATTGGCTGATTTTGATTCCCAAGTTATTTTAGAGTCTCCTAGATAATAAAGGAGCTCAAGAAAATCAAGGTGTTTAGTAAATTCATTATTCATTCTATTTCTACATGAGTCAAGTAACTGCTTTTTAGAGACACTTCAAACAGTATCCCTGTTCTGTGTAACATGGATAAAGAGACCTCTGATATAATTTCCAGGTTGGTGATTTTGTGATTCTCTCGTTCTGAATTACTTGGACAAGGGACCTATTTTATGTATGTATGTTTTTGTGTATGTATGTATCTAATTCTTTTTTTTTTTACTTGAGGGAGGGAGTGACATTTAATGTGGACTGGTAAACTCAGGGAAGGGCAGCTAAGTGCCATAGTAGATAGAGTGCTGGGTCTGGAGTCAGAAAGACTCATCTTCTAGAGTTCAAATCTGGTTTCAGACACTTACCAGCTGTGTATCTTAACCCTATTTGCCTCAGTTTCCTCATCTGTAAATGAGCTGGAGAAGGAAATGGCAAACTACTCCAGTATCTTTGCCAAGAAAGCACCAAATGGGGTCATGAAGAGTTGGACACAACTGAAACAAACTGAACAATAATAAAAAAACTCATGGACTTTGGGGTCAATTGTTAGCTCAAGACAAATATGAAAATCCATCAGAGATAACTTCTTTAGTTGGGAATTTAATAGTAATCTAAAGATAGAAGACAGACAAGTATTCAAGTATTCCCTATAAAAAGGATGGGATTACAAGAGCTCTCCTTGGCTTACTTTAACACAAGGTCATGCAGATAAGAGAGAGGAGAGGGAGGAAGAGAGACAAAAAAACAGAAGACAGGAAGAAGGAGGAGGAGGCAGAGGAGGAGGAGAAGATGAAGAAGAAAAGGAGGAGGAGGAATAAAAGAAGGAGAAGAAAGGAGAAGGAATGAAGGAGAAAGAGAGGGAGAGGATGAGAAACCAGAGCAGCCATTTTAGCCCAAGGAGAATCTTTGTCCTTGGTCAACATGTATAAAACATACACTTAAAGGAATTCAAATTATGTGACCTGGAGCAGACCACAGTCATCAGGGGTAGAGATAGGTCTCCCCTTCTTCCTCAGCTTTCTGATAAGTGCATAATCCAAGAGGTGGAGAATTCCACCCAGAATACCTTCCTTTACTTTATCAGTTTCACTTTTAGTGGGGGAAGGTAGAGAATTGAGCAGGGCATCAGGCCTTCCAGGGCTGCCTTCTCCATAGAGTAATTCAGGGTCTTTCCCTGGAGCCCCACAACCTGAAAAAAAGATGACACTGGTTCCATTTTGTGAAATGTTGGGTAGCTGTTGTAGCATTTGCATTCTGAAGTCAGGATATCATTATTTTTCTCTTCCCCCTATAACCGCATACTCATGTATTATTTGAAGCAATGTAATATAGTAGATAATACAGAGGACTTGAAGTGAGGAAGACTTGAATTCAAATCCTGCCTCCAACATTTACTACTAGTGTGGCCCCAGGCAAGCCACGTATCCTCTCTAAGCCTCAGTTTTCCCATGTGTAAAATGGAGATCATGAGACCTGTCTCAGAGGGTCGTTGTAAGGGTCAATGAATGCAAAGCTCTTAACAAATGTTAAAGAACAACCTGAATTAAATGGTTATTAGTGTTATTTTGTATTATAGATATTTGGATAGTGCAGAAATGTAAGCCTAGTGAGGAAGGAAAGGTCATTGCTTTGAGAAATGGATGAGAATTGGGTTTGACTGGACCTCAGGATGAGGTGGGGGCAGGGGAGGCAGAGACTGGCTGAGAAGAAACGAGATGGTACAAAATGAGGACATTTTCAGACAAGGCTGGTGTGCAGAAGAGGTTGTAAGTGTGCTCTGCTTGGTTTCAGAATTCAGTGGGAGAACTTTGATTCAACTATTTCCATTCCATTCAACTCCACAAGCATTTGGTAAGTGGGTCCTTTGTGTAAAACGGGGAGTGGTGGAGGGCTGCTGACCTCAGAGTTGGGGAGATCTGGGTTCAAGTCCTACCTTTGACGCGATGTGACCCAGGGAGGAGACATTTGACCTCTCAATGCTCCAGGCAGTTCTGTCAGAGGAGTGGCTGAAGCCTGGCACTTGCAGAGGGGTTCTCCTTATCTGGAAAATCCTTGTGCCAATGAAATCACAAGTCCAGACCCTCCATGAACAGGGTGCCCTATTAGAAAACAGATGAAACAAAAACTTGTCCCTGTCCTTAGGAAGATCACATTTCTGCTGGGGGGGGTGGAGGAATTTTCACAGAAAGGGAAAATCTAGGATCATATGAGGCAGGACAGAGGTCTGAAAACTAGGGGAATAGGGAAGGAGGGAAATGAGGGAGGGGGGAGGGAAAGAAAGGAGGAAAAATGGAGTGAGGGAGTGATGGAGGGAGGAAGAAATAGAGTGAGGGATGGAGGAAAGAAGAGAAGGAAGAAGAGAGGGAAGAAGGAAAAGAGTGAAGAAGAAATGGAGTGAAGGAAGGAGGGAGGGAGGAAGAGAGGAAGGAAAAGAGGCAGGATTTATTAAACACCTACTGTGTGCCAAGCACTGTACTAAGTGCTCTACAAAGGCGGAACTAGGAACAACGGACAGACTTCAGAGGCTGGTTTTGGTTAAATGTCAGGAATGCTTTCTTACCATCAGAGCTGTCCAAAATAGGAGTATGTGTCGTTGGTGGGTGATGAGTTGCCCTGGACGGAGATCTCTGAGCAGAAGCTGGGTGGCCACTGGGCGGCAGTACTGAGGCAGGACTGATTGCTGTTCAGCACTAGACCTGGTGGACTTT
>NW_027187338.1:13236593-13251749 GCF_028583685.1 Petaurus breviceps papuanus | reverse complement strand
GGCAAACAGGGTTAAGTGACCTGCCCAGGGTCACACAGCTAGCTAAGTGATTGAGGCTGGATTTGAACTCATGAAGATGAGTCTTCCTGATTTCAGGCCCAGTGCTCCAGGCACTATGGCACCACCTAGCTGCCCATTCTGCATCAGTCCCCTTTATTTGATTTGCATTTGAGCTAAAACAGTCTCACGTGCTGTTTCTCACATATAGCAAGCATTCCATCTCACATTTCCTTACTTTCTCTCAGGCCCCTGTACCTCACCTCTACCTCTTAAAATCCCCTATCTACCTTCAAAGCTCAGTGTAAGACCTTCTACATGAAATCTTTCCTCACCCCAGCAGCTCTTAGCACCTCCCATCACACTCACTTATATATATTTAGTATCTTCTTATGTGCTTACCCATGCCTCCACCCCCATAGAATATAAACTCCTTGAAGGTAGGGACTGTTCTGTTTTTGTATCTGTGGCACCCAGCATCTATTGGACACTTAATTAAGGCTTGACTATGTGATGGGCTCCTAGACATACAGAGGAAGGATTTGAACTCTGATCTTTGGGACTCTGAGTCTAGTTCTTTTCCCACTGTTCTGCACTGCCTCTTTAAGAGAACTTTAAGAGAAATGGGTCCATAAATGGAGTAAGGCTAAGAGCAGGTATATGGAGGCAGAAGGAAACCAGAATGAAGAAAATGCACAGAAGGAAGAAAAAGATTTCCCTAAGTTCTTAACCAAGGGGAGTGTGTGTGTGTGTGTGTGTGTGTGTGTGTGTTTTCTGCAAATAAAGTCATTGTCAGGAGATGATGAGAAGGGCACTTTCCTGTAAAGGAAAATCCTTGTGCCATGGGAGAGGCAAGCCATGAAGAAGAGGAAATAGGGAGGTGAATCAGGGAAAGAAAGACAGGTTGAAATTAGTTGGTTATAATGATGACATTATATGGGAGGCAAGAAAGAGCACCTTCGAGGAAATTTCTGTGGAAAAAACAAGTCATTTATAGGGTACGTCACCAAACATTCCCATCACACCTCGGGGAAGTAGGTAGTTTTACTGTATCATTGTCCTTGTTTTACATAAGGGGAAACTGAAATTCCAGGAAGGGAAAGAATTTACTCAATCATACAACCAAGTATGGGAAGGCTCCTGTATCTCATGCTGGGTGGGATCTTAGAGGTCATCTAGTCTGACCCTGTCATTTTATGGTGGAGAAAATTGAGACCCAAGGTGGTTGTCTGATTTGCCCAGCATTTTACAGATGTCAGAGCAAGGAATCTGAACCCAGGTTCTCCTACTCCAGAGCCAATGCTCTTTCCATCACACCATCTAAAAATAATAATAACAGCATTCATATAAGTATTTATTGTTTGCCAGGTACTGTGATTATTATCTCATTTGACCCTCGCAACAATCCTGGCAGGTGGGGGTTATTCTTATTGCCATTTTACAAGTGAGGAAACTGAGGTTAAGTCCAGGGTCACATAGCTAGTAAGTGTCTGAGGTCAAATTTGAACTCATGTCTTCCTGACCTGACTCCAGGGCTGGGATCTCTATCCACCAGGGTTTCTGTCCTCTGTGCCAACTAGCTGACTCATCTATGGAACAGGAAAGAGTTGCATTACAGGCTGTATGTAAGGGGAAATCCCAGGAGAGTAGGGATGGGCACCAAACCTCAAGGCCCTCAGTTCTATGGGCTCCTACTAGGATCTTTGAACCTCCTCCAAGCTCTGACTGTCTGAGAGCCCATTAGCTGCCTCTGTCTTAGTTGAAATTGTCCCTTAAGTTCAGCTGAAACCAGAAAGGAATTTTGGAGGAGGGACTTTTACTAAAAAAAAAAAAATTAAATTAAAAACATTTCAGAATAAACCAAATGTAGGAGCAAAGAAACAGATGATTAGGGAGAAAATCTGTGACCATTGTGTAAACAAAATGTGACTGACTTAACTCTTAGGCCCTACCCAGTCATTTTTCACCACCCAGCCAGGTGTGGAATAGATATTGGTCTTGGTTCCAATTCTCCAGGGAGATCTGGGTTGGCAATCTCAATCCTTCTCAGAACTGTCCCAGTTTGTGAGCCCAGAGCCTGCCCCTCTGCAGTCCTTTGGCCCCTGTGGGGGAGAAGGAAATTACAGATCAATCCTTACCTTATATTGTGCTGGGGACTGGGGACCAAAAGAGAAAATGAGCAAATGGTTGTGCACTCAACATCCTAATGGAGACAGATCAAGTCAAAAAACAGATTGCAAAGAAAAGTCTTACAAACCTCAAAGGTTTGAAGGTAGGTGAGGTTGATTTGGGAGCATTCTAATTGAATAAATATTCATTAAAGTACTTCAGTGTGCAAAGCACTGGGTTCATAATGACAAAATAAAAATGATCTCTGCCCTCACGTAGTTTCTAGTCATTCTATCAGAGGAGAACATAAAATTCATGAAGAGAAATGATATGAAATGAGGCTAAAAAGGTAGGTTGGAGTCAGGCTAAGGAATTTGTACTTTTTTCTATTGGCAATTGGGAGCCACTGAGGGTCATTGGAGAGGGTCAGCCTGGACATTAGGAAGAAGAAGAAGAATGATGAGAATGAACGCTTGTGAACATGTAGCCAAACGTGTGCCAGGCACTGTACTAAGCCCTTTACAAATATGATCTAATTTGATCCTCACAGCTACCCTGGGAGGTCAGTGCCTTTATTATCCTCATTTTATAATTGAGGAAACTGAGACAAATGAAGTTAATTGACTTTCCTAGGGTCATACAGCAGGTAAGTGTCTGATGTCACATTTTAACTCAAGTCTCTCCTGACTCTAGACCCAGCTCTCTATCCTCTATGTCACCTAGATGCCTCCAAAAAAACGTTTAGGTAATTTTGTTAATAATCACTAAGCTGTTTGGTGAAGACAGTGAGGAACATACTTTGTAATGGGATTTATCTGGGTTGTTGTTGGGAATTGTCTGCTGTAGAAAAAAAGTATTAATAAATCAAAAATAAAGAGACAGAATAAATTAGATTCAGGGATTTTTGACAGGTTTCATTTGTCTAGGTACCACACAGAGACAATTTAAATCTAAATCTAGCACTCTTAGAGTTCCAACACTAATTCATCTTTTACAGAATTACCCAAAGTCCATGGACAGGAGTAAAGTTCAATCAGTCTGAAAGAGAGATTCAAGACAACTTATGAAAGGCTTCAAAATGACAAATAAGAATTCGTCTTTTATCCTAGAGATAACAGGTTACTAATGGAGCTTCTTCAAGCAGGGGAGTGATGGGGGTCTGGTCTGTGATTTAAGGCTTTCAGTTTGGCAGCTCTGCGAAGGATGGACTGGTGTGTCTTATTATTAAGGCAGTTTGCTTTTCCAAAGCAAATGCTTTTCTCAAGTCAGTAAATAATCTGCACTAGTATCATGTATTCTTCACAACTTTCCATCAGTTGCATGATCATAAAGATGTGGTTTGCTATAAAACATCATTCATGAAAGCCTGCTTGTTACCTTCTTGGCAATGATGCTCCTCATATGCGTGTAAAGTAGTCTCATAAATGAGATGACATCTCACAGAAATGAATGTTAGATATTGAGCCAACTCTGTATTCCTGGTATAAATCCATCCTGATCATTGTGTATAAACCTCTTAATATGTTGTTGTAGCCTATTTGCTAATATTTTATTTAATATTTTTGTGTCGATGTTCATTTAGGTAAAAAACCAAAAAACCCAGTGTGTTTTTTTTCCTTTGTTTTGACTCTTTTAGGTTTAGCTATGAAGACCATATTTGTATCCTAGAAAAAGTTTAGATGGTATCTTTCTTTTCTGATTTTTGCAAATGTCTTGTGTAATATTGGAATTAATTGTTCTTTGTAGTGTTTGATAGAATTCACTTGTAGATCCATTTGATCCTTGAATTTTTTACTTTGAGAATTAATTTATAACTTTTTTATTTCTTTTTCTAATATTTAATTATTTAAGTAGTCTATTTCATCTGTTAATTGATTAATCTACATTTTATGAGTATTTTTCATCCATTCCATCTAAGTTATCAGTTTTTTAGAATAAAAAGAGGCAAAATAGTTTCTTGTAGTTTCTTTTTTGTCTTTTCATTTCTATACAATTCATTTTTCCTGTCTCTTTTTTTTTTAATTCTGGAAAACTTTATTTTTATTGTAGGTGGAATGGGGACACAGCAAGTTAGATGATTCCAATTTTGTTGACCACATCTAAAGCATCATAGTCTGGAGCAAGACGGACATAGGCCTTTTTCTCTCCATCAGGCCGGATCAGTGTGTTGACCTTGGCCACATCGATGTCATACATTCTTTATGGCCTGCTTGATCTGATGCTTGTTGGCCTTGACATCCACAATAAAGACTAGGGTGTTGTTGTCCTCAGTCTTCTTCATAGCAGACTCAGTGGTCAAGGGAAACTTAATGATGGCATAGTGAATGAGCTCGTTTCTTCAAGGGGAGCTCTTCCGAGGATATTTGGGCTGCCTTCGAAGTCTCAGTGTCTTGGGTCGCCGGAAGGTGGGGGATGTTCGGATCTTCTTCTTTTTGTGGCTATGGACACCCTTCAGCACTGCCTTCTTGGCCTTCAAGGCCTTGGACTTGGCTTCTGTCTTGGGGGGAGACAACAGCTTCCTTCTTCGCCTTCGGCGCCATGTTGGGGGAAAGAGTCCTCCTGTCTCTTTTAAAAAAAATTATTTATTTACTTTTAGTTTACAGAATTCAATTCCATAATGCCTTGAGTTCCAAATTTTCTTCCCCTCCCTCTCCTCCCTCCTCCTCCTGCCTCTCTCACCTCTCAATTTCACCTTTTAAGTATCGTACCTTCCTATTCAATTGGTCCTGAGCCCTCTGTCTATGTATACCTGTACACATATACACACATTCACATATGTATTCATGTGCATATATACCCTCCTATATAGACATATATATGTATGTGTGTGTATATCCATTTGTATTCCCTTCAACTATTCTCATACTGAGAAAAGTTATGTAAGTTACAATTATCATTTTTCCATGTAGGAATGTAAATAGTTCAGCTTTGATAAGTTCCTTATAATTTCTTTTCCCTGATGACCTTCTCATGCTTCTCTTGCTTCTTTTATCTGAATGCTAAATTTTCTATTCGACTCTAGTTTTTATATCAAGAATGCTTGAAAGTACTCTATTCTACTGAATGACCATATTTTCCCCTGGAACATGATACTCAGTTTTGCTGAGTAGATGATTCTTGGTTTTAATCCCAGCTCCTTTGACCTCTGGAATATCATATTCCAAGCCCTTCAATCCCTCAGTGGAGAAGCTGCTAGATCCTGTGTTATCCTGATTGTGTTCCCACACTATTCAAATTGTTTCTTCCTGGCTGCTTGTAGTATTTTCTCCTTGATCTGGGAACTCTGGAACGTGGATATAATATTCCTAGGAGTTTTCTTTTTGGGATTTTTTTCAGGAGGTGATAGGTGGATTCTTTCAACCCCTATTTTGCCTTCTGGTTCTAAAACATCAGGGCAATTTTCCTTGGGAATTTCTTGGAGGATGATTTCTAGGTTCTTTTTTTGATCATAGCTGTCAGGTAGTCCAACAATGTTTAAATTATCTCTCCTGGATCTGTTTTCCAGGTCAGTGGTTTTTCCAATGAGATATTTCACATTGCCTTCTATTTTTTCATTGATTTGGATCTGTTTAATAGTATCATGATTTCTCCTAAAATCACTAACTTCCATTTGCTCCAATCTAATTCTGAAGGAATGATTCTCTTCAGTGAGCTTTTGAGATTCTTTTTCCATCTGGCAAATTCAGCTTTTTAAGGCATTCTTCTCCTAATTGCTTTTTTGAGCCTCTTTTGCCATTTGAATTAATCTGTTTTTTAAGGTGTTATTTTCTTCAGTCAGGTTGTTGACTCTTCTTGCATCATTCTCATTTCTCTTCCTAATTTTCCCTCCACTTCTCTTATTTGGTTTTCAAAATCCTTCTTAAGCTCTTCTATGGCCTGTAGCTAGTTCATGTTTTTCTTGGAAGCTTTTGGTGCAGCAGTTCTGACTTCTCTGCCTTCCTCCTGTTCCATGCTTTGATCCTTTTTGTCCCTAAAATAGGAATCTAATGTTGGATTGCTGTGCTTCCTTTGCTTCCTTTACTTGCTCATGTTGCCACTCAATTACTTGACTTTTGAGCTTTTTGCCACAGTAGAACTCTGCTACCAGAGAGGGGAGCTTTGTCCCAAATCACTGGGGTTTTCTCAGCTGCTGCAGTTAATAGTTGGGTGCCCTCTCTGAGGCCTTCACATGCTCTGGCAAGCTGGAGACACATCCCAGGACCTCCACCCTAGACTGCAATCCAGATCCAAGCAGGTTAAAGCAAGAGCTATTACCCCTCAGCCTCAGCGTTTGGTCCCCCTACACTCTACAGGCCAGGAGCTGAAGTTGCCCTGTGGCGATGGGTGCACAGTCACAGTGTCTCAGGCTCCTTCTCCTTCCAGGGGGTAAAGGCTAGACCACACTCCCAAACTCCTGGTTCCCAAAGTCCACACTGCACTGGCCTCTCACTTTGTCCTTAGCATCTATGGTTTGATAATTCTGGAAAACTGCCACAGCTGCTGACTATCTGAAGTCTCTCCAGCCAGCGGCTGGTTGTGGCCACCTTGAGGCTAAAACCTCTGGCTCACAGGGGGCTGGGCTCAATTCCCAGAGTACTATGCTGGCCCCTTCCTGCCAGCCTACCAGACTGTCTTCATCAGGAAGTTAGCTTCTCTCTGTCCTTTTGTGGGTTCTTTAGCTCCAAAGTTTTAGAGTCATTTTTACATGAATTGGAGGAGGTGGAAGTGGGAACCATGCAGAAGTCCTGTTTCTACTCCACCATCTTGACTCCACCCCATAACTTTGCATTTCTGAGAGGAGCCCAGTCCATCAAAGTCAGTTGTCACAGATACAATGTGTCTGTAATTATGTACAAAGGTCTCCTGGCTCTCCTCTCCTCACTCAGCATCATTTTATATAATTTTCTCCAGGTTATTATGAAGTCCATCTGCTCCTCATTTCTTATACCACAATAATGTTCCATTACATTCAAATAGCACAACTTGTTTAGCCATTCTCCAATTGATAGGCATCCCCTTGATTTCCAGTTCTTTGCCACCACAAAAAGAGCTGCTATAAATATTTTTGTACATACAGGTCAGTTTTCCTGTCTCTTAAAATCAGAATAGCTATTTGTTTTATTAATTTAAAAAATAGCTCCTAATATTACATAGCAAATTAGTGACTTTTTTGCTTTCCATTTTGTTAAACTCTTCTTTGATTTTTGGAATTTCTACTTTGGTGTTTAGTTGTATGTTTCTGAGTTATTGCTTTTAGTTAGTTGCATGACCAACTCATTGACATTCTTTCTCTCTCTACTTAATAAAATAATTTAGAGATATAAAATTTCCTTTAAAAACTGCTTCAAATTGTATCCTTATAGTTTTGGTATGTTGTCTTGCTATTTTCTTTGATGCAATTTTCTCTTTCTACTATTTGCTCTCTGACCCACTAAAACTTTAAATTTAAGTCATTTATTCTCTAAATCTTTCTTCAAATGTTCTCTATTGAATGTTTTTTTTTTTTTGCATTGGCCAGTAAAGTATGTAGTTAATATTTCTTATTTTCTGCATTTGTTTGTGAGGTTTTTAATGTCCCACTACACAGTTAATTTTTTCAAGATGAGAAATATGTAAACATTTTTCTGTTCCCATTCATCAATTGCCAGAGATCAGGGGACAGCAAGGGGGTGCAGTGAATAGAGCACTGGTCCTGGAGTCAAGAGGACCTGAGTTCAAACCTGGCCTCAGACACTTAACACACTTGCTAGCTGTGTGACTTTGGGCAAGTCACTTAACCCCAGTTGCCCTCCAAAAAGCAAAAATAATAATAATAATTGTCAGAGATCTCTAATTTTTCTAAATTTATCTTCTTTCTTGTTTACTTTTTTCTAGATTTATCTAAATCAGAAAAGGGCACATTGAGATCCTCCACTATTATTGTCTTATTGCCTCTTTTCCCCTGCAATTCTACTAAATTTTCTTTCACTATTTAGATGCTATGCTGTTCAATACATATATATTAAATATTTATATTAATTCGTTATCTATGTTGCCTTTGAACATAATGTAGTCTCCCTATTTATCTTTTTTTACCTTATTTTTATTTTAGCCTTGTTTGAAATCATGATTGCTATCTTTACTTTTTTGAGTTAACCTGAAGCATGGACTCTTTTAATTCCACTAAAACATATATATGAATGTATGTATGTATGTATATGTGTATATGTGTGTATTGTTTTTTTCAAGTATGTTTCTTATTAACAACATATTACTGGATTCTGCTTTCTAATCCATTTTGATCTCCTGTTTTAAGATTGAGTTCATTCAATTTATATTCATTTTTATAGTGATTTAATTTTTCCTATCCTGTCCTCTTGTACTTTCTTTACAAAGAAGGTAATGAAAGAGGAGTTTGCCTAACACTATATAAAACAATAAATAATGCAATCGGTTTCCATTCCATTGTCCTTTTTCTCTACCCTCTGTACCCTATGCCTAATTACAGATTATTATTCCTTTCCTTTTAATTCTTCTTCATGTTCCTTCCTCTGATATTTGGAGGGCTTATTTGTTTGTTTGTTTTGCTTATGACTGTCTTGTCCTCTCCAGAAAACTCACCTCTCTCCTTTCTCTGTCCCTGTAAATTGAGTGTAATGTATTCATACATATTGTGTGTGTTTGTGCATGTGTATTATAAGTGTAAATATTTGTGTAAGTATGTTGGACTTTCCTTTGTCTGTCTCAAATGAAAGTGAGGTTCATGGGATGCCCAATTCACTGCACCCACTATGGCAATATTTTTGTACTGCCCTAGATCAGATAGAGAAGTTTGTAGCTAACTCTTTTAGGTTATCTTTATCATTGTTCCTTTTGGTGTATTTTTCAGCTTCACTGGGCTGTCCGTGGTGGGTGTGGGCTCCTTAAGTCAGTTAATTCCAGTGTCTCCCTACTACCTTCAGAATCCAACATAAACTCCTCTCTTTGGCATTTAAAGCCCTTCATAATCTGGCTGCAATCTGTTTCCCTTCCCACACACTATGGTCCAGTCAAAAGGCCTTTTTTTTGTTCTTCATACACAATGTTCCATCTCGTATCTGTGCAAAGCCTAGAATATACACTTTCCTCACTTCATCTCTCAGAAGCTTTACCTTTCTTCAAGGTTCTGCTCAAGGGACACCTTCTATATGAGGTCTTTCGGGATTCCCCTCCCCTGGAGGCTAGCACTTTCTCCTCAAAATCACCTTTTATCAATCTTGTATACTTAGACATATGCAAAGTAATATATATGTATATGTATGTGTTCTTGTATATGTAACATAAGTGTGACATACCATGTTTCCCCAATAATAAGACACTGGCTTATTACTTTTTTTGGACAGAAAAACACCAGAGGGCTTATTTTCAGGGGAGGGCTTATTTTAATGAACACTGACAGCAATTTTAATAAACAGGTAAATGTGAACAAAAAAATGTACCAGCAAGCAAATCACTGGGGAAGAACAGGATGACACGCTCACTGCTGCAGCTCTGATTGGATGCAGCTCGGAGTGCAGCGTGCGTTTCACCCAGTGGGGGGGAAGGTGCATACAGAGGGTATTGTAATGTAGCGTGTAGCGCAGGGGATCACCTTCCCTACAGTAGCAATCTCAATAGGGCTTATTTTCGGGGGAGGGCTTATTTTAGAGGAATCTTACACAGTAAGGGGAGGGCTTATTTTCGGGATAGGTCTTATTATCAGGGAAACACGGTGTATATATATATATATATATATATGGGTTTGTTTAGAGAAGATTAGAACCTCTGGTGAGAGGATTTGCCAAGCCCTTTACAGGGCTATTTGCCTACCTTTGGGCCACCTGTCAACTCTCACGTATGGCTCCAAGATGCTGTAGCATGTGTAACAGCCACATCTCAGTAAAACCATCTCAGCAGATGAGCTAAACCAGGTTGAGAGTTCTATAGGCTTCAAACCCATTGGTTAGTTAGGTGGATGTCTATCCTAAGCATATGAAGACATTTCCTGGAGGAATGGGTGGATAAGAAAAATTTGTTCCAACAGCCATGAAGGTGTTTGAAGCAGGTGCTGTGCAGCACTTAGAGCTTGGGCAGACATCAATGACACCAAAGTCATCTGCTGCATCCCAAGCCATCACTAGTCATTTTTTTCTCTTGTGTCGACCTTTACAAAAAGTTTGGTTAAAGGAGACAAACAAATAGTAATATAAAAATTACATTATTTATTCATTATTCCCTTAAGGCTAGCAGTACTTGTGCAAGGAGTGCAAGACTAAAGTCCTGACTGATGAACAGAGGCATCATAAGACTTTTTATACATTTCAGAACCATCCCAATTCAGAACGACCATGTCACAAAACTTTATGACTTGTATTCGTTACCATGTATATGTGAACAAGAGTTCCTTGGTTGTAAATGCAAATTGACAATGATCAGAGCAGGGTCTGTTTACATTTTATGGTCTCAGGATGTCTGTTTTGCTCTCATGTGGAGTAAGTCCCAAGATAAGGGGAATCTCACCTCTGATCTTTGAAGTTGCTAACACAGGGAAAGTCATTTTTAAATCAACCAAAGAAGTTTGTTTGATTAATTCAGATTTTGGCCAAAATATGATTTTTAATGATTACCATTTCCCTGCTTTTGGTCAAGAACAAATCTATGAAATTTAGTTCTAAGACCAAAGAAGGTATAAAAAAAAATCTCTCTTCTTGTTAGCTTTTCCAATATCCCTATTTAGGTGAATTCATGTTTTTCCCAATCACTTCCTGAAATAGGGGGCACTAAGGATTATAGTTGAACAGTAGGATATTACCAGATATGTAAGTCAATTGAAATACAAGCAAATGGAGCAAGCTGAAAGGGTGATTAAGGTAGCACAATGAGAACACAGAACAATAAGCTAAAGCTGTAGCTGTTCCTGTGCAGGCCTCATCTAGATTCTTGGGAAAGCTTTCTGCATCTGATGTCATCTTTTTCAGGTCCCTTGGCTCAGATGTTCACTCAGGAGCAGGGGTATTCATAAGCTGGAGTAGTCAGGCAGGCCTGACAGGGGCTCCCAGAAACATATGATTTGACACCAAAGGCACATAGAAACAGTTCAGCTTCCCAGCCATGCAAGGCTAGGCTCAAACAGTATCACAAATAGTTTTTTTTTTAAAGCAATTAGGGTTAAGTAACTTGATCAAGGTTATACGGCCAGTTTTTTTTTTAATTTCTGGGTGTGGTGCTAAGTATCTGAACCCGGATTCGATCCCAGATCATCCTGACTCTGGAGCCAGTGCTCTTACTCACTGTGCCACCTGGCAACCTCTAAGCAATTGGGGTTAAGTAACTTGCTCCAGGTTATACGGTCAGGTGTTTCTGGGTGGGTGCTAAGTGTCTGAGCCCAGATTCGATCCCAGGTCATCCTGACTCTGGGGCTGGTGCTCTTACTCACTGCACTACCTGTCCACCCCAATAGTTCAGTTTTCTAGCCACATTTTTGAAACTTTAGAGAATTTTCAATTTATCTATTATTTGTTATTTCCATCCTTAACTAAATCCTGTACCTGGTATAGAAATCCTTTAAAATATGGTCTATCAAAAAATTGAGTTCATCTGCCTTTTAAAATCATCAGACAGATACTTTAATGAAGAAACATTAAGGTCACTCTTACCACTATCTTATACAGTACATTCAATTACAAATGTTAACTTTTTTTTAAAAGCAATTGGGGTTAAGTAACTTGCTCAAGGTTACACGGCCAGTTATTTCTGGGTGTGGTGCTAAGTATCTGAGCCCGGATTTGATCCCAGGTCATCCCGACTCTGGGGCCAGTGCTCTTACTTGCTGAGCCGCCTGGCCTCCCCTAAATGTTAACTTTTGATTAGGCTATGTAATAACCACAAATTCAGATTAAAACAGCAAGATCTCTTCTGCTTTACATCTTACAGCTTTAGTTTAACAATAATTCGTTTGAAAACTTTGTAGACTTTCAGAAATTATCTGAAAGACCTTTCAAAACATCTTTTCTAAAAGTATTTCTTTCCTTAAAAACAGTTTGAATTTATCCTGGTGTTAAGAGGAATAATCACTAAACCTTATGAAAGAAAAATTAATTGGAAAGTTTTAAATGATATCTTTCTTTTCCTTAAAGCAACAATAAACCTTTAAAATTGGAATTCATTAAACTAAGTTAGTGTCCTTGCATAACATAAATTCCTAAGGTACTATACAGAATTGCTAGATCACAGTCAGTGCTTTAAAAAAAAACTACCATTTTTAGAATCCCTTTAAACAATGGGAACATCATAAATTTCTGCACATATTCTAATTCTAGATGAAAAGGTAATCTTAGATTTCCCAATAAGATAACACAAAAAAGCCCATATCTTTTACTGACTACTTGTTCTGATCATAGAATATTTGCTATAGAAGGAAAATATCAGGGACACATGATATTCCAAATATGACAGGATAAAACATCCTTGACTGTGTTTAAATTCAGATAGAGTCACATTTATCCAATCATGCAGTATCTGTTCTACCTCATAGCTAGACTCAGGAAATTCAGGAGGGGAACTTCCCTTTTCAAAACAGCATCATGGGTAAACTGAGCCAGAAAGAGTTCCATCCCAGATTGAGGCTGAGATTGCCCTTCAGCTTTTCCCAAATGTAGACTTCCCCTTGTTCACATTCCTTCTGAGTAGCTTGTGGCATTTCTCTCAGACAACTATATCCAAATTCAAAATTCAAAACAAAATTAATTATGATCCCAAGTGCCTTTTACCTTAAACAGTAAATTTCACCAATCACAGCTTAGAGCCAGTTTTTATTCTCATGGAGCTACAATAAGCAATAAAGATCTCATATGAAAGGGATTCCATTTAGCACCTGTCTTTCCCAAATGTATACTTGTCCAAAGCCAATGGTTAGAAATCCCTTCTACTTTTTTCACATAGACTTGCAACTTCTCAGCAAGCCAGGTTCATGGTTTAGGAACTACATATCAAAAACAAGTTCCTTTCCTGTGGCTGATGACCTAGCCTTTATAAATGTTTTCTAGGGACACCTAACCCTTCCTTTCCATACACATGAGCAATTTTAAGTTTACAAAACTTCTTTTTAAACAAAGACAAGCTTGGATGAACAGCTTTAAATTGTCAAATTTTTATAACATAAAAACCTAATTCACATGCAACACAATCCAGATTTTAAAAATTGCTGTAACACTATTCCTTCTACTTCAAAAAATGTTTTTTTTTCAAATTTCACTAGCTTATCAGACTTTTAGAAACACAAAACAATTTTAGAAAGATGGCAACAGCATAACAATGAATTTCAGATGACATGTGACATATAAAATAATTTATCTTAATACTCCTGATATTCAAAAATTATTTCAAAATTAGAGACATAATAATGTTTTATCCAACACATGCCAGAAATTATATTAAACAGTTTACAATCATTATACCATTTTAATTCCATAACAACCACTATTAATTTTCCCTTTACAAATTCAGGAAACACGTCAAGCAGAGATAACAAAAACTTCGGGTTGTTAAAGAACCAGCAATCCCAATATAGTACAAATTTACAACTTCTTAATGATTAATTCTCAGAATCTGCTAAGATGTTTTTAGCCATATCTAACTTTTCATTGTAATTCCAGGTTGGCCAGACCAGAAACCACAAGGAATAAACAGCCTTTAGAAATATTCAACTGCCAGTTAGATCTAAGAAGATAACAAAGTCATTCACAGAACATGCAACACAGACTCAGAGACATTGACAGACAACTGACAAAATGTAAATACAAAATCCACATTTAACTACCAGAAGAAAAAGGGTGAATTAGAAGCTTGTTATCAACCTTTTGCTTGGAGCACCTCTACAGTTAATACCCTGGCTTGTCCATCCACTTCAGGACCAGGGCCTTTGAGGAAAGGGAGGGGAAGGCAGGGGAGAGGAGGCTATGACCCTGGGACAAGAGTAGCTCTCCTCAGGCCTAGAGTAGGTAGGAGGAAGGCAGGGGAGAGGGTATCCTCCCCAGATCAAAGCCTTTAAGGGAAAGAAGGGAGGCTATTGGTGAAGAGAGGAGGGAAGGTGCTGAAATCCAAGGTTTGCAAGCCTTGAAGAAAAGGGCTGTGGCCTTTGTTCTTGCTCTGCCTTCAAAAATGAAAACATTCCCTCTCCTGGTAGTTAACTGAGTGAGCACTAGTGCTGGCAATAATTTTCCTAGAACCAATCTCCAAATGGGATCTAATTAATTACAAAGAGATCCCAGGTCCTAAATTCCTTCAAAGGGAATCTAGTTAACACAGAGAGACCCCAGAATCTCTTTCCAGAGGGGATCTAGTTAATTACAGAGAGAGCTCAGAATCTATTTTTTTGCTGTCCAGAGGGCATCTAGTTAACTCAGAGAGATCCCAGACCACCAGAGGGGATCTAGTTAATACAGAGCACTTAAACTCGAATTGATTCCTGACCCCTGAGCTAGCTTTAAGGGAATTCTGGACTTTAATCAAACTAGTGGGAAGATCCTTGGAATCAGGGAATAGAAGAACTTACCAACCTCATCAAGGTCAAGATTCCAGAAAGAATGAATCTTGAGGGTCCTGAATCATTAACTTTGATGAAGTGAGGTTCTGTTCAGCTACTCAGCAGTTCCAATCTGAGTCACCAGCACCATTACTATTGACCTTTAGAAAAAGTTTGGTTAAAGGAGACAAACAAATAGTAATATAAAAATTACGTTATTTATTCGTTATTCCCTTAAGGCTAGCAGTACTTGCACAAGGAGTTGTAATGGAAATGCAGATTTAAAGATCTTCCCTGCCCCTAGGCTAACATGTACCTGGAGCCTGGGGTGGGAGGCTTGTTTTTCAGTAGATACTTTTTGATTGGTCAGTGGGTCAATAAGGTTGTTACATTCTCTGAGCCAGGAGAAGGCTATATAAGCCCTGATGTGTAGCTTTGTTTTGGGACTCACTTTGAGAAGTGTTCTGTGATTTGATCTGAATTCTAGGAAGCCATTGTTGAGAGTCCCCCGGCTTTGAAAAACCCAGATGTGGAAACCCAGATGTTGACTG